>NC_037689.1:107537497-107848707 GCF_003255815.1 Theropithecus gelada
TGGGTGCTCCTGTATTGGGTGCATATATATTTAGGATAGTTAGCTCTTCCTGTTGAATTGATCCCTTTACCATTATGTAATGGCCTTCTTTGTCTCTTTTGATCTTTGATGAAACCATCAAAGTCTGTTTTATCAGAGACTAGTATTGCAACCCCTGCTTTTATTTGTTCTCCATTTGCTAATTTTTTTTTTTTAGGGTCTCACTCACACTATCACCCAGGCTAGAGTGTGGTTGTGTGATCACAGCTCATTCAAGCCTCGACCTCCTGGGCTCAACTGATGCTTCCACCTCATTCTTCTGAGTAGCTGGGACTACAGACACACACCACCATGACTAGATAATTTTTTAAAAACTTTTTGTAGAGAATGGGGTCCCAGTATATTGCCCAGGTTGGTCTTGAACTCCTGAGCTAAAGTGATCCTCCTGCCTCAGCCTCCAAAAGTGCTGGATTATAGGTGTGAGCCACCATGCCTGGTTTCCATCATAATCTTATAGAACCACCACCATATATGCGGTCCTTCATTGAACAAAACATCATGATTCAGAGCATGACTGTACTTGAATACTATCATATTCAATCCTGAATCTTGGGAGAGTGAAACTCTGTCAATATATCTTACATTTCTTCCCCTTGATCTAACATTTATAATGTGATGAATACATGAGTAAGCTAAAATAGTGACTGTGTGAAACAGTATCTAATTCATGGGATCAAAAATATAGTAAAACAATGCTGGACAATGAATACATATAAGACAGAGTGGACTGATCAGAATTAAAGTGTTCTATGGTCCTTGTATTGTTTGGGAGGGTGGCAAATATAGTGATTTAATTGAAACATTATTAAATATGCAGCACATTTCTAAAATAGAAAAAGAGAATATAACTAAAATAATGGAAACAGAGCATATAACTTTCAAGTCGAAAAGGAAAAAAATAGTTGGGGATAAACAGACACATCCATAAAAATATCAGTCTGAAAAGAAGCAAAAAATGAGGCGAAGAAAGAAAAAACAAAAGAACAACAATGAAAAAGATAAAAATGAATGTTAAACGTATAAACAAATCCAAATATATCACTAACCACAATGAATGCAATAGATTAACCTCTTCATTTAAAGTCACAGACTGGACGGGAAAAAAGACTTCTACTTCTAACTACAAATGAGTAGCATTTATCTGACTAAGTCTCCCTCTGAAAATAATTATAAAAATTATACAAAATACATTTTTAAACAAAGTCTTTGGAGATACTGAAGAACAACCAACACAGGCAGGACATGATACGTTACTTTCCTTGAAAGGAGAAATGCACATGAGGAGAGTTTCACATTCATCCAGGCATTCACCGAAGGATCTTTTTCCGATTTGAGAAAGCATGAGTATTTCTGGGATGAGGAGACAGAGGTAAGATCTCAGGCTACTGAATTGAGGTAAGGTTGAAGGCTGAGAGACAAAGTCATAGAAAGAAGGGAATCACAGAGAAATTGATCCCAAATCTGCATACAAATCTTTCTCATATTGTTAGGAGACTCCAAAGCTACACATGTCCACAAGACTCCAACAAACCAGTTCTATCTTAAAACCAACTCACAACAGCTCATTAAAGGTGATTGTGCACATCTCTTCCCAACTTCTCATTCAATGATGTTACATTGGTATCTTTAAATCCTTTATGATGGGAGTACTTACACCATGAAAATCAGCAAATACCATAAGTCATGGCTTTTTCTACCGCCCTAAAGAGGTGGCTTACCAGAAGACCTCCCAGTAGAAAATAGCAACTGAGAGGCCAAAAATGATAAGCTAATCTCCACAGCTCTGTAGCAGTGGGAAGAAGTAAACATTCATGTCTTGCCAGAGTGGAAGAAGGAAACATGATAACCACTCCTGGACTTCTGTTGAAACAAAGAGAGGCCACATTCTAGGAGTAAGGGCTATAAGCCTAAAAGTAAGAGTAAAACTGAAATACAACAACCTCAACAAAGCCTAAAACCAGCTGGTGATCCATTCGTAATTCTATCTGCCTCCAGAAGAAAATTTAACATTATTTGGAGAATAACAATATCATCTAGATTTCTAAAATGTCAACAACTTTTTATACACAATATCTATTTGTCTATTCAATAATCACAAATCATGCTAAAAAATAGAACCAAATATTAAAAGAAAAGAAAAACATAGAAACAGACCCAAATGTATTTCAGATTTTAGAATTAGCTGAGAAAAACTTTTAAATAATATGATTAACACATTCAAGAAAATAGAAAAAAAGGTGGAAATTTTCACCAGACATCTGGAATCTATTAGAAAGATCAAATGGACTTCAACTAGCATGAACCCAAAGTGTGCCCACAAGGCCGGGCATGGTGGCTCATGCCTGTAATTCCAGCACGTTGGGAAGCCATGGTGGGTGGATTGCTGGAGTTCAGGAGTTTGAGACCAGTCTGGGCAACATGGCAAAACCCCATCTCTACAAAAACTTTAAAAATTAGCCTGTCAAAGTGGTGTGTACCTGTAGTCCCAGCTACTCAAGAGGCTGAGGTTGGGAGGATTGTTCGAGCCTGAGGCAGAGGTTGCTGTGAGCCAGTATCATGCCACTGCACTCCAGCCTGGGTAACAGAGTGAGACCCCATCTCAGAAAACACACACACACACACACACACAAAAGAGTGCCCACACCAACACACATTATAGTCTAACTGTCAAAATTCAAAGACAAAGACAGAATCTTGAAAGCAGCAAGAGAAAATCAACTCATTATGTATAAGGAGCTCCCATGAGATTATTCAGAAATTTTCAGAAGAAATATTATAGGCAGAAGGGAATGGGAGGATATATTCAAAGTGCTGAAAGATAAAAGCTACCAAGAACATTATATCCAGCGAAACTGTCCCTCAAAAATAAAGGAGAAATAAAAACCTTCCCAGATAAACATATTCATCTTGGAAAAGGCCAAGAGAGTTCATCACCAGTAGACCTGCCTTACAAGAGTTTCTAAAAAGAGCCTTTCAGGTTGAAACAAAAGAACACTAGACAGCAACATGAACGTATATAAAAATATGAAGCTCTCTAGTAAAGGTATAATAAATATATAGACAAATACAGAGTTCCCCAATATTGTAATGGTGGTACATAAATCACTTTTAATTGAGGTATAAAGTTTTAAAGATAAAATTATAAAAATAACTATAAAATGATATTAATGGATACAAAACATAAAAAGATGTAATTTGATAATATAAAGTGTGAGGGGATATAAAGGAATAGATTTTTTGTATAGAACTGAAATTAAGTTGTCATCAGTTTAAAATAGATTGCCGTAACTATGTTTTATGCAATCCCCATGGCAACCACAAAGAAAAGACAAGAGAAAGGAATCAAAGCATGTCACTATAAAAAAATCAACAAAACACAAAGGATGGAGCAAGAGAGAAAATGCAAGGCAAAATAACTACAAGAAACGCAAAAAACAATTCACAAAATGGCAATATAACTACAAGACACACAGAAAACAATTCACAAAAATGGCAATAATAAGTCCTTTCTTATCAGTAATCACTTTAAATGTAAAGGAATTGAACTTCCCAATCAAAAGACATATATTGGCTGGGTGAATATAAAAAACATAAAAGATCCATCTATATTCTCTCTACAACAGACTTACTTTAACTATAAGGACATACACAGGCTGAATGTGAAAGAATGAAAAAAAGGTATTCCATAAAAATAGTAACCAAAAGAGAGCAGGGGTGGTCATACTTACAACAGATAGAATAGACTATAATTCAAAAACCATCACAAGAAAAAAAAGGACATTATATAATGACAGAAGGGTCAATTCACCAGGAAGATATAACAATTTTAATATATATGTACCTGTCCATCCACATATAAGAAGAAAACATTGGCAGAATTGAAGGGAGAAATACATAGTAACATAATAATAGTAGGAGATTTTAATACCCCGCTTTCAATAAGGGATAGATTAACTAGACAGAAAATCAATAAGAAAATAGAGAACTTGGACAACACTACAAACCTAATAGACCTAATAGACATATACAAAACATTCTCCTCAACAACAGTAAAATACATATTCTTTTCAAACACACACACAACATTCTCCTGGAAAGATCATATGTTAGTCACAAAACAAGTCTTAACAAATGTAAGAAGATTGAAATCAAACTAAGTATCCTTTGTGACCACAATGGAATGAAACTAGAAACCAATAGCAACAAGAAAACTGGAAAATTCCAAATATGTGGAAATTAAACAATACGCTCTTGAACAACCAATAGGTGAAAGAAGCAATCACAAGGGAAATTAGAAAATATTTTTGACAAATGAAAATGGAAACACAATATATCAAAACGTGTAGAATACAGTAAAAGCAGTACCAAGAGGAAAGTTTATAGCAGTAAACACCTACACAAAGCAGAAGAAAAATCTCAAATCAACAACATAACTTTATACCTTAAGACACTAGAAAACAAAGAACAAACTAAACATAAAGTTAGCAGAAGAAATTTATAAAAATTAGAGCAGAAATAAACCAAAGAGAGAATAGAAAACCAATAAAAAAGAATCAAAAATAAGAGATATTTTTTGAAGAGATTAATAAAATCAATAAGCTATTCTCTAGACTAATAAAAAACTGACAAGACTCAAATAACAAAAACAAGAAATGAAAGAAGGACATTACAACTGATGTCACCAAAATGAAAAAGGGTCATAAGAGATTATGATGAACTGTTATACACCACAAAATTGGGTAACCTGGAAGAAATTGATAAATTTCTAGAAATATACAGCCTATCAAAACTGAATAATTAAAAAATAAAAAACCTGAACAGACCTATAGCTAATAAGAATATTGAATCATAACCAAAAACTTTCCAACAAAAACAACAAAATTGCCCAGAGGTGAATTCACTGGTG
Organism: Theropithecus gelada; assembly: GCF_003255815.1. Classification (NCBI taxonomy): domain Eukaryota; kingdom Metazoa; phylum Chordata; class Mammalia; order Primates; family Cercopithecidae; genus Theropithecus; species Theropithecus gelada. The sequence continues at coordinate 107,542,443 of NC_037689.1, forward strand.
AATTCTACCAACCTTTAGCGAACAATACACATCAATTCTTCTCAAATTCTTCCCAAAAACTGAAGAGGGAACACTTCCAAACTGATTCTATGAGGCCAGCATCATCCTGATACCAAAATCAAAGATACAATAGGAAACAAAAACTACAGATCAACATCCCTGATGAATACTGATGCAAAAATCTTCACCAAAAAATACTAGCAAACCAAACCCAACAGCACAGTAAAAGGATTATACATAATGAACAAGTGGGATTTATTTCTGGAATGCAAGGATGCTTCAACATACAAAAATCAATGCAACACACCACATTAACAGAATAAAGGAAAAACTACATGATTATCTCAATTGATTCAGATAAAGTATTTGACAAAAGTGAATACGCTTTTATAATACAAAAACAATTAACAAACTAGGAATAGAAGAAACTAACTTACTTCAACATAATAAAACTCATATATGAAAAGCCCACAGCTAACGTCATACTCAATGGTGGAAAACTGAAAGCTTTTTTTTCTAAGATGAGGAACAATGCAAGGATGCCCACTCTAGCTATTTCTATTCAACATAGTACTGGAAGTCCTAACCACAACAATCAGACAATAAAAAGAAATAAAAGGTATCCAAACAGGAAAGGACGAAGTGAAATTTTCTTTGTACACAGATGACATGGCCTTGTATGTACGAAACCGGAACTATGTCATTTACAAAACAATTGTTAGAACTAATAAACAGATTCAGCAAAGTTGCAGGATACAAAATCAACACATAATCAGTTCCATTTCTATACATTAAAAATGAACAATCCAAAAAGAAAATTAAGAAAAAAATGTTATTTACAGTATCATCAAAAAGAATAAATTATTTAGAAATAACCTCATCCAAACAGGCAAAAGATTTGCACACCAAAAAGTACAAAATATTGAAGTAAAAAATGTTAAAAACATAAATAAATGGGAAGACATGCCATGTTCATGGATTGGAAGACTTAGTATTGTTAAGATGTCCATATTATTCAAAGTGATCTACAGATGAATGCAATCCCTGTCAAAATCCCAATGGCATTTTTCTTCAGAAATGGAATAAAAATCCTAAAATTCATATGGAATCTCAAAGAACTATAAACAGCCAAAGCAGTCTAAAAAAAAAAGAAAGAAAGAAAGAAAGAAAACTGGCAGCCTCACGCTTCCTGACATCAAAACATATCATAAGTTTACAGTAATCAAAACAGTATTTAGTAGTATAAAGACAGACATATAGACCAATGAAACAGAAAAGAGAACCCAGAAATAAATCTTCACATATATGGTCAAAGAATCTTTGACAAAAGTGCCAAGGTTTCAAAATGGGGAGAGGATAGTTTCTTCAGCTGGATATCACAAATACAAAAGAATAAAGTTGGACACTTACCTTAAACCATATACAAAATTAACTCAAAATGGATTAAACACATAAATATAAGACCTGAAACTATGAGACTCCTAGAAGAAAACATGGGCGAAAAGCTTCATTACATTGGATTAGCAATGATTTCTCCAATATGCACACCATACGCACAGGAAACAAAAGCAAAAATAGACAAAAGAGAATACATCAACCTTAAGAAACTTCTACAGAGCAGAAAAGACAGCCAACGCGGAGAAAGGCAATCCATAAAATTGGAGAAAATATTTGCAAACCATATATCTGATAAGGAGTTAATATCCAGAATATATAAAGAACTACAGCTTAGCAACGACAACAAAAAATCCAATTTAAAAATGGACAAAATACTTGAATAGACATTTATCCGAAGAAGATAAACAAATGGCTAAAAAGCAAATGAAAAGATGCTCGATCGCATTAATCATTACAGAAATGCAAATCAAAAGCAAAATGAGATGTCCTACACCTATTAAGATGGCCATTATTTAAAAACCAGAAAATAAGAAGTGTTGACAGAGATGAGGAGAAATTGGAATCCTTGTGCACTGCTTGTGGGAATGTAGAATGGTGTAGTTGCTGTGGAAAACAGTGTAGTGGTTCCCAAAAAATTGATAGTAGAATTACCACATGACCCAGCAATCCCATTTCTGATTACATATCCAAAAGATTTGAAAGCAGGATGCCAAAGAGATATTTGCACACCCATGTTCATGTTAGCATTATTTACAACGGCCAAGAGGTAGAAGCAACCTAAATGTTTATCTGCAGATGAATGGATAAAGAAAATGCAGTATATACATACAAGGAAATAAAAGTAGAACTACCATTTGATCTGGCAATCCCACTACTGAGTATCTACACAGAGGAAAAGAAGTCATTATACGAAAAAGATACTTGCACATGCATGTTTATAGTAGCACAATCGCAATTGCAAAAATGTGGAACCAGTCCAAATGCCCATCCATCAATGAGTGGATAAAGAAATTGTGATATATATATATATGCACCATGGAATACTATTCAGCCATCGAAAGGGAAAAAATAATGGCATTTGCAGCAACCTGGATGGAATTGGAGACCATTATTCTAATTGAAATAACTCAGGAATGGAAAACTAAACACCATATGTTCTCACTCATAAGTGGGAGCTAAGCTATGAAGATGCAAAGGCATAAGAATGATACAATGGACTTTGGGGACTTCAGGGAAAGGGTGGGAGGGGGTGAGGGATAAAAGGCTATAAATTGGGTTCAGTGTATACTGCTCGGGTGATGGGCACAACAAAATCTCACAAATCACCACTAAAGAACTTACTTGTGTAACCAAACACCACCTGTCCCCCAAAAAACCTATGGAAATTTAAAAAATAAATAAAATTAGTTTAAAATTTAAAATAAGGAAAACTTGTCATAGTCTACAATGTAGATGAAGCTTGAGGACATTATTCCAAGTGAAATAAGCCAGTCACAAAAGGACAAATACCTCATGAGTCCACTTGTATGTGGTATCAAAATAGTCAAAGTCTTAGAAACAGAAAGCATTTCTGTTTTCCAATACAATCGTGGATGCCAGGCGCTGAGGGGAGATGGAAATGGTGAGTTGTTATTCAATTAATATAACGTTTTGCAAGATAAAAAACAATCTAGACACCCATTTCTCAACAATGTAAATAGTTAACACTGCTATACTATACACTCAAAATGGTTAAGATGGAAATTTTTTTTTAATTTTTTTTTTTGAGACAGGGTCTCACTCTGTCACCCACATTGGAGTGCAGTGGTGCGATCTCAGCTCACCACAACCTCCGCCTCCCAGGTTCAAGCGATTCTCCTGCCTCCTGCCTCTGCCTCCCAAGTTGCTGGGATTACAGGCGCCTGCCATCACGCCTGGCTAATTTTTGTATTTTTAGTAGAGATGGGGTTTTACCATGTTGGTCAGGCTGGTCTCGAACTCCTGAACTCAGGTGATCCAACCACCTTGGCCTCCCAAAGGGCTGGGATTACAGGAAGATGGAGATTTTTGTTACATTTTTGCCATAATTTTTAAAAAGGATATAATGAGAATTCTAGAAGTGTGATTTAAAATTAACTAAATGGACTTATCAACAAATTAGGCACAGCGAGCAGAAGATTAGTGAACTAAAAGACATTACAGTTGACCTTGAACAATGCAAGGGATGGGGTGCCAGTTCCTCGTGCAGTTGAAAATATGTGTATAATTTGACTCCCCCAAAACTTAACTGCTAATAGCCTACTGTTTACTGGAAGCCTTACTGGTAACATTAACTTTCGATCAACACATATTTTGCATGTTTATATATTATATATTTAATTCTTACAATAAAGTAAGCTAGAGAAAAGCAAATGTTATTAAGAAAACCATAAGGAAAATATATTCACTATTTATTAAGTGGAATTTGATCATCATAAAGATCGTCATTCTCACCATCGTCTTCATATTAAGTAGACTGAGGAGGAGGATGAGGAAGGGTGGATCTTGCGGTCTCAGGGGTGACAGAGACAGAAGAAAATCCATGTATATATGGGCCCATGCAGTTCAAACCGGTGTTGTTTAAGGGTCATCTGTAGTAGAAAATATCTATATTGAATCCTATAGAGAGAAAAAAATGAAAAATACAGAAAGAGGGCATTGGAGCTGTTAAAAATATTTTATATATGTGCAATCAGGGTCAGAGGCGAGAAGAATGACAGTGGGTAGAAGCAATATATGAAGAAATACTGGCCAAAAACTTTCCAAAACTGAGGAAAGACATGAAACCACAGACAAGAAACATTATGAAACCCAAATAAGATAAATCTAAATAAAACTACTGCAAGATACACCAGAATCAAACTTTTCAAATTGAAAAGAATAATTGAAAAGTAGCTAGCCTGGGGAAAAAAAAACCAACATTACCTACCAAGGAGCGATGATAGATTTTTTTTTTTTTTTTTTTTTTCAGCTTTTCTAGAGAAATGACAGTAGACAGAAGACAACAGTATGGCACCATCAAACTGCTAAAAGAAAAAAAAATAAATTTACAAACCTAAAATTCTTTAGCTGTCCAAAAAAAAATCTTGGCCAGGCATGGTGTCTCACGCCTGTAATCCCAGTACTTTGGGAGGCTGAGTCGGGTGGATCACTAGAGGCCAGGAGTTCAAGATCAGCCTGGCCAACATGGTGAAACTCCCATCTTTACTAAAAATACAAAAATCAGCCCAGGCATAGTGGCATTGGACAGATCTTCCAGACTGAAAATCAACAAAAAAAATGGGATTTAATCTGTACTATAGACCAAATGAACCTAGTAGGTATTTACAGAACATTTCAGCCACCAGCTACAGAATACACATTCTTTCCTCAGTACATGGATCATTCTCAAGGATAGATGATATACTAGCTCACAAAACAAGCCTTAGAACATTTCAAAACATTGAAATAATATCAAGCATCTTCTCAGATCACAATAAAATAAAACTGGAAATTGATAACAAGAGTAGTTTTAGAAACTATGTAAATACATGTAAATTAAACAATATGCTCCTGAATGACCAGGAGTCGATGAAGAAATTAAGAAGGAAATTGAAAAACTTCCTGAAACAAATGATAATGGAAACACAACACACCAAAACCCATGAAATACAGCAAAAGTAGTACTCAGAGGGAAGTTTATAGCTTTAAGTGCCTACATAAAAAAGAGAGAAAACTTTAAATAAACAATCTAACAATGTACCTTAAATAAGTAGAAAAGCAAGAGCAAAGCAAACCCAAAATTGGCAGAAGAAAAGAAATAATAAAAATCAAAGTAGAAATCAGTGAAATTGAAATGAAAAAAGAATACAAAAGATACATGAAACAAAAAGATCTTTTTTGAAAAGTTAAATAAAATTGACAAACCTTACCCAGACTAAGAAAAAAGAGAAGATCCAAATAAATAAAATCAGGAAGAAAAAGGACACATTACAACTGATACTGCCAAAATTCAAAGGATCATTGGTGGCTACTATGAGCAACTATATGCCAATAAATTGGAAAACCTAAAAGTAATGGGCAAATCCCTAGACACATACAAGCTACCAAGATTGAACCAGGAAGATGTCCAAAACCTGAGCAGACCAATAACAAGTAACAAGATTGAAGCAGTAATGAAAATTCTCCAAGTAAAGAGAAGCCTGGACCCTATGGTTTCACTACTGAATTCTAGCAAACATTTAAAGAAGAACTAATACCAATCCTACTCAAACTATTCTGAAAAATAGAGGAGAGAATACTTCCAAACTCATTTTATGAGGCCAGTATTACCCTGATACCAAAACCAGACAAAGTCACATCAAAAATATAAAACTACAGGCCAATACCTCTGATAAATATTGATGCAAAAATCCTTAACAAAATACTAACAAACTGAATTATTCAATAGGCTGGAAAGATCATCCATCATGACCAAGTAGAATTTATCTCTTGGATGCAAGAATGGTTCAACATATGCATATCAATGAATGTGATACATCATATCAAGAGAATGAAAGATAGAAACCATATAGTCATTTCAATTGACGCTGAAAAATCATTTAATAAAATTCAGCATCCCTTCATGATGAAATGATCAAAAAACTGGCCATAGAAGGAACATAACTCGCCGGGCGCGGTGGCTCAAGCCTGTAATCCCAGCACTTTGGGAGGCCGAGGCGGGCGGATCACGAGGTCAGGAGATCGAGACCATCCTGGCTAACATGGTGAAACCCCGTCTCTACTAAAAATACAAAAAACTAGCCGGGCGTGGTGGCGGGCGCCTGTAGTCCCAGCTACTCGGAGGCTGAGGCAGGAGAATGGCCTGAACCTGGGAGGCGGAGCTTGCAGTGAGCCGAGATCGCGCCACTGCACTCCAGCCTGGGTGACACAGCGCGAGACTCCGTCTCAAAAAAAAAAAAAAAAAAAAAAAAAAGAAGGAACATAACTCAACATAATTAAAGCCATATATAACAGACCCACAGCTAGTATTATACTGAATGGGAAAAACTGAAAGCCTTTCCTCTAAGATCTGGAACATGACAAAGATGTCCAACGTTGGCCGGGCCCAGTGGCTCACACCTGTAATCCCAGCACTTTGGGAGGCTGAGGTGGGTGGATCACGAGGTCAGGAATTCAAGACCAGCCTAGCCAAGATGGTGAAACTCCACCTCTACTAAAAATACAAAAAGTAGCCAGGTGTGGTGGTGGACACCTGTAATCCCAGCTACTCGGGAGGCTGAGGCAGAGAATTGCTTGATTCCGGGAGGTGGAGGTTGCAGTGAGCCAAGATCGTGCCACTGCACTCCAGCCTGGGTGACAAAGCGAGACTGTATCTCAAAAAAAAAGATGTCCAATGTCACCACTGTTATTCAACCTAGTAATGAAAGTCCTAGCTACAGCAGTCAGATAAGAGAAAGATATAAAGGGCATCTAAATTGGAAAGGAAGAAGTCAAATTATCCTTGTTTGTAGATGATATGATCTTATATCTGGAAAACCCTAAAGACTCCACAAGAAAACGATTAGAACTGATAAACAAATTCAGTAAAGTTGCAGAATACAAAATCAATATACAAAAATCAGTAGCATTTCTATATGCCAACACTGAACAATGTGAAAAAGAAATACAAAAGTAATCCCATTTTCAATAGCCACACATAAAATTAAATACATAGGAATTAAGCTAACCAAAGATGTGAAAGGTCTCCATAATGAAAACCATAAAACACTGATAGAAGAAATTGAAGAGGACACAAAAAAAATGAAAAAATATCCCATGTTCATGTATTGAAAGAATCAATATTTTTGTTTGTTTATTTGTTAGTTTTTTGAGACAGGGTCTCACTCTGTTGCCTAGGCTGGAGTGCAGTGGCATGATCTCAGCTCACTGCAATCTCCACCTCCTGGACTCAAGTGATCCTCCTGACTCAGCCCCCCAAGATTTAAATAGAAATTTCTTAAAAGAAGACATATAAATGGCAAACTCCCCAAGTAGCTGGGAGTGCAGGCATGAGCCACCACACCAAGCTAGTTTTTGTATTTTTTGTAGAGACAGGATTTCACCATGTTGCCCAGGCTGGTCTCAAACTCCTGAGGTCAAGCAATCCACCTGCCTTGGCCTTCCAAAGTGCTAGGATTACTGGCATGAGTCACTGTACCTGGCCAGAATCAATATTGTTAAAATGTCCATGCTACCCAAAGCAATCTACAGATTCAATGCAATCCCTATTAAAATACCAATGACCATTCTTCATAAAAATATGAAACAGAAAAATGAATGGAACGAATAGAAATAGAAAAACAATCCTAAAATTTATATAGAACCACAAAAGACCCAGAATAGCCAAAGCTATATCATAAGGAAAAAGAACAAAACTGGAGGAATCACATAACCTGACTTCAAATTACACTACAAAGCTATAGTAACCAAATGGCATGGTACTAGCATAAAAACAGAACATAGACCAACGGAACAGAATAGAGGACCCAGAAACAAATCCATATATCTACAGTGAGCTCAAATGGCAAACAGGCACATGAAAAGGTACTCAGCATCATTGATCATCATAGAAACACAAATCGGAACTACAATTAGATGTCATCTTACCCCAGTTAAAATGGGTTTTATCCAAAAGACAAGCAATAACAAATGCTGGCAGGGATGTAGAGAAAGGGGAACCCTGGTACACTGTTCGTGGGCTGGTAAATTAGTACAACCACTATGGAGAACAATTTGAAGGTTCCTCAAAAAACTGAAAGTTGAGCTACCATATGATCCAGCAATCTCACTTCTGGGTATATACTCAAAAGAAAGGAAATCAGTATATCAAAGAGGTATCTGCACTCCTATGCTTTTTGCAGCACTCCTATGCTGTTTACAATAACTAAGATTTGGAAGTAACCTAAGTGTCCATCAACAGATGAATGGATGAAGAAAATGTGGTTCATATACACAATGGATTTGGATTACTATTCAGCCATAAAAAAGAATGCAATCCAGTCATTTGCAACAAAATGGATGGAACTGGAGATCACTGTGTTATGTGAAATAAGCCAGGCATAGAAAGGCAAACATCACATGTTCTCACTTATTTGTGGGATCTAAAAATGAAAACAACCAGACTCATGGACATAGAGAGTAGAAGGATGGTTTCCGGAGGCTGGCAAGGGTAGTAGGGAGTTAAGGGGGAGGTGGGGATTGTTAATGGGTGTTAAAAAAAAAATAGAAAGCATGAATAAGACCTACTATTTGATAGCATAACAGGGTGACTATAGTCAATAATAACTTAATTTGTACATTTTAAAATAACTTGAAGAGTATAATTTGATTATTTGTAACTCAAAGAATAAATGCTTGAGGGAATTGATACTACATTCTCTATGATGTGCTTATTTCTCATTGCATGCCTGTATCAAAACATCTCATGTACCCCATTAATATATATGCCTACCATGAACCCATAAAAATTAAAAATAAATAAAAGTTGAGCTGAAAGGGGAAAAAAAAAAGAAATTGAAAATCTGATGCAATTTTCTACTATAAAATAGCAGAGATATCATCAGCAATCAAAACCTCTCAATTCAAAGAAAGCCCTGGACCAGATGGCTTCACTGGTGAAGTCTGCCAAATCTTTAAAGAATAATTAATATCAATCCTTCACAAACTCTCCAAAAAACTGTACAGCTAGGGACACTTCCTAACTTATTCTAAGAGGTCATTATTACTCCGATACCAAGATCAAAGACATTGCAATAAAATAAAACTATATGCTATACCCCAGAGAATTCAAAACAAGTACTAAACAAAGACATGTACATGAATGGTCACAGCAGCACTATTCACAATAAGTAAAGATGGAAACAATCCAAATGTCCATCAACAGATGAATGGATAAGTAAAACATCGTATAGCTATAAAATGAAATATTATTCAGTCATAAAAAGTAATGTACTGATATAACATGAATGAACCTTGAAAACCCTATACTGAGTAAAAGAGATCAGACATAAAAGGTTATATATTATATGATCCACTGTATAAACTATCCAGAGTAGGTAAACCCATAAAGACAGAAAACAGATTGGTGATTGCTTGGAGCTGAAAGGAGGAGGAAATTAGGAGTAACTGCTTAATGAATACAGTGTTTCCTTTTGAAATTATGAAAATATTTTGGAAGTGTATGGAGGTGGTGGTTGATTAACATTGTGAATATACAAAATAAGACCGAATTTTTTCACTTTCAAGTGTTTGATTTTATGTTATATTACTTCACCTCAATAAAACAAAATATATTTTCAGAAAAACAAAAGTTAATTTTTTTACTAGCAGATGCTCACTACAAGAAATATGGAAGAAGAGACTTTGTGCTGAGGGAAGATTATTACAGATAGAAGTCTGAAACTGCAGGAAGGAACAAAGAGCACTGACTGTTTAAAACAATGATAATAACAATTTCCTATATTTTATTGTAGCAAAATATACATAACATAAAATTTACCTCTTATAGGGTTTTTAACATAAATAAAATAAAAGACATAACAACAATTGTACAAAAGTTGAGAGGTCAGTAAGTGAGGTGTAACTGTTATATACCACATGTTCAGGAAATGGTAAAAATACTAATTTAAGATAGACTGGAATAAGTCATGGATGCCTTTCATAATCCCTAAGATAACCAAGAAAAAAAATTATAAAATAATGTATAATTAAAAAGCAATAGAGAAGAAAATAGTGGAATAGAAATACTTGAATAAAAAAACAGAGGTCAAGAAAAGAAAAATAAAGGGCAGGACAAATAGAGAACGTATAGCAAAATGATAGCTATAAAACCAAGTATATTTAAAAATTACATGCAAATGGACTAAACACTCCAATTAAAATACTACAATTGTCAGACTGCTTCTTTTATAAAAAAAAAAAAAATACAACTACATGCTGCTTAAAAGAGACTCAAAGTAAATAAAAGGATATAGAAAAGTCAAGAGTAAAAAGGGTGGGAATATATATCATGCAAACACTAGAAAAGAAAGCTGATCCAGCTATATTTGATGAGCTCAACGGAACCCTGAAACCAAAACCTAATGAGAATATAGCAAGAAAGGAAAATGTCAGGCCAATATCTGTCATGAACGTAGATGCAAAAATCTTGAACAAAATATTAGCTACATTAATCCAGTAATATATAAAACAAATGATGACTAAGTGAGATTTATACCAGTAATGGAACCTTGGTTTAACATTTGTAAGTCAACCAATGTATTTTATTATGTTAGATGAATAAAGGGGAAAACCACCAATGGATGCAGAAGTGGCACATGATAAAATTCAACATCTGTTTTTGATTTTTTTAAAAAAATACCAAACTAGGAATAGAAAGGAAATGTTCTAATCCAATAAGGGTTGTTTTTAAAAACCAGACATCATACTTTATGGTGAGATATTGAACTCTTCCCCGAGATGAGAATCAAAACAAAAGTGACCACTATTTCCATTTCTCGAAATTGTACTGGAAACCCTAATCAGTTTGATAAGTCAAGAAAGTTAAATTTAAGATATAAAGATTGTAAAGAAAGAAGTAAACTCTATTTTGGATAACATGATTATGTACATAAAATATCCAGAAGAATCTACAAATTATTATAAATGTTTAAATAGGTTGGGCACTTTGGCTAACACCTGTAATCCCAATACTTTGAAAGGCCAAGGCAGGAGGAGCACTTGAGGTCAGGAACTTGAGATCAGCCTGGGAAATATATTGAGACGTTCATCTCCACAACAAAATTTAAAAATAAAAAATTAACCAGGCATTGTGGTACACATTTATAGTGCTAGTTACTCAAGAGGCTGAGGTGGGAGGATCACTTGAGCCCTGGGGTTCAAGGCTGCAGTGAGCTATGATCATGCCACTGCACTTCAGCCTGGGTGACAGAACAATACCCTATCTCAAGAGAAAAAAAAAAAAGAAAATATTTAAGTAAATTTAACAAAGTCTCTGGATAAAGCTTAACACATAAGAATGAGTCATATGTCTAGCAGGTAAGATGTCATGGCTAACGCCTGAAATCTCAACACTATAGGAGTCCAAGGGGGAGGATTGCTTAAGCCCAGGAGTTCAAGACAATCCTGGGCAACACAGAGAGACCCCTGTCTCTACAAATAATTTTTTTAGATTCAGCTAGGCGTGGTGGCGCATGCCTGTGGTCCCAGCTACTCAGGAGGCTGAAGTGGGAGGATTACTTGAGCCCAGAAGGTTGAGGCTGCAGTGAGCCATGATTGCACCACTGAACTCCAGCCTGGGTGACAAAATGAGACCCCAGCTAAAATAAATAAATGATGGCAAACAATGGGAACATGTTTTAAAAGACAATATCATTTGCAATAGCATAAAAAATGAGCTATCCGAGAATTAATCTAGTGAACGATGTTTAAGACCTCTTTTATGAAGCATTGCTGAAAGAAATCAAAGAAGACCTAGATAAATGGAGAGATACATCATGTGCATGGATTTTGAAAGTGAATATTGTTAAGATATCAATTCTCTGCAAATTGGTCTAAGATTGAATGCAATCCAAATTAAAAGCCCCGAAGGATATCTTTGTGTAGAAATTGAAAAGTTATATATAAAAATTATATGGAAATGCAAAAGATCTAAAACAGGTACAGACAAATTTGGGGGAAAAGAGGAACAAAGTTGGCAGATTATACACCCTCAAGTTTTCAAGGCCTATTTTAAAACTCCAATATTTAAATGTGATAGTGATGCAAACACAGACAAATAAATCTATGGAACAGATTAGGAAGTCAAGTAATTTATAAACAATTACCTGAATTACAGCAAAGCATCCACTGCAATTTAGTGAGGGAAAGAATGGCCTTTTCAGTAAATTGTCCTGAATCATCAGATCTATGCTTCATACTACACAAAAAAAAATATTTAAGATGGATTAGATATTATGTGAAATATAAATTAATAAAGCATAGGGTAATATCTTAAGGACCTTCACGCAAGCAAAAGTCCTTCATCAGGACACAGAAAACAGTAAATTTGAAAGGAGAAATTGACAGATTGCACTTCATAAAAATTAAAAGCTTCTGTTCATCAAAAGGCATCAAGACAGTAAAAAGGTAAGCCACAGATTTAAGGAAGACATTTACTATATATAGTGTATGTATACGTGTATATATCTATGACAAAAGACTTGTATCTGGAATTAAGAGAAACCCTACAAATTAATTTTTTTAAAAGACGGGCTACCTATCTTTTCAAAAAACAGGTAAAAACAGACTACCTATCTTTTCAAAAAATGGGTAAAACACTCAGACCTTTCACTATAGAGGACGAACAAATGGCCAGTAAGCATATTACAAGGAGTTCAACTTATTACCTATCAGGACATGCAAATCAAAATCATGCTGAGATACCAGTACACATCCATCAAGATAGTTAAAAATAAAAGGACTGACAATACCAAGTGTTGGTAAAAATGTGAGGTAACTGGGATGTTCATAGGTTGCTGGTGAAGGTGTCAATTGGAAATCCATGTGCCAGAATCTACTAAAGTAGATCACATGTGTACCATATAATGCAGCAGTGCCACTCCTATGTATATACCCGAAAGAAATGAGTGCTCTTGTCCAACTTTAAGGCACATACAAGAATATTCATAGCCTCGGGGATATTTAAGATATACCCAGGAGGCAAGAGGATTGCTTGAGTCCAGGAGTTTGAGACCATCCTGGGCAATACATCAAGATTCTGTCTGTTAAAAAAAATATATTTAGCCAAGTATTGTGGCATGCACCTGCAGTCCCTAATGACCCGGGAGGATGACGGGGAAGAATTGCTTGAGCCCAGGAGTCTGAGGTTGTAGTGAACTACGATTGCACTGCTGCACTGGAGTGAGATCCTGCCTCAAAAAGAAAAAAAAAAGCCCCAAACCAAAAACAACACAAAGGTCAGTCAATGGGAGAATAGACAAACTGTGATATATTTATACAAATATTTCACAGCAATGAAAAAGAATGAACTACAAGGCAAAAACATGGATAAATCTCACATTAATGTTGAATTTAAGAAGCCAGATGTTTTTCAAAGTCTATTGCACAACAAGGTGACCACAGTTATTAATGTATATTTCAAAATTGCTAAAAGAATAGATTTCTTTTCTGAGATAGAGTCTCACTCTGTCGCCCAGGCTGGAGTGCGGTGGCGTGATCTCGGCTCACTGCAACCTCCATCTCCTGGGTTCAAGCGATTGTCCTGCCTCAACCTCCCTAGTAGCTGGAATTACAGGTGTGTACCACCACACCTAGCTAAATTTTTTTTTTTTGTATTTTTAGTAGAGGCAGGGTTTCACTATGTTGGCCAGGCTGGTCTCAAATTCCTTACCTCAAAAGATCCGCCTGCCTCAGCCTCCCAAAGTGCTGGGATTACAGGCAAGAGCCACCACACACAGCCCCAAGAATAGATTTTTAAATATTCTCTACAAAAAAGTATGTGAGGTGATGCATATGTTAATTAGCTTGATATAGTCATTCCACAATGTATACATATTTCAAAACATCACATTATATCTCATAAATATATACAATTATTATTTGTTAAGTAAAAATTAAAATTTAAATTCAAAAAGAAGACAGATGTCAAAGAATACATATTATATGATACCATTTATAGGAAGTTCAATAACTGACAAAAGCTTTTTATAATCGTGATAGTCACTATAGTGGTTACCTTTGGGGAGTGTTGACTGGGAGTGGACAGGAAGGAGCTCTCTGGGGCAATAGAAATATTCTGTTTTAACGTAGTTAGTTAGTAGTTATGTGAGGGTATACTTCTGTAAAATCAATCCAGCAGTACACTTAAACTTTATGAACATTACTTCATGCAAATTATACATCATGTTCTTAAAAAAACAGATCGTCAGGTCAAAAAAAAATAAAATCCGACTATATGCAATGTACAAAAGACACATCAACATAAGGATTCAAAAAAGTTGAAAGTAAAATGATAAGAAAATGTTATATCAGGCAAATACTAAAATAATTTAGTAGATCTATTTTAATATCAGAAGAAAATATACTTAAAGGTAACAGAGAAAAACTGAGTCACTACGTTAAGCCTCTAACATTTTCTGTCATTTTTTGTGGGGAAGAGTCACTTTTTGTTTTCTCTATTTGTTGTTTCTTTTTTACTGAGTTCATGGGAGGGGGAAGAAGTTTGGGGCTAAATCAAAGGAGGAAGGTAAGAAAGAAACAGATGTTTAATATGAAGAAGACTTCTCAGGTAGAACCAAATGAGAAAAGGAAACAGATTTTAGTTCATCTTGTTAATTAAATATATGTCTCTGCCTTAACCTTTCATTTTGATATCCTGACAATTATAAATTACATTTTTCTAAGAAATTTGCAGACTGGGTAAGCCAGTGTCTTCGAGGGACTTCCCAAAACCTGAGAGCTCAACCAATACAAAAGCCTTATTATTCATTTCGCTTCTGCAAATAATTACTTGAAGAAAAATAAGTTTCCAGCAGGGAATTGAAAGAATTGTTCTCCTTTGAAGATAAGACTTGTGAATATCCCATAGAGGAGGCAATTGGAAAGTAATGAGGCGAAAATGGATTATACTCTCACTTCTATGCCACAGGAGGAAAAAGTTTCCTTTATAGGAAATTAATTCACACCTTCACTTCCTTAAGAATGGATTCAGAATGGGGATAGAGACAAGCTAAAAGGAGGAGGAAATTTGATTTGATCACTCAATTTTAACCACCTACTTTGTGTAAGATTTTTTCTCAGTGCCAGTGGTTTGTATAAGTGTTTAATATACGAAAAACATATAGTTATCCCTGGGAACTTAAAATATAGTAGGAATTTAAGTATACAAATAATAAAAGACAGACTATAATGTCTTTTTAGAATACATTTTATGGTATGTATTTAAGGTATACAACATGATGTTATGAGATACATATATAATAAAATGGTTATCATAGTGAATCAAATGATCGTATCTATCATTTCACATAGTTACCCATTTTTTCCCATGTGGCAAGAGCAGCTATAAACTACTTGTTTAGAAAAATTCCTAAACATAATACACTATTATTAATTACAGTCTTCATGTTATATATTAGATGTTTAGATTTGTTCATCCTACATATCTGCTACTTTGTATCCTTTGACCTACACGTACTCATTTCCTCTCCCTACCAGCCCCAACACCCCTGTAACCACTATTTTATTCTCTATCTCCATATATTTGACTTTTTTGTCATATTTCACATATGTGACATCATGCAATATTTTTTTGTGTGTCTACCTTACTTTATTTAGTATAATGTCCTCCGGTTCATCCATGTTGTGGCAAATGACAGGATTTCTTCCTTTTATAGGGTTCAATGATACTCAATTGTGTGTGTGTATATATATGTACACACACACACGCACAATCACAGATTCTTTATCCATTCATCCATTGATGGACACTTGGGTTGTTTCCATATCTTGGATATTGTGAATAATGCTGCTATATACCCAAAGGAAATGAAATCATCGCCTCATAAAGATATCTTCACTCTCATGTTCATTGCAGCATTATTTATAATAATTTATTTTAAAGGATATGCAAAAGGACCATCTAGGCAGGACTACTGGAATGGCAGAGTGCACATCTCTGCAAACCCACCACTGCATAAAAGCAATGGAAACAATGACAAAAATGGTCAAAATAATCTTTTGCAGAACTCTAGAAGTTAAGCAAATACCTGTGAGAATCTGAGGAATATTTATTCAGAAACTGCTAAATATTTGTAAGGACACCAGGATTTGTAGAATTATAATTTGACACACTCAACTACTTCCAGACATCTCTCAACAACTCCACAATAGCAAAAATATAACCCACAAAATGAGACAAAATATTAGTACATCATATATCTGATCAGGGACGTGTAACTATATATATGACACAAAACTCAATAACGAAAAGCCAAATAACCCAATTTTAAAAGTAAACAAAAAAATCTAAATAGACATTTCTTCAAAGAAGATATACAAATGGACAATAAGTTCATGAAAAGATGCTCAATATCATTAGGTATCAGGGAAATGCAAATCAAAACCACAATGCCCACTAAGATAGCTGTAATAAAAAATATAGACAATAACAAGTGTTGGTGAAGATGTTAAGAAATTGGAACCCTCATGCCTTGCTGGTGGAAATGTAAAATGTTGTAGCCACTGTGGAAAGCAGGTTGACAGTTCCTTAAAACATTAAACATTAATTACAATATGAACTAGCAATTACACCCCTAGGTATCTAGGACATGTCAATACAAAAACTTGTACACGAATGTTCCTAGAAACGTTGTTTACAATAGCCAAAAAGTAGAAACCATCCAAATGTCCATCAACAGATGGATGAATAAATAAAATGTGTTATACTCATTCCATGGAATATTATTCTGCAATTAAAAAGAATGAAATGTTCATACATGCTACAATGTATATGAATCTTGAAAATATTCTGCTAAGTGAAACAAGCCAGACACAAAGGACCACATAATGTAGGATTACATTTATATGAAATGTCCAGGATAGGCAAATACATAGAGACAGGAAGTAGATTGGTGGTTGCTAGGAGCTAGGGTAAAAAGGGAAGTGGGAACTGACTGCTAATGGGAAAGGGGTTTTCTCTTCGAGGTGTTAAAAATGTTCTAAAGTTGTGCGGTGATGCTTGAATAACTGTAAATATACTAAAAACCACTGAATTGGTTTTTAAATAAGTGAATTGTATGATATGAGAATTATATCTCCATTAAACTTTCTTTTAAAAGCACTATTTGATGTGAACAGTATAGTTGCCAATTAAGGACCTCAGAGGAAGGGGTTGACTGCTCAGATCACTTCCCTGTTTGTTCTAGATTAGTTCTGCTCAAGTCTTGAGCAAGGCAAAGATTCAGATGGGGATGTTGGTAACTCCCAACAACATTAATTTCATTAGGTTTACACTTGATCAGAAGATCTGGCTGCACAGCACAGCCTCATTTAATCCTACCTGACACAATTTATTGCTCCTACAGTCTGTTATCCCAGGGTCACCAGCCATCTCCTAAACTGTGCAGATAGATGCCTCTCAGTACCTCAAACGTTATCTAATCTGTCCCCACCTCATACTCTCAAATAAGTGGCTGCCTAATTTCCTCTGCCATGGGTAGGAAAATAATGCTCCTCAAGCAAGAACTATATGACAGGCACTGACTCATTTAATTCCTAAAGCAATGCTGTGAAATATATACTAATATCATTTCCATTTTACAGATCAGGAATCTGAGTCATGGAATGGTAATTTTCCAAGGTCACAAAACTAGTCAGTAGCATGATTAGGATTCGAGCTCAGACTAGTGCCAACAGCAATGTGTTTAATCAAAATGCTGTGCTGTGTTCCCAGAAAAGCCCTTTCACATCCTTCCTAATCATTCTTCCCAAGTTTTATACATTTGCAGTTATCTAGTGAAGAGCAGCTCGGTGTCTTATTCACTTTGTTTCCATTTCCCTCCCCCTCCACGCAACATAGTTTTCATATCTTTAAATTCACTGCTCTGACAACCAGAGCCCATCATTGGTTTCTATATTATCAGTTTACCCAGTCTCCTATCTTTGTAGCACAATGTAGCAATTTCCACTTTGTAGCACAAAATTCCGTGCAAAAATTCAGTGCAAAACTGGGCCCCCCCTCCACCTCTAACTCAACTGTCCCTTTCCAGTACTTCAACCCTCCCATATTTTTCAACACTATTTCCACACCAATAGCCACCCTCACAGCCATTAAAGAGGTCACAAGAGTTGGGGTTCAGGGGACATGAAACAAGGGAAGGCTTCATAGGGAAGATCGCACCTGTCCGGGAGCTCGGCTCTTAAGACGCGAGTCTGCCGATGCTCCCGGCCAAATAAAAAAACCTCTTCCTTCTTTAATCCGGTGTCTGAGGAGTTT
The DNA here is from genome assembly GCF_003255815.1 of Theropithecus gelada. Classification (NCBI taxonomy): domain Eukaryota; kingdom Metazoa; phylum Chordata; class Mammalia; order Primates; family Cercopithecidae; genus Theropithecus; species Theropithecus gelada. The sequence goes on from NC_037689.1 coordinate 107,560,873, forward strand.
TGTCTGCGGCTCGTCCTGCTACATTGGTCCCTGAAGGACAGGTAGAAATGGAGGGAACGTTCCAAAAGAAGAATATATAAGTAAATGCATGAATAGCCAAGTGTCTAAAAGCAGACTTTGGGATTTGAAAGTTTGGGGGGGAAATCCCAGGCCCACTAGCTGTATCATCTTAACCAATTTACTTAACTTCTTTAAACTTAAGTTTAAATTTTAAAAAATCTAGATAATAATGTCTGCCTTTCTGGGGGTCTTGAGGATTGAATGAAATCATATAAAACACAATCTCTCAATCAAGAAAAACAATCACCAATAAAGCAGTAAACATCAGTCATTCTTGGCAACCAGTAGTAGTTAACTTTGCCAGTGTTGGTGAATTTGGGAGAATAGCCTGGGAAAATAAATTCAGATCAGACCAAGGTAGGTATTTAAAGATTATGAGAGTTTGGAAGAAAATAGGCAATAGAGTTATCAAAGTTTGTGTGGGAGGAGAGAATGAGAGGGGGAATGAGAAGGGGAAAGGGAGAGAAGTTCGGGGGGAGAGAGGGAGGAGAGAACGAGACGGGGAAAGTGAGAGAAGTGTGGGGGAGAAAGGGAGGGAGAGAGCCAAAAAGAGAGAGGGAGAAAAAGGAAAAGAGTTAGCCGGACCTGGTGGCTCGTGCCTGTAGTCCCAGCTACTCTACTCGGGAGGCTGAGGCAAGAGAATTGCTCGAACCCAGGCGGCGGAGGTTGGCAGTGAGCCAACTTCATGCCACGGCACTCCAGCCTGAGCCACAGAGCCAGACTCCGTCTCAAAAAAAAAAAAAAAAGAAATAAAAAAAAAAAGGAAGAGGGAGAAGGGTAGAAGGATTGCTATAGGGAATGGTCAGAACTAAGCAAGTTACTCAGTATTTCTTTGTAACTCATTGATGTTATGTTTATTGTCTAGCACTCTCATTACACTTTGAGCCTCATAAGAATACGAAACATGTCCATTTTATTCACCACTCTATATACAGAGCCTTGCACAATCCTTGGCACACAGTGACTACTTGATAAATATTTATTGAATGAATCATGATAAGGAGGAGAGGGAACCAAAAAAATAAAGATTCCGAGAATTCAAGATAGGCGACTGGGAGAACACAAAAGTTTGGAAGTGCAGAGGAAATAATGAGTTTAAATTTTGCACGTACAAGTTTAAGAAGCCTATAGTGCACTCGTGTTCATGTTTAGCAAAATTCATATGTGTAACTGGAGCTCAGATAAGCGGTGCGGGCTTGGGATAGGTTGTTAAGATTCATTAGCATACGGGTAGCAATTTACATCACCCGGAAGAAGAGAGGCTTTAAAAGGGGGGATGCACCGGAAGTGACGCCAGTCAGAGGTTAGGTTAGCGGAAAACGGAAGCGGAGTGGCCGAGAAGCAGCTTCCGTTAGCACTACCTTAAAAGGAAAAGAGCCAGATAAAGAGAAAGGTTAAAAGTATGAGAAAGTGCAGAAGCCACTGGTCTCAGGGAGACAGAGAAAGACACCAAAGAAGAAGTTACTATTATGAGGGACCACACACCAGCCACTCAAGGTAAAACTACAACATCTAATTAATTTGCCATTTAAATCAGAAGTCGTTGGCAGCTTTGGGATGAGAGGTTTTTAAGGGGTGTTGGGGAGCAAAGCTAGATTGCCGTGATAGTTATATTGCTTGAGTTTGAATCTCAACTAGTCTGTTACCGTAGGCAGATTCACTCCATCTTAGCTGTAAAATGAAGATGATAAAATAATAGCAATTACCTCAGCATTGTTATAATAAGTGGATATATGTAAAACTGATTAGAAAAGCACCTTACATACAGTCAGCGCTTGACATTTTAGTTATTGTTAGAATACTTTGCAGAATAAATAGCCCTTAAAAGGTGGTGAATGGCACTGTGAACTTAATTTTTGTTGGTGTCTGCAAGACATTGTAAAATGCCAGAATGGGGAAACTAGATGAACTTTTCCTGTTGAATATGGCTAGGTTAAAATGAAACAGTAATTTTAGGCTACTGCCAAAACATAGTAATTCAGTGAGGGTGATCCTTCCAGAATGTTCCAGAATGCTAAATTGTTCACTATTCATACACGCCTTTCCCCAAGCTCCGCCCATTTATCCTATAGGGTACGGAATAGGAGGTCTCGCATTTCGAATTGGTCTCCAGAGGACTTTGGCTCCGCCTCCTGGGGCAAAAAAAGTCCCTGTAATTGAACACTTTCATTTTTGCTTGTCCCCAGGCTTGTCGGTAGAAAACTAAGGGACTTTCCTTTTGAGTATCATGTTTACAAAAGCGAAGTGGTTTTTAAATTTTAAACTAAGTAAGTATCAAACAAGTAGATAAGGCGGATGGGAGGGATCTGCAGGAACTGAAGGGAGGTGGAACTTAAGGTTGGAACATCGGTGTGCTTTTAACGACGGACCGAGCTACTTCCGGGAGAGAATGGGAGGGTGGAAAATTCTGTGCGTTTGGCGGGTTTCGCTCTCTTCATAAGTATTGATCATTCCGCAGCTGTGGGGGCCGGACACGTGAGGAGGTAGTGACGCCGCCACTGCCGGAACACGCTGCTGCAGGCTCCCCAATGGCCATGTCTGTGGTGAGTGCTTGGGCTGTGGCAGGTCTGCTGGGCGCCGGACTCCAGTGGCTGATTGGAGGGACTCCGGGGCGGTCTCGTTGCTGCTCACGTGGATAGGTGACGAATCACGGCCCGGCTCTCTGTACTGCGGGGCGGGGCCCACGTTTTGCTGCCCGCCCTGCCGGCCCCAACCCCGCCTGTTTTGCGGTCGCTTTCTGGTCCCGGAAAGGACCCTGAGCTGCGAAATAGCGAGAGGCGGGGGTGTTGGGGTTTGTTGTTTATGGCTTGCATTCTCTTTTTCTCGATTATCTTCCTCTCTAAAAATCACTTTCAGTTACCTGACAAAGAAACTGGCGATTCATTGTTCTTAATTCTGTAATAGACTGGGCCCCGTAAATGAATGAGAAGGAAGGTATTCCTTAATTCTCCGGCACGAACGCCAACAGCGTTGCTTTCTTCGGTTTCACGGTTCTTATGCAAACAGCAGTGAAAGTTCACGTAATGTGGGAAAGTTTCCTAAGTGGAGCTGCCAGTTTTTCAAGTAGTTGAACTACTTTGGGGTGTGTGTGTGTGTGTGTGTGTGTTCCGTTCAACAACTTTGGAGTTTGGCCCTAACATCTCACATGGAAAAGAGAAAACACTTGCCTGGCTTATTCAGTGGCAGTTTTCGCCGCTCGCTCTCCTTTTCTAAGGGTCAGGTGGTGTCATTTTCATTGCCGTGAATGTTTGTAAAATATTGAAAGTCTAAAGTACTTAGTTGCCAAGAAAAGATTATAAATTTATATGTAGAGACTGAAAAAGACTCAGATTCATTGAGAAGATTATGTCCTAAAGACATGCACTTAAAGTTAGTGAAAAATTTTAAAATTGCAAACTTTAGAGTCCAGCCTTTAAAATGGCTGAATTTATATGAAAGAATGTGGACTATATATAGAACTACATGGTGGTTGAAATAAATCATCAGCTTCTGTCAGTGGTTTTGTGTTTGTGAGGGGTTGAAAAGGTTGGTAATCTATACTTCTGGAATTTTTCTTGTAGGATTTTAAAACTTATGTAGATCAGGCATGTAGAGCTGCTGAGGAGTTTGTCAATATTTACTATGAGACAATGGATAAAAGAAGACGGGTGAGTGTTATAGACTCTACTACTGTTTTTAGACTACTACTCGTTATTAAATACCAGGTCGTGTCTGGAGCCAGCGTTTCATCTGCCTTGCATAAGTGGTAACTGTGGACTTACCCTTTAAAAGCAAATTGCTCAGGGAAGGATTGGTATGGCATTCATGGGAACATGGGCTCTGGAATCATATCCCAGGTTTACCTTTACCTAGTTTTTTAACCTGGAGCAAGCTGTCATTTTCCCTTAACCTCATTTTCTTTTCAGGTTGGTAAGTATGAATTAATTAAAATACCGCACTTAACATTGGGCCCAGCATATATTCACTTAAATATGTTTCCTTTTCTTAGTTCCATCAATTAACCAATATGGTTAAGGTAGTATTAGTGCTAATGGAGGGGTCGGTCATTACTGGGAATATTTCCTGATTCGCCCCTTTTATTTCATATATTTATAGGTAATTTCTGATTATGGTTCAAAAGTATAGCTTACACCCACAAAAAGTATGCATGTAGCATGGATAATATTAAGTCCTCAGCAGATCGAGATTTCATCAGCTTTTTCATTGCAACTTATCCCTGCACCGTATCTTTTAAGTAATTATGTCAGTATGTAGTCAAGTGAGTCTTGCCTAGGTCTCTTACCAGCATAGAACTGTGCTTTGGAGAACTACTTCTATCCTGCAGCTGCAAAAGTTAATACCCTATCTCTAAAAACCTATTTTTTGTATAAAACCCATTTATTAAACATGGGATTATATATATATATATATATATATATATATACTTTAAGTTCTGGGATACATGTGCAGAACGTGCAGGTTTGTTACATAGGTATACAGGTGCCATGGTGGTTTGCTGCACCCATCAACCCATCATCTACATTAGGTATTTCTCCTAATGCTATCCCTCCCCTAGCCCCCCACCCCCTGACAGGCCTGGTTGTGTGTGATACTTCCCTCCCTGTGTCCATGTGTTCTCATTGTTCAACTCCCACTTATGAGTGAAAACATGTGGTGGTTGGTTTTCTGTCTCTGTGTTAGTTTGCTGAGAATGATGGTTTCCAGCTTTATCCATGTCCCTGCAAAGGACATGAACTCATTCCTTTTTTTATGGCTGCATAGTAGTCCATGCTGTATATGTGCCACATTTTCTTTATCCAGTCTAACATTGATGGGCATTTGGGTTGGTTCCAAGTCTTTGCTATTGTGAATAGTGCTGAAATAAACATGTGTGCATGTGTCTTTATAGTAGAATGATTTATAATCCTTTGGGTATATACCCAGAAGTGGGATTGCTGGGTCAAATGGTATTTCTGGTTCTAGATTCTTGAGGAATTGCCACACTGTCTTCCACAATGGTTGAACTAATTTACACTCTCACCAACAGTGTAAAAGCATTTCTATTTCTCCACATCCTCTTCAGCACCTGTTGTTTCCTGACTTTTTAATGATCACCATTCTAACTGGCCTGAGATGGTATCTCATTGTGGTTTCGATTTGCATTTCTCTAATGACAAGTGATGAGGCGCTTTTTTCATGCTTGTTGGCCACATAAATGTCTTCTTTTGAACAATGTCTGTTCACATCCTTCACCCACTTTTTGATGGGGTTGTTTTTTTCTTGTAAATTTATTTAAGTTCCTGTAGATTCTGAATATTAGACCTTTGTCAAATGGATAGATTGCAAAATTTTTCTCCCATTCTTTAGGTTGCCTGTTCACTCTGATGATAGTTTATTTTGCTGTGCGGAAGCTCTTTAGTTTAATTAGATCCCATTTGTCTATTTTGGCTTTTGTTGCCATTACTTTTGGTGTTTCAGTCATGAACTCTTTGCCCATGCCTATGTCCTGAATGATATTGCCTAGGTTTTCTTGTAGAGTTTTATGGTTTGGGTGTTACGTCTTCTAAGTGTTTCATCCATCTTGAGTTAATCTTTGTATAAAGTGTAAGGATGGGGTCCAGTTTCAGTTTTCTGCATATGGCTAGCCAGTTTTCCCAACACCATTTATTAAATAGGGAATCCTTTCCCCATTGCTTGTTTTTGTCAGGTAAAAACCTATTTTTTAAGGCAAGAGATAAAAGAAGTTTCTTGTACTGATATTTGATGTCAGGGAAAAGGGATGTGACAATGGATGTTTATTGTGCCTTGCCTTGAATGTGTATTGTACCTTATTGCTTTCAAAAAATAAAGTAGAAAAAAAAAGACAACATAGTTTATTACCAGTGTCAAGGTATGTGTTGACTTTTTTTTTTTTTTTTGAGATGGAGTCTCACTCTGTCGCCCAGGCTGGAGTGCAGTGGCACGATCTTGGCTTGCTGCAACCTCTGCCGCCCAGGTTCAAACGATTCTCCTGCCCCAGCCTCCCGAGTAGCTGGGATTACAGGCATCTGCGACCGTGCCCGGCTAATTTTTGTAGTTTTAGTGGAGATGGGGTTTCACCATCTTGACCAGGCTGGTCTTGAACTCCTTACCTCGTGATCCACGCACCTCAGCCTCCCAAAGTGCTAGGATTACAGGCGCGAGCCACTGTGCCCGCCCGGCCTTTTAACCCAAATTACATTATAGAATTATAAGCTGATAGTGTGTCTTGTGACCCCAGAGTTTTAACTGTTGAATTTCTGCCTCATTCGGGCCTTAACTTATTTGACTTATCAAAGTCTCTGCTTTAGCAAGTACTCATGATTCTTTTGAACTAAGTACACTAATAGAGTAGTACTATAGCCGAGCATGGTGTGACATGCCTGTAACCCCAGCTACTTGGGAGACTGAGGCAAGAGGATTTCTTGACCCCAAGAGTTTGAGACCAGCCTGAGGCAATAGAGCGGGACCCTGTCTCAAGGTTTTTAAAAAACAGAATAAATTTTAAGAAAACACAGACCTCTTCTCTAAAAAGTGGAAGTAATGAACTAATTCTTTCTAACACATGCAAATATTAAATGTTTCATGTATATAGCCACTAGCATTAAAGGTTACAGGTAGGGCTTGATCAAAAACTTTGTTAATTCTCATAATTACAAAAGGAAGACACACTAAAACTGGCTTGGAGCTGCATATGCTTGGAATTTGTGATCATTTAATTCATTTTAATACAGAAAGCAGAACTTAATTGGGTGCAAGGTTTTATTGTGTCTAAAGTGAAATGTGAAAAAATATATTTTACTGCCTAGTTTATAAAGAGTAAGATGATATTTATTTAAGGCCAAGATTATAAGACCAGACGTTTTGTTCACATTGGTTTCCAGTGGAGATGGAGCAAGTGGAGTGCAGATGAAGGTGGAACTACAAAAATTGTTTATATACAATCTGTAATATTTTAATCCATTTCTATAAAATTTTTATCTAGAAGCAGAATTATTTCCCTTTTTAAAATTTGTCTTTCTTTTTAGGCACTAACCAGGCTGTATCTGGACAAGGCCACCTTAATATGGAATGGAAATGCTGTTTCAGGGCTGGATGCCCTAAATAATTTTTTTGACACATTGCCTTCTAGTGAGTTCCAGGTCAATATGTTAGATTGCCAACCAGTTCATGGTAAGATCATGTCTTTCAAGATGCTTCCTTTGTTTTCCTTTAGTAAGCACTGAGCTTTTACACCAAAAGCAGCGAGAAACTTTCAGTGGTAGAACTATTTACTTATTTGAGCAAGTTAAATATTATGAAAAATTTATCTGTCCAGTCAAACTTTGGTCTTCCTTCAGATTCTTTCCACTACTAGGTTTTGATGGATTGTGTGATTTTGGCTTATTAAAAGTTGTATGTAAAATTGAGATTAAATGTGACTTTTGTAAATAGAGGGGAAAGATTATCTGATATCTCGAAATAGTTGCCTGCTGGACCCTGAAATGTCTCTAGAGTACAATTATACCGTATCTCTGATTAATGTGTTTCAGTATCTTACAATCTATTAATATTTCACAGAAATTTACTCTGTTATGTGAAAGGATGACTTTTGACAAGACAATTTGATTCCAGGTAGATGGATACAGTTGAATATAACCTCTAGGTGGGGTCCTAAGTGCCTTAAATTGTAGTTTAGGGTGATTTTTTTTTTCCTTTATAATTTCTGAAAAGAACAATAGTTTAAGAAGCAAAACATGAATAAGCTCTGTTAGAAAACTGAAATATTAATTCTGAAATATTTATATATATATATATATATATATGAAGGAAATGGTCCTATGCTAGATATAAGCCCCCCTCATTTTAAAACTAGAGTATCTCAAAGTTTTCTGGACTGAAAATAATTTTAATATCTTTGAATGAGTATTTAGTTTTCTGGATTTGGGTATGCATGCTTAAGATTATGCTCAAGGGACAGAAAGTTTATGAAAACATTTTTAAGCATTAGTCCATAAACAGTGTATTTTAAGCCTAAAAATCTGCTTATTTAGAGATAGAAAATGACCTGTTCTCTTTTTTTAATGTGGGTAAAGAGCAAGCAACTCAGTCCCAAACTACAGTTCTTGTTGTGACCAGTGGAACTGTGAAGTTTGATGGAAACAAACAACATTACTTCAACCAGAACTTCCTGCTGACTGCTCAGTCCACTCCCAACAATACTGTGTGGAAGATTGCAAGTGATTGCTTCCGTTTTCAAGATTGGTCTAGTAGTTAAAGGGGCAAAAGTCCATTCTCATTTGGTCCATTAGTTCCAGCAACTGAAATTTATGTGAATTATTTTGATTGTAGAAGCACTAATAATATGTGCTGAAACTAAATTTCTTTAATATTTTCTATTCCTATCAGCACCTTTTCTAGCAGCTGCCAGTTTGGAGCATTGACCTCTAAGAGCTTTAAAGCTATTTTTTTACATGCCTTATATACATTCCAATAATGACATTCTTACAGTAATATTAAGCACACGATCTTGGTACTAACATACTCACTGTGAACCCAGCCTATTGCAAAAATAAAATCCTTTTATAATATTATCTATGGGATGTCACCACAATATAATGCTCTGGGAAGAAGTGAAGTTTTTTGGTTATTAGGTTAATTTTGTAGTAAAACACAGTGCCTGTTTTCAGTTAACACTGGTAATGCCATTTTAATATATGACTTTTTCAAATCAGTTCAGTGAAAATAGTACAGATTTAGGTTTACATAACTACTCTGACATAGTGGAATTGCATATAGAGATGTTCAGTAGTCTTTTTTCATTTTAAGTGATTTTTTTATTTTGACATGTTTTCTTATGAAGTAAATTAATCAACTAGAGAGGTGCAAAACATTCTCAGTTGATATCTGAGTATTGGGTGCATTTTGTGGCTTAAAAACAAAGCTTCCTAAAAAGATTTTTTCTTGGCAGCTTCAGGTCTATACATTTAGGTAATGAGTGGTAGTACAACTAATAGCTTTAACAGGAGAATAGGGAATGAGAAATAGAAATCCAAGGCTGAAGCCAAAAGTAAGGAGGGTGGCCAAATGGTAAACTGTTGGTACTTGTTTTCTACCTCCTAAAACTGTAGCTTATTTTTAGGATTTAAATCACTAAGTTAATAAGTATCCTTGCCAAATGATCATGAGTGTCATTTTTGTTCTAAGACTAATATTTTTAGATCTTTTCACTTCACCTCATACTTATCATCAATGTATATCTCCATTTATTCAAGAACTTACTGGGGTAAAATAACAGCAATAAACCTAACCTTTTAACAGGATCTAACATGAGAGTTGGAGTCAAAGCCATTGTTATCTTTTGGTGACACCCTTAAATTTTAAGTCTTCCATGTGAACTTTAGGCCCAAAGTTTCTTATGTATGACACATCCCCCAAATAAGTGATTTTTTCCCGGTGCTTTGTACTGTCAACTGCATTATCTTTAGTTATTTAAAGGTAGAATTATTTAATTTTGTGATTTGTTCTTCCATATGACATTGAGCAAATAGATCTGTTTTAAAATATGTTTCTGCTATGTGGCTAACTCATTGTCTTTTTAAAAAGAAAATGGAGAATAGCAAATCTTCACGATAATCCTCAAAACAACAAAATGCTTAACTTTATCTCTCAATTTCTAAAGGTAAAAAACCTAGATTCGCTTTTGCTTAAACATTAAATATCTTTTCCATTTTTTAATGTTTATAAGCTAGATATGCCAGCTTTGTTTCTACATGGCAACCAAAAACTGTTTCTTTTCACTTAATTATAAAACCAGTAATTCATTTACTCTTGTCCAAAACTATACACTGTGTTTCTGTTATAGTAACAAAGTAGAATTATGTAGAATTGTATGGAACTCAAATTTAAACCATGCTTCCTTGTGGTACTGATCGAAACTTACACATTTTATTCTACTCATAGTGAGCTTATTCTTATTTTGGATTGATTTTCCAAAACCACAGCTTTAGCAGCAACAATCAGAATGCCCAAATGCTGTCCTTTCCCTTATGGAGAATAATGTCAAGTAAAAGCTGCATATAACTAGCAATAACTACATTGAACGGTGCGTATTGTTCACGATTGTTGTGTGTTTTAAGACTTCTATATAAATTGCTTTTTCCAAACTCTGTATAACTTTTAAATGGCTGGAACTACTCTTATAAGGACTAGACTGTATTTTTGACATGCTCTTATTTTTGTAACTTGAAAAAATAAAATTTTGCCTTGTGACAGATTTTCTCAAGCTTGTTTTAAGGTCTTTTGATTTTTGTTCTTAGGTTTCAGAATGATTACTTGTTTCTTTACAATATAAGGTTTTTCAAATTTAGAAAAAAATTACAGTAGTGTGTTGACAACAGTGGTTAACAACTTGGATCTTCTTTTTGTTCTTTCTGTAACCTGCCACATCTTTCCCATTTTCCTGCCAATTATTCACATTCCTGAGATCATCACTTGTTTGAGATACCTGTAGGTTATTGGCGAGGAGTTGGAAATCTTAACCTTGAGAAACCAGCTAAAATACTATATTCAGTAGGCAGTGAAACCAAAATACAGTTGATTTCCAGAAAAAATGGTTCATTAACTTTAATTCTACATTAAAAATGTGTCAACACTACTGGGTAAATAACAAAATGAAGGCAGAAATAAAAGTGTTCTTTGAAACCAATGAGAACAAAGACACAACATACCGGACTCTCTGAGACACATTTAAAGCAGTGTGTAGAGGGAAATTTACAGCACTAAATGCCCACTAGAGAAACTAGGAAAGATCTAAAATCGACATCCTAACATCACAATTAAAAGAACTAGAGAAGCAAGAGCAAACACATTCAAAAGCTAGCAGAAGGCAAGAAATAACTAAGATCAGAGTAGAACTGAAGGAGATAGAGACACAAAAAAAACCTTCAAAAAATCAGTGAATCCAGGAGCTGACTTTTTGAACAGATCAACAAAATAGACCGCTAGCAAGACTGATAAAAAAGAAACCCCTGTGGGAAGGAATTCATTCAGAGAGAACTACAAACCACTGCTCAATGAAATAAAAGAGGACACAAACAAATGGAAGAACATTCCATGCTCATGGATAGGAAGAATCAATATCATGAAAATGGCCATACTACCCAAGGTAATTTATAGATTCAATGCCATCCCCATCAAGCTACCAATGACTTTCTTCACAGAATTGGAAAAAACTACTTAAGTTCGTATGGAACCAAAAAAGAGCCCGCATTGCCAAGAGAATCCTAAGCCAAAAGAACAAAGCTGGAGGCATCATGCTACCTGACTTCAAACTATACTACAAGGCTACAATAACCAAAACAGCATGGTACTGGTACCAAAACAGACATGTAGACCAATGGAACAGAACAGAGTCCTCAGAAATAATACCACACATCTACAACCATCTGATCTTTGAGAAACCTGACAAAAACAAGAAATGGGGAAAGGATTCCCTATTCAATAAATGGTGCTGGGAAAACTGGCTAGCCATATGTAGAAAGCTGAAACTGGATCCCTTCCTTACACCTTATACAAAAATTAATACAAGATGGATTAAAGGCTTAAATGTTAGAACTAAAACCATAAAAACCCTAGAAGAAAACCTAGGCAATACCATTCAGGACATAGGCATGGGCAAGGACTTCATGTCTAAAACACCAAAAGCAGTGGCAACAAAAGCCAAAATAGACAAATGGGATCTACTTAAACTAAAGAGCTTCTGCACAGCAAAAGAAACTACCATCAGAGTGAACAGGCAACCTACAGAATGGGAGAAAATTTTTGCAATCTACCCATCTGACAAAGAGCTAATATCCAAAATCTACAAAGAACTTAAATTTACAAGAAAAAATCAACCCCATCAAAAAGTGGGTAAAGGATATGAACAGACACTTCTCAAAAGAAGACATTTATGCAGCCAACAGACACACGAAAAGATGCTCATCATCACTGGCCATCAGAGAAATGCAAATCAAAACCACAGTGAGATACCATCTCACACCAGTTAGAATGACAATCATTCAAAAGTCAGGAAACAACAGGTGCTGGAGAGGATGTGGAGAAATAGGAATGCTTTCACACTGTTGGTGGGAGTGTAAACTAGTCCAACTGTTGTGGAAGACAGTGTGGCGATTCCTCAAGGATCTAGAACTAGAAATACCATTTGACCCAGTGATCCCATTACTGGGTATATACCCAAAGGATTATAAATCATGCTGCTATGAAGACACGTGCACATGTATGTTTATTGGGACACTATTCACAATAGCAAAGACTTGGAACCAACCCAAATGTCCCTCAATGATAGACTGGATTAAGAAAATGTGGCCCATATACAGCATGGAATACTATGCAGCCATAAAAAGGGATGAGTTTATGTCCTTCGCAGGGACATGGATGCAGCTGGAAACCATCATTCTGAGCAAACTATTGCAAGGAACAAAAACCAAACACTGCATGTTCTCACTCATAGGTGGGAATTGAACAATGAGAACACATGGACACAGGGTGGGGAACATCACACACCAGGGCCTGTTGTGGGGTGGGGGGGGGGGAGGAATAGCATTAGGAGAAATACCTAATGTAAATGATGAGTTAATGGCTGCAGCATACCAACATGGCACATGTATACATATGTAACCTGCACATTCTGCACATGTACCCTATAATTTAAAGTATAATAAAAAAATTAAAAATATATATCTATGTCAACAGACCTTTTTGGAGGGGAATGAGAAGAAGCAATAGCCAGCCAGGCATGGTGGCTCATGCCTGTATTCTTAACACTTTGTGAGGCTGAAGTGGGCGGATCACTTGAGCCCAGGAATTGGAGACCAGCCTGGGCAAAATAGCAAGACCACTGTCTCTACAAAAGTAAGTTAGCAGGGCACAGTGGTATATGCCTATAGGCCCAGCTACTCAGGAAGCTATGTTGGGAGGATCACTTGAGCCCAGGAGCTCAAGGCTGCAATGAGCCATGATTGCACAACTGCACTCCAGCATGGGCAACAGCAAGAGCTCATCTCCAATTTTAAAACAAAGTAATAGCTCTTAAAATTAAATATCATATTTTATCTCTTCAAAGATGCACGTATTTTTCACATTTTAACATCCCTGCAATTGGTATAGATCTTAAATTCATGCCATATCATAGTTGAGTCTCATTTCCCCTTTCTCAGTGGTAAAGTAATGGTGAGTCTTACAAACAAAGGCATCTTAGGAGTTTTGCCTAGATAAAAATGGCTAGGAATCTACTTAGGTCTAAATTTGTAGGCGTTAGTGGAAGTAAAAGGCTGTAAGCTTACAAAAGTAATGATTCATGACTCAAATTCTGTCACCATGCCATTTGTATTTCATGAGTAGCCCGTATGGCTGTAAGAGCCACAGACTTCTCAGTGAATTTGAGTCATGGTAACATACTTTTTGGAAATCACCTAGTAATGTATAGTGTATCTATAAAGATAGTCCCAATAAGGTTCAAGGATAAGCACAGTGTTTGGAAAAGGAGCAGGAAGTCAAAAGCCAAGAAGGTACTGTGAATTCTTTTCTGAAATTTTGATGAATTCACTATTTGCCTGAAATTGGGCAGGAAATTTGGTAGAAGGGGATTCCATTTACGAATCTTTGTTGTAAGCGTGTGTTGTCCTTCCTGCCCTATGTGTGCTTTAACATAACCACACGTATTTAGGGGAAAATGGTAAGGCATTTTTGGCTTTTTGATTTTACGGTTGGCTCTGTATAATAAAAGTATTTCATCAAAACACTTGTTTCCATACTACTGTATTCTATTAATAAATGCTTACCTTTTGCCAAATGCAGCTTTCTTTACAAAGAGGTCTCGGTAACTCTCCGTCAGCTATGTAGGTCAGTCTGGCTTTCTAGGGAAGCAGTAAAAGGTAGAAAAATGTATTGTTGGAATAATGTGTCAGATGGAGAGGTCTTAGGACACAACATAAATCTGGGATTGTGGTATATATATTCTTTAGAGAGGTAGCTTTCAAAATTTTCATTATGACCCACAGTAAGAAGTGTATTTTATATCACAACCCAGTATACGGATGCACAAATAAATCTATATATGTGGGGGTGTGCGTGTGTGTGTGTGTGTGTGTGTGTGTGTATAATGTCCAAAATAAAATGTTTACCACTTGTGGTGTGGTCCTTGCATTTTCTATTTCATTCTATCATTTTTTTAAATGCTGGTCATAAATTGCTCGATTGATTTTTTTACAACTTCCCAACTTTCAAACTGTTGTACCATCAGTTTGAAAAACACAAAAATAGATCAAGCATATTTTCACTATCACTTTTGAGTAGGGGTATAGGGCTGGCTTCCAATAGGTAGTGCCATATGTCAGTGATGTCACCCTGACTTTGAAGTAACCAAAACCTTCTTTCTTCTCTCAGGTTTTTCATATTTGTTGAGGGCCATGAAGGGCAGCAGTGTTTGCCTCCCATTCTTTGGTTTGCGTGAGAAGTTGAGAGCTAAGAAAGCAAATGTTTACATTAGTCTTTAGGCAGAGTCTGGGAATAGAATGAGCGGCAATGAAAAGGAGTTGAAACGGAAGAAACTGTGCTATTTCAGGTGTCCAAAAAAGAAGTGAGAAGGCATTCTAGCAGAACCACTTTTGAACATGATCTGATATTATGTAAGCTGTATTTTGATAAATATTAAATAAATTTCATGTGTTTTTTCTTCCTTTTCCTCTCTCCTTGAACACCCCAAACATCTACATATCAACTCCCCTTGTTTGACAAAGGCTGCGGTGGTCTCTAAGGTGTAATCCTGGTCCCAGACCCAAAGAAGACCTGTGTTCTAAGGCCGTTCTGCCCCTAATGTGTTTTGTGACTTTGCACAATTCACTTACTCTGGGCCTCTCTCTTCAGCTATTGAATGGAGATACTATTTGTCCTATCTGGTCCACCAAGTGGTTGTGAGAATCAAAAAAGGCAACAAACGAAAATATTTAAGTGCCACGTGCTACACAAATACAATGGTTATAGTTTTTGGCTTGATGATTGGTTTCCTCCCTTCCCAAAATTCTGGTTTTCTTTATGGGTAAAATCAATTGAGAGAGACTGTTTCCTGCAGCCAGACACTCATTCTAAACCTTGCCCCTGACTGTACAAGATAGTTGTTAATCCAGCTCCGCAAAAAAAGTCTAGATTAGAGCTATAGAGATGGTTATTTTACTGTTAAAAAAAAAAAAAAAAAAAAAAAAAAGGATTCAGGGCCCTAAAGGAAATTTACAAATGTATTTTCAAGTAGTCTTTCCGTAACCAGAAAAACAAAATTGACTGTAACATTATTCATCCCAATTCTCTTGCTCAAGAGCAGGAAATTGGCAATAGATGCCTGCAACACTTAACCAAGCCCAGGTACCACAGTCTGACTTGGAGACCTGAGCTGCCTGAGGTGACCAACAAGCACTTTGTTTTCCTGACTCTTTTGTGTTGTTTCTGGAAGAGCTTCTGGAAATGATTTTTCTAATGTACTAATCTGTTCATCTGCGGTATCCAGGATTCCCAATGGTCTGGGCTTAATCTCAGACCTAATAATTAATTGGCTTTGGATGTTGCTGAGGAGAAAAGACAAGCCTGGGAGAAGGGATGGAAGGAGTAATTAGCTGGGAGAAGGTGAGGGAGAAGGGTAGGTAGGGACAGTTGGGAAGACACTGCTTTCCAAACAATTGAAAATAAAAGGAGAGGAAGACAGGAGAGAGAAATTAGGAAAAACAGCCTCCCCAGACAGGTAATTTATAATAACTGGGAGGAAAATGAGAACTGCAGTCAAAAATATGTATACACTCACAAATCCCTGGAAGGCCAGTGGCAAAACTAGGAACTAGGAGACTTCCTACCTCCATGCCCCTTTCTCCCACCCTTCTTGGGCCCTATATTGCTATGCTCCCCAAGGCCCGCACTGTTGTAGACTCTAGACATAGCCTGCCCTCTTTTCAAATTCCTCAGGCCTCACTCTCTCCTTTCGAACTAAATCTGTTAACTCATTACTGTGGAGGCAATAGGCTTTTATCTTGGGGTTGCATTTTGGCTGGAAGTATCTGGAACAATACCATAACTGAAAGGAATATTTCATTAGTCTTGGTGTCAGAAGCGTTTGAACCAGAGCAACTCCATCTTGAGCAGTGGCTGGGTAAAATGAGGCTGAAACCTGCTGGGCTGCATTCCCAGGAGGTTAAAGCATTCTAAGTCACAGGATGAGATAGGAGGTCAGCACAAGATGCAGATCATAAAGACCTTACTGATAAAAACAGTTTGCAGTAAAGAAGCCAGCCAAAACCCACCAAAATCAAGATGGCAACAAGAACGATCTCTGGTCCTCCTCACTGCTACACTCGCAGCATGATAGTTTACAAATTCCATGGCAATGTCAGGAAGTTACCTTATATGGTCTAAAAAGGGGAGGCATGAATAATCTACCCATTGTTTAGCATAAAATTTAAAAATAACCATAAAAATGGGCAATCAACAGCCCTCAGGGCTGCTCTGCCTATGGAATAGCCATTCTATTCTTTTACTTTCCGAATAAACTTGCTTTCTCTCTGTGGACTCGCCTTGAATGCTTTATTCCGCGAGATCCAATAACCCTCTTTTGGGGTCTGGATCTAGACCCCCTTTCTGGTAACATTGGCACTTCAGGCATATACTTTGTGTTTTAGGAACAGAAGGAGTTTGATTTGAGGATCAGAGGGACCTTTGGTGCCCTTCAGACTATACCTTGCAGAAAGCAAACTTCTATATATCATTTGTCATGAAACTATACATTAGCCCAACATATAGCCACCCAAATATCTCGCCAATTTTGCGTCATTTTGACTTTTGTTCGCTGGAATAAACGGCTTGCATCCCACTGCTGCTCTCTCACCTAGTCACTAGTGATCTGAGAACACCTCTAAACCCTGTTTCTGCCTCTTGCTTCTTATTTGCCTGCAGAGCCCCTTCAGCAGCAGCCTAAGAAAACTAGGAAGTATTGTGGTGTGGGATAATGGGGTTGGGCTCTGGAGTCAGACCTGGAGGTGAAATTCAGACCTGCCAGTTGCAGGCTGTGTGATCCTTTAGCAAGTTGCTAATCTGCCAGGGCCTCTGTTTGCTCATCTATAAAAGGGAGATGACCTCACAATAACCTTAGGAAATAGGTACTATTATCATTACCATTTTTCAAACGAGGAAATCGAGGCTCAGAGTCACTTGTCCAAGGTCACTAAGCGGCAGAATCAGGATTCAAAACTAGACCTTTTTGATTCTTAACCACTTGATATTAAAAGTACAGGCAGTTCACAAATGGTAGTGATTACTAAAATTGTTGTGTTGTACATGCTTAGAGCCAAAATCGAAGGAGATTTAGCTGCCCGTACACCCAGTGTATATATGTATGTTCACTCATTGTATGTCTTGGCAGCATCTTATTTCCTTATTCCCCTGACTGGGTAAACATGGAAAAGAAGCATATTCAAACATATGTGTGTGTATGTATCTATATATAGTAACTGAAGGTGAAGCTTGGGCTAATATCTGGAGGAAAAAATACAACAGCACGGGTGAGAGCTTCTCTCACCCCTGCTCCTTGTGGGGCAGAGTGAACTAGCCCAAGTTGCACACCCTGTCGTAGAGGTGTCACAAGGTGACACCTTGCATTAATGCTGATCTGCTTATATACACCCATGCTGGCCTTTTCCTGGTGGTTAGAAAGAGTTAGACGTTGTGGCAGCTATGGACACTGCTCAATTCTCCCTTCAAGCAGGAACGTACCTTTCGTCTGTGAGCAGGGAAGTTAGCTGAGAACTTCTAGCTATAGCACATACAGAATTTGCACTATATTTGAACCAATGCCACGGTCTTCGAGGGCAGCCTGTAGTCAATGACTGAGCACAGTAAATGTACTCAAGTCTGGCCATTTCAGTCCAGTGTGGGGCTTCTCTCATGGGACATCTTCGCTACACAACTCTCTCTTGGATTGGGTGAGACTTTGTCAGAGCCACATCACAGCCTGCCTAATTCTGCTTTTGTCCTTCTTTCCCTTCACAAGTGTCAGATATACATCAAGGTCTGAATGCTTTCCTACCCAACACTGCCTCTTTTTTTTATCTTTCACAGATATTAACTATCCCCCAATAAAGCTCTTTGACTCCTAACTCTATCTCAATATCCGCTTACTGCTAGAGAACAAGAACTGACCCATGGGTTTTCGTTGCCTGTCTTTTGCAGAATTGAAGCACTGATCAATATTGAGAGTGAGTGGAAAGTGAGAGCCTGGTGGCTTCTCAGGCAGCTATCCTACTAACCTGCTTGGCCGTTACCATGGAAACATACACAGGGAAGGGAAAAAAAAACCAAAAAAAAAACAGGAGACAGGGACTCATGGCAAAACCCCACAGCCAGCCTGTGGGAGAGGCTTCCCAGCCACTTGGACAGAAGGCTTGGAGTCACAGCCAGTTGCATTTGGCCTTTTAAGGGCTGGAGTTGAGGATGGAATGGAGAGACACTTAAGCTGCCCAGGCCTGAGATATGGTGGCAGGGAATAGAGGATAGAGGGGAATGCTGGGTAATAGGAGTATATGGCCCACATTGCACTATTACTATTCACTAAGGGACCCCAGCTTCCTAGCATCTTCTCATCCTGGCAGCAAAATCCGCACTTAACCAACACTTTCCAAACAGAAGCCGACCTGCTAAAGATTTCTGTATACCCTGGCCTTCTGGCCCATCCTACCTCCCACTCTTGTCTTTGTGTGTCCTTGAATCATTGCTCCAGAACAGAGATTCTGAATCTGGTCTGGGGTCTATAGAACTGCTGGAACTTCCAGAGGGTGGTCTGTGATTCCCCCAAGGAAATTTTACAAATACTTATCTGGGAACAAGGGCCATAACTTTCATTGGAGATTAGGAACTTTGGGTTCAGGGAAAGTGAGTCCATTTTTATGGATTAAGTAGACAGTACTGGCACACAGTAGGTGCCCAAAAAATTGTTACATAAATGAATGCATGACTAGAAAGAAAAAAATCAAGGTAGAAAAAATTAATTTAAGTGAGATAAGACATAAAACACTTAACACAGTACCTGACTCATGGTACTTGACACATGGTCAGTCTTTTCAACAAAATTCTAGTACTCCAGGCTGACTAAACAGTAAGCTACTTAACCATTTTCTGTCATTGGATATACCAATTTTTCTCCATTTTTTCTTATACACTGAGACATTGAACATCTTTGTACACATATTTTTGCACACGTGAGAACATACCTAGAGGATAAAGTTCTAGAAGTGCAATTGCTGGATTAAAGGATAAGCACATTTTAAATCTTGATTAAAACCACCAAATTTCTCTCCAAAAAGGCTCTACCATTTCATACTCCCACAAAACATATATGAGTGCTCATTTACCCACACTGTGCTTATTAATTTTTAGGAAGTTGCCAAACTCATGAATGAAAAAACATTATTGTGTTTTAGTTTATATTTCTTTAATTTTTAGAAAATATAACTCCTAAATGTATGCTTCAGTTATGACCTCCAAACTTATACTGTAAATCAACTGCCTACTCAAATGCCTGACAACTCTAATTTAATTTAATCAAAATCCTAAATTGGAGGAATTTTTAAAAGGTGGAACTAAAATGTGGACAACCATAACATTTAAGATAGGAGAGCGTTAACATGTCCAAACTGACCTGATCTTATTCTCAAACCTGCTCAACCTATGCATTATCCAATCTCTGAAAATGGCAACTCCATTCTTCCAACTGCTCAGGCCAAAAACCTGGAACCATCCTGGACTCCACCCTTTCTGTCACACCCACAGATTCAGACACTTCTCACTACCTCCACCAATACCACCCTGGTTTAAACCACTATCATCTTTTGACTGCATTATTGTTCCAGCTTCCTACATGATCTTCCTGATCCCATGCTAACCGTCCCCAACCCCAGTCTATTCCAAGTATAACAGCAAGAGTGTTTCTTTAAAAAACACGATTCAGATCACAGCAATCCTCTGCTCAAAAACCCCCAATGCCTTTCCATCTCATTTTAAATAAAATGTAAAGTATTTTCAGTGGCTTGCAAGGTCCCCACTGTCTGGCCTCTGCTGACTCTCTGGAACTCATCTTTCTCATGCTCACTCAACTCCAGCTGCTTGGCCTTTTTGCTGAATGTGGACCACTCTAGGAAAGACACCTACTTATGGCCTTTGCCCCTACTCACAAGGCTGTTCCACCAGATATCTTCCTTCATGCCTCATCCTCACACTTCAGTCCTTTTCTGCTCAAATGTCATATAATCAGAGATCCTCTCTACCTATCCTTGCTAAGGTAGCACACCCTTCAGCACCCTCTATCCCCCTACTTTGCTTATTTATTTTGTTATAATGCACTTTTCACCACTAGTATGTATCTTAATTTTCGCTATTTGTCTAAACCCACCAGAATGTAAATTCCAAGAAGGTGAGAATTTTGTATATATCATTCACGACAGAATCCTGAGCACCTATTACAGTGCTTGGCATGTAGTAGCTGCTCATTAAATACTTGTTGAAAAAATGAATGACCAAGATTAAGCATTAGTGAGGATGACCATTTGTAGTGCTTCGTCTGTGAACTGCCATTTCATGTCCTTTGCCTGTTTTTCCACCGAAGTTCTTTTTTATTTCTTACTGATTTTTGTAGGAGACCTTTAGAGAAAGTGGATTTGTTTTTTTTTTGTTTTTTTTTTGTTTTGAGACGGAGTCTCGCTCTGTCGCCTGGGCTGGAGTGCAGTGGCCGGATCTCAGCTCACTGCAAGCTCCGCCTCCCGGGTTTACGCCATTCTCCTGCCTCAGCCTCCCGAGTAGCTGGGACTACAGGCGCCCGCCATCTCGCCCAGCTAGTTTTTTGTATTTTTTAGTAGAGACGGGGTTTCACCGTGTTAGCCAGGATGGTCTCGATCTCCTGACCTCATGATCCGTCCGTCTCAGCCTCCCAAAGTGCTGGGATTACAGGTTTGAGCCACCACGCCTGGCGAGAAAGTGGATATTAATGCTTTGTTACCTGTTATAAATATTTTCTTTTTGTCACTTGCCTTTTTATTTTGTTTTTACTTTTGTCTGTTGTAATGATTAATTTTCTGTGTCAGTGTGACTAGGTTAAGGGATACCCAGATAGCTCGTAAAACATTGATCCTGGGTGTGTCTTTGAGGGTGTTTCTAGAAGATAGTAGCATTTGAGTCAGTAGATTCAGTAAAGCAGATGCACCCTCACCCTCATCATCCAATCCATCGAGGGTCCAGAGAGAACAAACAAGTGGAGTAAGGGAAAATGCACTCTGTCTTCTTGAGCTGGAACATCCGTCTTCTCCTGCCCTTGGACATCAGAGCTTCTGGTTCTCAGGACTTTGGATTCAGCCTGAATCACACCACCATCTCTTCTGTTTCTCCAGCTTGCAGATGGCAGATCGTGGAACTTCTCGGCTTCCATAATCATGTGAGCCAATTCCGATAATAAATTCCCTATTCTCTATTTCTATCTATCTATCTATCAATCTATCTATCTATCTATCTATCTATCTATCTATCTATCTCTATCTATCTGTCTAGCTATCTATCTATATCCTATTGTTCCTGTTTCTCTGGAGAACCCTAATATAGCTGTGCAGCTATTTTATGATTTTTATCTGTTCCAGCTTGGCTTTTTTTTTTTTTATTTATAACTTCTGGTGTTCATGGAAAGCTTAACACAGTATTCCCTACCCCAAAGTTACAAATATATGCTCTCATATTTTCAAGTACTTATATAGGTTTAGAGATATTTGTTTTCCTCAAGCTTTTATAAAATCTTAGATTTTTTTAAAAAAAATCTTAGGTTTTTTTTTTTTTCATTAGATATATGGTGTCAAGCAGAGCTCTAAGTTTATTTTGCACTTCTATCTTCTACATCTGTATACTTGTGACCCTTAGGAAAACGTACGTGGGACCCACAGACATAACTGGGCAGCAAGCACTGAGTTCATCATTCCTATAATGGACCTTCCTATCAATTGGTGTGGTGGGAAAAAGTAAAATACCTTTGCCCACCACCACCCCCTTCTGGAGCCAGATGAGAAACCAAGGGATTAGGGAGCAAAGATACCATTAGTTCCTTCATTCTCAGTCAATGTTGAAAAGCTTTTCTGGACGGAGGAGGGGCAAATGCATTCTTAGCATAACATATACTTGCAATAGTTTGGATGTGGTGTGTCCCTGCCAAAACTCATATTGACATTTGATCTCCAGTGTGTTAGGAGGTGGGGCCTGGTAGGAGCTGTCAGGGTCATGAGGGTGAATGAATCCCTTATGAAGAGATTAAGACCCTCCTGTGGAGGTGAGTTCTTCCTCTCACAGAAATGAATTAGTTTGTGTGAAAGTGGGTAGCTAATGTGAAATGTGATCTACAAATGGTATCACTCTGGTTCAGAGCTCTGAAATGGAGTTGGGAAGCCATTCTTAGAAGGACTACCTATACAACCTGCAACCTTGCAAAACAGGAACTTGCCTTGAACCTTGAACTGGGCTAAACCACCACAACAGCATCCTGGAAAACGGCTGAATTTTGCCAGTGCTGCAACTCCTGAACAGTGACAACTAATGAACTGTAGGCTCATTTACAAAGCCAGCCACCTCCACCAATGATATTTATTTCAAAACAACTTCTGTAATCACCCTGAGCATCCTTTTAAAAATTGCTACTCTGCTTCCTCCCTTTGGCAGATAATTTGGCTTCTAGCTGAATTTGTGACTCCCAAATTGCAATTCTTAAGGCCTAATAAATGCTTTGTCTTGCTGTGTTGCAATTGGTTCTTTTGCCTCTTCTTGGTTGATGTTAAATGGTGTCAGAAGTGGGATATGATGTTACTCTCTTACTGTGCATTCTGGTACTGCCACAGATTTGAGCACTGTACCTGCAGGAACTCCTTGTGTTCCATCACCTCCCTGACAGCTCCATACTCTGTTAGTGAGTCCCCTCTTTTCCCTGACCCTCCTAACTTGGTTTGAGGTTCATATCTTTATTGGGTGTTCTTCGTTGCCAGGTGTCCACAAAGGAAATTTTCCCCTTGTGGTGAGTATTCATGAGGGCTTTTGCTTCTGAGAGTATAGGTGCTGAGTCACCCCTTTCTGGGAATCTGTCGATTTTTTGGTGCAAAAATTATAGTGCTTCATCTTGTGAATTTCTTTCTTGATGGACAAATATAACTGAAAGTGATCTGGAATTACAATGGCCAACCTGGTGATCTTTTGAATTTCTACAATGCATTTTCTTCCGCAAATAGGAGGGCTAAAAGAAATGACCAAATAGCCTAAATAGGATGTCTGCTTTCATTTGGTACCTTGAGGCATCTAAAAGATTCTAGGAATCCAAACTAGTGTCTGTAAAAGATAACAATGCTAAATTAATTCAAAGACTAAATTAGAAAAAACCCAGAAGCTTCTAAAAATGAAACAAATCTGGAAACGAGCACTCCTCTATTTGTCTTTGTCTTATGTCTCTTTCCCCTCCTAGCCCTAGCTATTCCATTTCACTGTCATTCTTAGCACCCTCTTTGCTTATATGGTAGAAACTTATTCTAAAACTGAGCAATTCCTCCTGGGCTTTCCATAAAGAGATGTATTGGATTGAGTCACTATTGGAATAAATATACCATTGGAAATTCTAATCATCAGTGGCCAAAAGATGGATCCTTTTAGAGATCTTTCATTCTAAACAATTACCTTATTTGTATATATGGGAGGATCAAATTTCTTTTAAAGGACATATAATAGTGTCATGCCTAGCCTTAGAAATTTTCTTGACTAAATTAAAGGGCAATCCTAAATGAAAGTTAAAATCTTTGGTATGCTCAAACTGTCTGCTTTGGAGCCCATGCAGGATTTACTTCCCCATCCCCACCACCCCCAAAAAAACACTTTACCCTATGGTCTAGGGCTGGGATTTGATGCTCTCACTGCCAGGTCCCAGGTTCGATTCCCAGTCAAGGAATCAGTCTCTGCTGATTAAACGCAAGAAAAGAAACATTTATTGAAAAATTGATTTGATATTTATGTGACTCTTAACTTTTTGGGGTATTCATTTGTTATTGATCCTCTTCCATCCCATGAACTTCTTTTGAGTTCTTGTCTTACCAACTTTCTCTTTTAATCCTTCATCTGTGGGTACATGGGATGGTCAGCTTTTGTGTGTAGACAGTCAGCTGAGAAGCTGAGATGTTAGAGAATATTGCTGGACACAAATGTGGGTTGTATCCCATTTGTGGCTAGCAAAACTGTCCTTTCTTTGAGCTGTCTTCGGGATGGTTCTGAGTCTTGTGAGGAATACTTTGCATTTGGTAATGCCTCATGTGTCCTTGGTTAGGTCATATCCTTGGTTAAAGCTTTTTGGTTCTGGTGAGTCATTTGAATGTCATCTTTGGGGGAAAAAAGTTCAAAAGCCAGTAATATTGACTGTTTGTCCTGGATGAAATCTGATAAGATATTTGAAAAGATACCCTTTTTATAGGAACACTAGAGTCAGAAATTGGCTAAATTAAAAGTGGATGTTCAGGCTATAATATTTTTAAAGGCCTTTCGGCTTTTTCTCGTTTAGATTCTGTTTTTGGGAATTTTTTCAGGCAACTGAAATCCCCTTTTCAATGATATGTTTGGTCCTTCTGTTTGCTCCCTTTCTTGTTGGCATGATTTTTGCTGAGAAAAAGTGTAAAACTTCATTGGTCTTTCTGGGAAACTTAAAATTGGCTCCACAAATTGGCTCCGCTAGGACTTGTTGTTCCATTTCCTTCCACTTCTCCTCCTTCTTCCTTTTTGTCATCTTCAATTCCACATAACAAAATCTAGAGGAGACTTCTAGCAGCCCTAAAACCCCATTAAAAGGTGCACAGAGAAAGGTGCCACACAACTCCTTTTTAAGATCTTCTGTTTTCCTTGTGGAGCCCCAAGAGTCATGGACAGGTTCCTTTCAGATCTCAAGCTCTGGTCTCTTTTGCATTCAGTTCCCTGATCTCTCTGGCTTTGGGGGGTACCAAGGATTAGTTTATGCTGTGAGAAAAAACCTGACCTATGTGTGTTTGATGACTGGTGGGTCACTAGCAAGGGCTGCAGTTTTGAAGGTGGCTGACAGTGGTTATTTACAATGAATGGTTATTACTGCACAGGCTACTCATGGGTTTTTTTGCATGTTTAAATTTTTTTTTAAAAATGTGGTTTGCACATTTGCAGGCCATGAGAACATTTTCCTCTGAGGGATGACACCTGTGGTGAATGGGCTGATCACAGAGTGGGCTAATGAGTCTTGGGTCTCCCACCACCTTCTGGAAATGTCTTTGCAGCAAAGTACACTGTGGAAGCCTTGCGCAGCCCAGTCCTGTAGTGTTTCTCTATTATGGAGGACAAAGGATTCAGTGTAAAAATGGGATCCTTGATTTTGGGGGATCTGGATGCTCTGCCTTCCAACTGCTCCTGCTTTTCATATACATAAGTGTTAAGCCGTGGAAAGTGCAAATGTTTTGTTGGCCCTAATCTTTAATGGCTCTGCCCTGAGCTCAGTGGTCCAGTTGAAAAACAGAGACTAAATTAGAAGCCACCTATCTAAAAATATTAGTCTCAAAATATGGCTTTCTGGCATTTAACTGGTTATTTTGAAAAGGTTTCTGAATTTTCCTAGGCTCATTTGTATAATCCTATGGTTAATTCCTATTTATTTTGTGTTACATTGGTATCCGTTTTTAATCTTTCTCTAACTAACACACCCAAACTCTTTCTTGAAAATGCTTAAATTCTCTTCCTGTGCTTTGAGATGTAAATTTTCTACCCTCTTTTCTCTAAAACTCAGTAAAAGCTTTGCCCGTGTGGGACAGATAAACTTCAACTTGTTCCATTTACAGAGGCACAATTTAATCCAACTTTCTTTTTAAACTAGTGAATTTCACCTGTCGCGTGACTAATATTTTACAATCAAAGCTATATAATGTTTATATTTTATGTATGCGTGTGTACGTGTCTGTGTTTGTATATTGAATAAATGATTCTAAATTTACTTATAAATAAATTAGTACTTATAAATTAAATAACTAGGCCATATGCTTTTTGAATTCATGTGACTTTAGTAATTTTTAGTAAATAAAGCTAGTTTAAAAATTGTTGGTAAAATAAAATAGAAATGTCTTCAGAATTTTAGATATATTCACCTGAGTCTACCACTCAAACAAATGTATGCCATCTCTACTAGATGTTTTAAGGTCATAAAAATCTTGCTTCTGTGATCATTTAGAGGCTTGCTTGATTTGTCTGTGAGCTAAAGCTGTAATGGGAGGATGATGGACCTCCCTAAAGCCTTGTGCACATCTTTCTGTGAACTTACATCTTTCATTTTCAGCCTTTAAATACTGGGGTCTAGACAGGTGGCCATGGTGAGGCTGGAAGACATAGGTATGTCCACAGTGCCCTGGACACAAGCTGCAGAGCAGAGCCAAACCCAATATGGTCTCATCCTCCCTGGCCCAGCTGTGCCCCCTGGCCATGCTGGGAAGGGTCAGATCCTTCAGGCATTGTCTTCACAGCTCTGTCCTCTGTCCTGGGCTCTGCACCTGATGTATAACATTAAAATTACTTAACTCCTATGTTTTACTCTAGAAATTTGGATTACCGAAAGTTAAAATTATAGTTAATATATGTAATTAAAACTACTGGATATAAGAGAAATAATTCTGTACACAGACTGCGTAAGAAAAGTAGGATGTGTTTTGGTAAGAAAGTTTATAAGAAAGACAAGTGAATGTGTTTTTTCTTAAAGGAAAAGTAATCTTTGTCTAGTTTAAAGGTGATTTAAAGGTTGTTTTTGTTGAAGGAATAAAAAAGAAAGATATAACTGAATGGATATAGAAAGTTGAGGAAAGAGAAAGAATCAAAAAAACTTGTAAGAGTTTATAAAAGTGTTGTGGAAATCTTATCTTATGTGGTCAGTCTAAGATTGGATGAATTTGTTTATAGGATTTTAGTAAAATTAGCTTTAGTATTAATAATACACCAATGTAAAGGTAGAATTTGATTTTCTCTTTTGAACAATATTTTTGTTTAGTAATAATAAACAGTAATAGCCTAGTTCAACTTTTGAGTAAATTGCAAAAAAGAGAGGAGTTTGCCTCGTGCTGTCTTTATTAGGTTATTTGATTATTTAGAAAACTGTTTTCTGTCAAATAGTAAAAGTTTTTAGCTTTGCAAAGCCTTTTAATTATCACTCTGGCTAAATGAATGACTGTTATTTTACAGTGATCTGTGATCTTATTCTGATATCAAGTGTTTTAAATCTTTGATATTTGACAAACTTCCCAAAATGAAATTTAAAATTCTAAATTAGGTCTTTTTGACTTTAAACAAACTTTTAGACATTTTTAAAAGATCCTCTGAGAAAGAGTTCAATACCAGCCTGGCCAAAATGGTGAAACCCTGTCTCTACTAAAAAATACAAAAATTAGCTGGGCGTGGTGGCACACGCCTGTAGTCCCAGCTACTCGGGAGGCTGAGGCAGGAGAATCTCTGGAACCCGAGAGGCAGAGGTTGCAGTGAGCCAAGATCGTACCACTTCACTCCAGCCTGAGCAGCAGAGCAAGACTCCGACTCAAAAAAAAAAAAAAAAAAAAAAAAGAAAGATCCCCTGAGAGTTCAAGAAAACATATTAGGCTTATTTCGTATGTTAAAATCAAGTGGAAATCATTGTCCAATAAGAAATGGTGTTTAACTTTGAGTTCTGTTTGTGGGGATGTTATTAATATGTGTTCCAAAATTGTGTGACATTCAAAAAATCTGATATGTCCTAGTAAATTGCTATATTCTGATGCTCTTTTTCTAAAAGGTCTTTGCAAATCTTAAAGTGTTGTGTCTTCAAGGAGGTTCATGGAAGACGGTCTGACAGATACTCTGAAATACAAAACTCTGCTTATGACATTGAAATTATTCAACTGTACTGGGTAAAAATTTTTTTAAAACTCTAATTTAAAAAGTTGCATTCATAAAATTGGTAACCCAACATTAAGCAGAACAAGAATTAATTACATGAGACTAAACTGATGAAGGACTGAAATGATTTTTATGGCTTGTTGCTAGAACCATTGCTAAATGTTTTTATGGTTTTGTTTTCCAGAGTTAAGAAATATTTTTTCCCTCTTACGCTATTTTTACCTTATATCAATGGGTAATGTATACTTTTGTGAACAAAATTGAGACATTTACCTTTCTCTTTACCTGATTTATCTAGAATCCACACATTATTCATGAGTATTTTTATTTTATGGCAATACAGTTGTCTGCCTAAGTTCAATAAGAATCTGTTTTCGGGCCGGGCGCGGTGGCTCAAGCCTGTAATCCCAGCACTTTGGGAGGCCGAGATGGGCGGATCACGAGGTCAGGAGATCGAGACCACCCTGGCTAACACGGTGAAACCCCGTCTCTACTAAAAAATACAAAAAACTAGCCGGGCGAGGTGGCGGGCGCCTGTAGTCCCAGCTACTCGGGAGGCTGAGGCAGGAGAATGGCGGGAACCCGGGAGGCGGAGCTTGCAGTGAGCTGAGATCCGGCCACTGCACTCCAGCCTGGGCAACAGAGTGAGACTCTGTCTCAAAAAAAAAAAAAAAAAGAATCTGTTTTCTTCTGTGACAGGATACAATTGAGACACTGGTTATTTTACCAAGGTTTTGACTGGAATATCATATTTTTTAACGTGACCAGACTGCTTTGAGAAATTGAGATTGACTTTAAAGCCAATGGATGTGGAAAAAGACTGGCCTGGTACCTTGTCTGCACGTTCCCCTACAGGGTTCCTGACCTTTCAGTATTTAAAGAATGTCACTTTCTAATAGGTCCAGAAACCTCAAGGCATTTTGACGACTCTAACAAGAGAAGAATTCAGCTGGGTGTGGTGGCTCATGCCTGTAATCCCAGCATTTTGGGAGGCTAAGGTTGGTGAATTGCTTGAGCCCAGGAGTTTGAGACCAGCCTAGGCAACATGACGAAACCCTGTCTCTACAAAAGATTACAAAAATTAGCTTGGTGTGGTGGCATGCACCTGTGAACCCAGCTACTCTGGAGGCTGAGGTGGGAGAATCACCTGAGCCAGGGAGGTCAAGGCTACAGTGAGCTGTGATCTTGCCACTCCAGCCTGGGTGACTGGATGAGTGAGACCCTATCTCAAAAAAAAGACTGGGTGACTGGGTGAGTGAGACCCTATCTCAAAAAAGTATTAAAAAAAGAGAAAAAAAAAAAAAAAAGAGTGTAAAGACTGGGTGACTGGGTGAGTGAGACCCTATCTCAAAAAAGTATTTAAAAAAAAGAATTCACCCAATTCATACAAGTATTACAAGCACAAGTCTGACGGTGAATCCTTAGCTTGACTTCCTACACTTAAGCTTTTAAAAATCAAATCTGGTATTTCCTATTTTTTAAAGTTTTGGGAGTAGGAAGGAAGAGCCTCCTGGGAAGGTGAGGACTCAACTGTCCTACTGAGAATGAGAAATAGGTATAGTTTTGGATGTGAAAAAGGTCCAAAAGCCCATTTCTTGCATAAAGCCATAAATAGAAAGGGGGAGAGAGACCACAGTGTGTTTGGAGAACTCAAGTAGTTAAATTTAAGGTGCTACAAAACAGTAGCAAAAGAAGTGGGTAGAGACTTTGTAAGTAAAAGCCAGATTGTAAAGGACCTTATATTAATATATCATGACCAAGCAGTGGGAAGAGCTCTGTTATCAATGCAATGTTGTGGGATAAAGTTCTCGCTAGTGGGATTGGCCATATAACCAACTGCTTCCTAAGTGTTGAAGGAACCGATGGAGATAAAGCCTATCTTATGACAGAAGGATCAGATGAAAAAAAGAGTGTAAAGACAGTTAATCAACTGGCCCATGCCCTTCACATGGACAAAAACTTGAAAGCTGGCTGTCTTGTACATGTGTTTTGGCCAAAAGCAAAATGTGCCCTCTTGAGAGATTACCTGGTGTTAGTAGACAGTCCAGGCACAGATGTTACTACAGAGCTGGATAGCTGGATTGATAAGTTTTGCATAGATGCTGATGTCTTCGTTTTGGTTGCCAATTCTGAATCAACACTAATGAATACAGAAAAACATTTTTTCACAACGTGAATGAGTGGCTTTCCAAGCCTAATATTTTCATTCTCAATAATCGTTGGGATACCTCTGCATCAGAGCCAGAATATATGGAAGATGTGGGGCACGTGCCAAAGGATTTCAGGCAAGATTACAGGAATTTCAGAATTTTGAACAAATCTTTGAGGAGTGTATCTTACAGTCAGCAGTGAAAACAAAGTTTGAACAGCACACTATCAGAGCTAAAGGGATACTAGCTATCTATTTTTGTGAACAATATTATCTATGTTTGTGAAAAAACATAATGGATTCAATAAACATGGCAGCTGAATAGAAAAGGCATTATGCAGCAGAAGAGAGGGAAGACCAAATTGATAGACTGGACTTTATCTGAAACCAGATGAACCTTTTAACACTGGATGCTGAGAAAAAAAACCAAGGAGGTCACTGAGGAGGTGGCAAACAAAGTTTCATGTGCAATGACAGATGAAATTTGTTGACTGTCTGTTTTGGTTGATGAATTTTGTTCAGAGTTTCATCCTACTCCAGATGTATTAAAAATATATAAAAGTGAATTAAGCATATAGAGGATGGTATGGGAAGAAATTTGGCTGATCGATGCACCAATGAAGTAAACACCTTAGTGCTTCAGTTCCAGCAAGAAATTATTGAAAATTTGAAGCCATTACCTCCAGCTGGTATACAGGATAAACTACATCCAGTGATCCCTTGCAAGAAATCTGATCTCAGTTATAATCTAAATTACTATAAGTTATGTTCAGATTTTCAAGAAGATATTGTGTTTCATTTTTCCCTGGGCTGGTCTTCCCTTGTACCTCGATTTTTGGGCCCTAGAAATGCTCAAATGGTGCTCCTAGGATTATCAGAGCCTATCTTTCAGCTCCCTAGATCTTTAGCTTCTACTCCCACTGCTCCTACCAGTCCAGCAATGCCAGATAATCATGAGGAAGAACTCGTGATTACATTGGTAACAGGATTGGCTTCTCTTACATCTAGAACTTCCATGGGCATCGATATTGTTGGAGGGGTGATTTGGAAAACTATAGGCTGAAAACTCATATCTGTTTCAATAACTATGTATGGAGCTTTGTATCTTTATGAAAGACTGTCCTGGACCACCCATGCCAAGGAGAGAGCCTTTAAACAGCAGTTTGTAAACTTTGCAACTGAAAAACTGAAGATGATTGTTAGCTCCATGAGTGCAAACTGCATCTACCAAGTAAAACAACAAATGGCTACCACTTTTGCTCACCTGTGCCAACAAATTGATATTACTCAAAGACAACTGGAAGAAGAAATTGCTAGATTACCCAAAGGAATAGATCAGTTGGAGAAAATACAAAACAATTTAAAGCTCTTAAGAAATAAAGCTGTTCAACTTGAAAATGAGCTGGAGAATTTTACTAAGCAGTTTCTACCTTCACACAATGAGGAATCCTAACAATAGAGATTGATTTGGGGACCACGATAGGAGGAAACGAAACTTGTAAGATCGGGACAGTTGTTATTTTTATGAAATGACTTCAAATATGAATTTTACTAACTGTACCTAAATAGCAAAGCCCTATGTAGATTCTGGTAATGATCTATCTCAGTGTATTTGTATTTTTGAAGAGTGTTATGTCCTTAGTTTTAATTTTGGGTAAAGAAAAAACTAAAATATGGAATTAGTTACAAGCAACAGTACCAACTTATGTGACCCCTGAGGGGTGGGACTGTGAGCTCTTAATTTGTTTTAGATTCTGAAAAACTCTGCTTCCTGGCATCCAGGAGTTAGAGATTCAGCTTTTCATCTTCTTTCTCAAAACTAATTTTTGATGCTTTCTTTCCTGGGAATAGTCACTTTTTAATTTTATTTAATAAACTGCATTGCTGGAACCACACACAAAAAAGTTTCAGCAAAGCCAACTTAAAAGGAACATATATGACCAATCATTATTTTTGCTATACTTTATGCAAATCAGGCCAAGTATGGTAAGACCAAAAGTTATTTTGCAAATAGCCTGGCCCTACTATGATTCATCTTTGGTAAAAGTGGGGAACTGAAGAGAGAAAAAATATGTTTCAGAAGAAAACTATAGAACATCTGTTATTAGATTCTAACCCTGACCATTATTTTTTTGAGTTTTTATTATTTGCATACAATTTAGACTGAATCTTGAATTATTTCCTGGCTACAGGTCTCCAAACTAACAGTGCCACATTGTTCTTCTATTTTTCCAACTGAAACACACTGAAATTGCTACTAGGTTTGTTTTTAGGATCTGCAAACTGAAGCTCATGTATAAATGACCTTGACGTACAAACTGCAGAGCAGAAAATTCTTTCATATTGCCACTGCCTATTTCCACTTTAATTGAGGGTTTTTCAAGTGTAACATCTAAACACCTCAACTGACTGCTCTACAGACTCCAAGGAAACTGGTTTATAGACTATTCCAAACAATAGCTGTTGTTTTTCTTCTGTTGAGAGCCTGCTTGCAATGCCATCTCCTGAAATGAGACACGACTGTTTAAGTGGACTGGCCTCTTCCAAGAAATAGAGGACTAGTTTAATGGGATCCTTTGTCATTCAGCTATTGACTCAATTTTTTTCTCCACAGACACCAACTCAGATTTTAGTGTGTGAAAATCTTAGGGAAGTATCAGACAGGGGAATGCTGGAGTGCAGAAAATGATCCCCCATAATATGGCACTTTGGCATGCTGAGTGTTTTTGAAAATTGAAAGGCCCAAGAAATTAGCCTCAGAATCAAAGTCGTTTTAAACTTGTCTTATTCTTCCCATCCAAGGGCCAGGAAGGACTCTCTGAATTTCCTTATCTGACCAAGAAAGTTCCTTTCCAAAAGAAACACAATTGCCTTCTATGCCCACCCTGAAATCTCATCTATTTCCGAAAAGAAGAATGAGGAATAACATTTAGACATGGTTAAAATGAATGCCTCTCCTGATATACAGCTAATTACTATAGACTAATGTGGGCCTCCTCACTTAAATAGCTCCCTTGTAACTTGATCAGTTTCTAAAGCCTTGGATACACACTGACTTTCAACAACCCCACTCCATGGAACGTAACACTCTAGAAACAGGTACTTCCAGATCTGAGGGAAACTAATAACAAATCTGTAGCTGACCAATCAATAATTGATCATCGATGCTGCCTCACATCAGATCTTAATCAAAACAGGGGAATGTGAAATGTGATCTACAAAATGATGTCATTCTGGTTCAGAGATGTATAATGCAGTTGAGAAGTCACTCAAAAAAGTACTACCTGCGCAACCTGCAACCTTGTGAAACAGGAACTTGCTTGAACTTTTTTTTTAGATGTAGTCTCGCTCTTGTCACCCAGGCTGGAGTGCAATGGTGTAATCTCAGCTCACTGCAACCTCCACCTTCCGGGTTCAAGCTATTCTCCTGTCTCAGTCTCCCAGGTAGCTGGGATTACAGGCATCCGCCACCATACCTGGCTAATTTTTGTATTTTTAGTAGAGACAGGGTTTCACCATGTTAGCCAGGTTGGTCTCGAACTCCTGTACTCCAGTGATCCACCCGCCTCAGCCTCCCAAAGTGCTGGGATGACAGGCGTGAGCCACCGCGCCCAGCCGCCTGAACTTTGAACTGGGCTAAACCACCACAACCACAACATCTTGGAAAACAGTTGAATTATTCCAGTGCTATAACTCTTGATCAGAAACAACCAATGAACTACTCAGGCAGCCACCTCCACAAATGATAATTCTTTTGAAACAACTTGGGTAATCATCCTCATCATCCTTTTAAAAACCCCTACTTTCCTTCCTCTCTTTGGAAGACATTTTGGCTTCTAACTGAATCTGTGTCTCCTGAATTGCAATTCCTACGACCCCAATAAATGCCTTGTCTTACTGCTTTGCAGTCTAGTCTTTCACCTCTTCTTGGTTGCGTTAAAGTTGCAGATACCAGGATGAAATCACTTTTGTCCAATCCAGACAAAATAATACCAGGAAGGACCAAAGGAGAGGAGGCACATGCTTACATGTCTGAGATAAGAACTATTTTCAAGGACTTTCTAAAAACGCTTTACATATCTCCTACTTTGATGAGGCTTATCACTAGACATTCTTTAGGACTGCAATAATTCCAATAAGATGTTCTCAGAAGAACAGTTCTCCAGTAATTGCATCTCCACCAATAGACTGACAACTCTGGCATTGAACCTGGGGAACCAATGAGCTCTTTTTCTATGCAGCTTATGTAAATCTCTTTTTGCTCTAAAACTCCCCTTCCCTTTCCCTCCCTGAAAGTACTGGTGACTTGTGATTCCATGCATTCTGAATTATAATCCCTATTTCCTTTTTTTTTTTCTTTCTATTTCTATTTCTGAGTAAACCCCACATATTTAGAGGTAATTTTCTCTAGTGTTATTTTTTTGGATTAACAGTTGACATTCAAAAGAGTCGGCTTCCTCTGTTCTTCTTTATTCTTCCTTTCTCACCATGTGATCTCTTAGCACATGCCCACTTCCCTTCCATTTTCTGCCATAAGTAGACGCAGCCTGAGGCCCTCACCAGATACAGCTGCTCATTCTTGAAGCATCCAGCCACCAGAATTATGAGCCAAATAAGCCTCTTTTCTTTGTAATTTACTCGACCTCTGGTATTCTGTTATAGCAAAACTAAATGGACTAAGAGAGAAATGGTGCCAAGGAGTAGGGTGTTCTTATAAATACACCTGAAAATGGGTAAGTGGCTTTGGAACTGGGCAATGGGCAGAAGTTGAGTTTGAAGGTACAGGCTAGAAAAAGAAAATATTACAGTGAACACAGCATTGAAGACAGTCCTGGTGGGGGCTTAGAAAATGAGCTAGAACTTATTAGGGATTGGTTAGGTGGTTGTAACCAAAATGCTTATGGAAATATGAACAGTCAAGGGCATTATGATGAGGTCTCGGATGGACAGGAGGAATATTTATTTGGAAACTGGAACAAAGGTCATCATTTTATATAGTTGCAAAGAACTTGACTGCATTGTGTTTATGCCCTAGGGTTTTGTGGAAAGCTGAATTTAAGATTGATGGAATAGCATATCTTATGGAATAAATTTCTAAGCAGCAAAGTGTTCAGGCTGCTGCCATGGTTACTTCTAAGTGTTTATGGTGATTTGCTAGAGAAATTGGAAACAGAACAGAAGGATTTGGAAAACTCAAAACCTGGCCGTTTAATAGAGAAAAAAGAGCACTTTCAAAAGAGGGATCCAAGGGAATGGCAGACTTGCTAAAGAGATTAGCATGGCTAAAAGGGTTCCAGGTGTTAATGGTCAAGACAATGGGTGAATAATGCTGAAGGCATTTTAGAACTTTAAAGCTGCTCTTTCCATCATGGGCCCAGAGACCTAGGATGATAGAAATGTATTGGAGGAGAGACTTGGAGGGCTGCTGCTCTGGTGACCTCGGGACACTGGTCTATGCATCCTGACCACTCTGGCTGGAGCAGCCACAGCACAAGTGGCCCCACATGCAGCTCATGCCCCTGCTCCAGAAAGCACAACTGGAAAGCCTTGGCAGCATTCATGTCTATGTGGTACTCATTTTGCATGCATGCAGAATATGAGAGTAATGGAAATACGGTGGCTTCCACCTAAATTTCAGCGAATGCATCAGAAAGCCTGGGAGCCCAGGCAGAAAGTTGTTGTAGTGCAGAGTCACTACAACAGTAGACAGAACCTGTACTAAGGCAATGCTAACCAGAAATGTGGAGTAGGAGATACCACAGAGGGTCCCCATGAGGGTAATGAATAATGGAGCCGCAGGGTAGGGCTACAACCTGGACCCCAGAATTGTAGAGCCACCGGCAGCATGCAACTTCAGCATAGAAGAGCCACAGTCATTTGACTTCAAACTGTGAGAGTAGCTACATGGCCCACGTCCAACAAAACCATGAAGGTAAGGCTGCCTGATGTCTTTGGAGTCCCCCCTCACACCAGTCTGCCCAAGATGCAGGACATGGGGTCAAAGGAGATTATTCTGGAGTGTTAAGTTTTAGTATCTGTTCTACTGGGTTGTACTTCTATGAGGCTTATAATTTTTCTCTTTCGGCCTATTTCTCCTTTTTGAAATGGTACTGTTTACCAAATGTTTGTCCTACTGTTGTATCTTAGATGTAAATAGTTTCTTTTTACTTTTGTTTGTTTATCTGTTTATTTTTTAGAGATGAGTTCTTGCCATGTTGCCCAGACTGTTCTCAAACTCCTGGGCTCAAGCAATCCACCTACCTTGGCCTCCCAAAGTGCTAGGATTAGAGTTGTGAACCACCATGCCCAGCCTACTTGTTTTTGATTTTACAAACTCATAGCTGGACTTTGGACCTTTGAGTTGGTGCCGGAACAAGTTGATACTTTTGGGACAATTGAGATAGAATGATTGTATTTTGCATGTGAGAAAGACATACATTTTGGTGGGCCACAGGTGGAATGCTATGGTTTGGATGTGGCATAGCTCCATCAGAACTTGTGTTGAAATTTGATCCCCAATGTGGTGGTACTGGAAGTGGGGCCTAGTAAGAGGTGTTTGAGTCATGGGGTTGAATCCTTCATGAATACATTAATTCCCTCTCACAGGGGTTAGGGAGTTCTCCCTCTTGCAGAAACAGATCAGTTCCCATGATATCAGGTTGTTAAAATGTCTGACTTCCTTGGTTTCTCTTTCTTGCTTCCTCTCTCACCATGTGATCTCTTGGCACATGCCCACTCTCCTTCCATTTTTTGCCATGAGTGGAAGCAATCTGAGGCCCTCACCAGATCCAGTTGTTCAATCTTGAACTGTCCAGCCACCAGAATCAAGAACCAAATAAATTCCTTTTCTTTGTAAATTACCCAGCCTCTGAGATTCTGTTATAGCAACACTAAATGGACTAACAATACTGCCCACTGTCAGGCCTCTGAACCCAAGCTAAGCCATCATATCCCCTGTGACCTGCATGTATACATGCAGATGGCCTGAAGCAACTGAAGATCCACAAAAGAAGTGAAAATTGCCAGTTCCTGACTTAACCGATGACATTCCACCATTGTGATTTGTTCCTGCCCCACCCTAACTGATCAATTGACTTTGTGATAACACACCCTCCCTACCCTTGCGATAATGTACTTTGTGATATTCCCCCGCCCTTGTGAATGTACTTTGTAGGATACACCCTCCCCACCCTTGAGAAGGTACTTTGTAATACTCTCCCCCACCCTTAAGAAGGTACCTTGTAATATTCTTCCCACCCTTGAGAATGTATTTTGTAAGATCCACACTCTGCCTGCAAAAAATTGCTCCTAACTCCACCACCTATCTCAAACCTTAAAGAATTAATGATAATCCCACCTTTGGTGGGATTTTTGCTGACTCTTTTTTCAGACTCAGCCCACCTGCACCCAGGTGAAATAAACAGCCTTGTTGCTCACACAAAACCTGTTGGTGGACTCTCTTCACACGGACACATGTGACACCCACTCCCAAATGTCTGTCTTTCCTTTAGATCTCTTCTCTGAGCTCAAGTCTCATATATCCAACTGTTTGATTGCCATCTCTTCTTGGATGGATAATCACCATATCTAACTTAAAATGCTCAGAATTAAACCTGCCATCTCCCCTTCAAACCTGCCCCTCCTCAATGTGTGGCATCACTGTTGCTCATTCAGAATCCTGGGAATCCACCTTAACACCTTCCCTTCCCTCATTTTCCACATCCAATCGATTATGAACTCCTTTCAGTTTATATCTCTACAATACATCTCAAAAATTTCTACAGTTGATTTTCCCTATTCACAGATTCTGTATCTATGAATTCACCTACTTGCTAAAATTTATTTGTAAGCCCAATTTTCCAGCATTTTCAAGATCATTCCCAGACTAGTGCAGGGAGGTGAAAAACGTGAGTCAACTGACGTGCACATTCCCAGCTGAGATGAAAAAGGGCAATGCTCTGCCTTCTTGTTTCAGCTTTCATATTGTAAAGAAGTATCTTTTTTGGAGCCTATTTAGTGCCACCTTTTTTTCACATTTTTGTGCTTTGGTTAATGACTTCACTGTTTTAAATTATCCTGAAGCATAGTACTGAAGTGCCTTCTAACATTGCTAACTAAGCAAAAGAAGGCCATGATGATAGAAAACACATGCGTTAGACAAGCTTCATTCAGGCATGAGTTATAGTTATCTTGGCTGTGAGTCCAATGTGGATTAGTCAACAGTGTATGTTAAAGCAGATGTTTTA
Organism: Theropithecus gelada; assembly: GCF_003255815.1. NCBI lineage: Eukaryota > Metazoa > Chordata > Mammalia > Primates > Cercopithecidae > Theropithecus > Theropithecus gelada. The sequence goes on from NC_037689.1 coordinate 107,599,318, forward strand.
AAACAGAAACACACATAAAACAAAGTTAAGTATTTATCAGTTGAAAAAAACGTTGTGATCAGACGCTGGTAGAAACCTAACTCTGTTTCCCAAATGGTTTGGTATTCATTAATGCTGTATTCACAGCAACTTTGTAGAACATAACTACCACAAATAATGATAATCAACTATGCTTCACTCAATTTCCACAACCTCTACCCTAGACCAAGCCACATGCCATCATCTCTTGCCTAAACTGCTGCAATGTCTTCTAGAATGAGATCTTTGATTCTACTCTTGTACTACTAGTGCCCATTCTCCACACATTAGCCAGAGTGGCCTTCTGAAATATTAAGTCATTTTATGTTATAATACTTCCCTCACTAAACCACTGGGAGAAAGTATCCAGTTGTGCTTAGAGTGAAATACAAATTCCTTACTGTATTAGGGTTCTCCAGAGAAACAAAACTAGTAGGATAGATATGTACAAAGGGATTTATTATGGAAATTGGTCTACATGATTATGGAAGCCAAGAAGTCCCACAATCTGCTTTGTGCAAGTGGGGAACCAGGAAATCCAGTGGTGTAATTTGGTTAAGTTTCAAGGCCTGAGAACCTGGGGTGGGGAGGGAGTCACTGGTATAAGTTCTGAAGTCCAAATACCCGAGAACAAGGAGCTCCTATGTCCAAGGGCAGGAGGACACGGATGTTCCAGCTCAAGAAGAGAGTGAATTTGCCCTTTTTCCACCTATTTGTTCTCGCTGGACCCTTAATGGAATAGATGATGTCCGCCTACATTGGTGAGGGTGGATCCTCTTTAGTCAGTTTACTGATTCAAATGCTAAGCTCTTCCAGAAACACCCTCAAAAACACTCCCAGAACCAATGTTTTATCAGCTATCTGGATATTTCTTAACCCAGTCAAGTTGACACATAAAATTAACCATCACACTTACCATGGCCTACAAGGCCCTGCATAATGTGGCCCCTGCTTGTCTCTGCATCATAATCTTTCTCTCTTACTCTGCTTTAGCCACACGGGGCTTATTGCTCTTTTTTGAATATACTGAACCCAGTTGCTCCTCAGGGTCTTTGCATTTGCTCCAATCTCTGCCTAAACCTTTTGACCAGCTCCTTGAATGGCTGACTTCTCAACTTTGAGAGCTTAGCTAAAATTTCTATGTCCTCAGAGAAACCTTCTCTGACCCCTCTGGCTAAAGTAACCTATCAAGTATTCATGGTTACAGCACCCTGTTTCTTTCTTCAGAAGAAGTATCACAATTCATAATTACATATTTGTTTATTAGTGTAACCCAACTGTTGTATGCACAACAGACTCCTTTCAGATTATGCAGGCTCAATTCATGACTTTGAAAATTTTCCTCTTACTCAGAGCCTTGAATACTCTCATATTTAGAGGATGATGGGAAATTTTGCTTTGCTGTTTCCATTAAGGAGTCTTTTAGCCAGCACCATGTCCATAGCACATGCGCTCCTAGAAGTCCCCCTCTTTACCTCCCTCTTGTCTTCCTTTTTAACCCCCTTCCCTTCATTTCATCATGCAATTACATCTTGTGCTTGAAATAATCAGTCCAATTTTTACTCCCTCTTCAACTTCTGTGAAAAGATGACAGTTTTGAGATAGGAAGTTATAGTTTTATTTTTTCCTCATTTCCCCCATTTCCCTTCTCCGTTTTTTAAGCAAGTAGTCAACCTTATGCCCGTATGTTTCAGGGAAAAAAATGGGTTAGAGTGCTTTTCCTGACTCCTGTTATTATGTCAGGCTGCCAGGGAAATCTTCAACTCAGATTTTGCCTTTCAATTTAGCTGACTGCAGGTAAGGCTCTCATCCCACATTGAGCTCCTTGCAACACAAGGCAGTTTAGGCTTCCCTCTGAACATCAAGAAAGAGTGAGTAAAGCTAGTGGCATTCCTTTTGCCAGTGTGAGGTGAGGGAATTCCACCGGCATGTTACCTAGGATCCTTGGGATCTCTCCCAAAAAGTCTTCTTCATGGGAAATATTTTCCAGTGAATGCATCCAGTCCATTTGAAAATTTTTTCTTGAATATCCTTGATTATTTGGAGCCAAACAGAAACCCGTTAACTAGTTCTAGCATCTGTTCCATTCCCCAAAGCACTGCCATTAACACTCTGGAACTTTATTTCTTAGGCTATAATATCTGCTGCTGTAGTACATCTGAGGGATGCCATAGTATCCTACAAATGGACTGTTCATTAGTGATAGTTTATGCCATTCCCTTGAGAAGAACTTTCTTATGCCAGTAGAGTAAGTTCACATCTTCCTTACAACCAACAGGGCTACTTCTTTCCTTCCCACTACTGAATACACTTGAATATTATCCACTGAGCTTTGCACTAATTCTCTATCCTCATTTGGTGAAATGGTGGTCAGTTTAGGATTAAAGGTTTCATGGCTGAAACTTTTAGCATAGCCTTTCAAGATAGTATCTGTGTGTAGTATAAAGGCCATATTTGAATTCTTGAAAGGCTAAAATGTCCATTGACTAGTTGGTCTGTTGGCATCATGCAGTCTGCCCACACCTAGAATTTTTACACCTGTACAAATCAATTGTACACAGGCACTGGGGCAATGTGGCAGAAACTGATATTTACCACCCCCACCCCCACCACACCTTCTGAATATATCCACTCTTCACTTCTTTCTTTAAGCATAGAAACCTTGCTTCTCAGATGAAGACTACATTTCCCAACCTCCCTCGCACCTAGGTTGAGGTCATGTTACTGGAATAAAGGCAGAGGTGATGTATTCAAACTTCTGAAAAGCAGCTTTAAGATAAGAAGAACAGATATATGGATATGACGATAAGAGCTGGAGAAGCCATCTTAGATCACAGGATGGAAGCTGTGTCTTAAAACGCTTTATCTCCATTTCCCCTCATTTTGACTTTTGTTACTGTCATCATGCACTTTTAATTTGACATATATTTGGAATCTCACAAGATACTATTTTTATGGTTTTATGAGTTGATATTAATTTGGATTTATCATTTTCATTACCATTTATTCCTTCCTGCATTTCCATGTTTCCATTTAGGAAAATTTTCTATCAAAGAATAGTCTTTAGTATTTTTGTTGTTGCTGTTGTTGAGATAGACTCTCGCTCTGTCGCCCAAGCTGGAGTGTAGTGATCTCGGCTCACTGCAACCTCCACCTCCCAGGTTCAAGTGATCCTCCTGCCTCAGCCTTCCTAGTAGCTGAGACTACAGGCACATGCCACCATGCCTGGTTAATTTTTGTATTTTTAGTAGAGACAGGGTTTCACCATATTGGCCAGGCTGGTCTCTAACTCCTGACCTCAGGTGATCCACCTGCCTTGGCCTCCAAAAGTGCTGGGATTACAGGCATGAGCCAATGCACCCAGTCCTAGTATTTATTTTAGTGTGGATCTGCTAGTGACAAATTCTCTTGGGTTTTGTTTGTTTGGAGAAGTCTTTATTTTACCTTCTGTTTTTAAGAATATTTGACTATATATATTATAAAATTCAAGGTTGGCACTTATTTTTCAGTACTAAAGGTACTGAAAAGGCACTTTGTCTTCTGGCTTCCACTATTTCTTTTGAGAAGTCAGCCAATATCTTATTATTGCTCCTTTGAACGTGACGTGTCTTTTTTCCTTCAGATGCTTTAAATAATTTTTTTTTTAGTTTTCAGAAATTTGAATATGATGTACCTAGGTGTGATCCAGATTCTCACCCTTTTGCTCTATAGCAAGAGTTAGCAAATGCCTTAAGAGTTAAAGCAGTGGGTCAGCTCTCCGTGGTCCCCTTTTCTCTAACTTCTTGGATTCTCAAAACCTGACTATTTTGACACCTTTTGATGCCTCCAAATAGATTGCTTTTCTAGTAGTTCCAATTGACTCACCCATTGAAATCAGACCTGCTAAATCTGAACACATCTGTGCCCACCAGCTCAATGACACCTGCTGTCACTTTCAAGAACTTTAGGCTGAATCTCCTTCCACCAGATATGGAAGACGCTGCACTCACGACAATGTTCAATCTTATCTGCTCTTCTAAGGGACTGTCAGCTCACACGATAACCAAAACATAATAGTTATTGGAGACTCACTCTATGGTTCATCTTGGCACACACCTTCCACCATTCCACCACATCAGTGGTTCTCAACTGAGGCTGTACATTAGAATCATCTGGAAAGCGGTTTAAACATATCAATGGTGGACTCCTTTCAAAGACTCTGAATTAATTGGTCTAGGCTGAGTATCCTCACCTGCGGTCCCACTGGCCTCAGGGAGAAAAACTGGAGTTGTGGGGAAGAAGCTGGACTGCACCTGAGGAATTTTACCCATTATTTCTTTTTTCATTTTTCTTCTTTTTTCGAGACAAGATTTTACTCTGTTGTTGAGGCTGGAGTGCAATGGCATGACCATGGGTCACTGTGGCCTGTATAAAATAATAAAACAAATGTCTCATTTTGGTGTTGTAGAAAGAACCAAATTACAAGTCAGGGGACTGTGATCAATTAAAGTGTTCTAAGGTCTTTCTGTTGATTGGGATGGGGTGAAAATATTACCTAATTTTAGCCTTCGTTGAGGTAAATATGCCTAGTAAAATTTCAGAACTAACCACTAAAAGAACAGAAATTGAATATAAATTCCAAACCAATAGAGAAAAAATAATTTTAAATGAACAATAATAGCAATAAAATCAATCCCTCCAAACAAGGTGAGAGGAGAAAAGGAAGAGGAACATAAAAAATTAAAGCTCAAATACTTGGATAACCACAATACATACAAATGGACTTAATTCACTGCGTAAAAGAGATGGTCAAATTGAATTTAATTTTTAAATGCAGCTATGTGCTATTTGCAAAAGACCCATCTAAACTAAAATAACACAGAGAAGTTGAAGATTAAACAGCTGGGAAAATATATACCAAACAAATACTAACAAAAAGAAAACTAGAATTGCTATGTTAATATTAGAAAAATTAGACACTAGGACAAGAAGCACTATTAGGGATACAGGGGACTACTACATAATCATAAAAGGTTAAATTCACTAGGAAGATATAGCAATCCTAAACCTACATATATATTAAGTAAAGTAGTTTTCAAATATATGAAACAAAATTGATAAAACTACAGGAAAAAATGGACAAATCCACCATCAAAGTGGAAAATTTCATGCTACCTCTCTCAATTATTAATTCAAAAAGACAGAGAATCAGTAAAGATATAAGATTTGAAGAACATAATTAACAAGGTTAATATCATAAACATATATTAAACACATGAAATTTTTTTTAAATTATGTACAAGACATTTTCAACAACCCCCAAAATGAGTATCATACAGATCACGTTCTTTGACCAACAAACTATTCATTTAGAAACCAATAACAACAGAAAAACATCTCCCATTAATTTGGAAAATGTTTTTATTCTAGATAATTCATGGATCAAAGAACAAATGTCTTTAGATTTTAGAGAAATATACATCAAAGCCACAATGAGATGCCACTTAATACCCATTAGTATGACTATAATAAAGAAAAGACACAATAACAAGTGATAGTGAAAATGTGGAGAAATTAGAAGCCTCATACACTGCTATTTGTGCTGGAACTTTGGAAAAGGGTTTGGCAATTTCTCCAAGTGTCATCATAGAGTTACCATATTACTCAGTAATACCAATCTTAGGTGTATGCATAGGAAAATTGAAAACGTGTCCACAAAAATACTTATACACAAATGTTCACAGCAGCATTATTCATTTAACAGCCTAAGGTTCGAAATAACCCAAATGTCTATCCACCAATGAATAAATAAATAAAATATTGTATAGCCATACATTGGGATATTATTTAGCCATAAAAAGAAATTAAATCATGACTCTAAGTCTTATTTTGGGCTTATTTTGGACCACAGCATCTTATCAGTACCAATATGTAAGTGCTGCCTGGAACCAGTGAAGAACCCTTGATCTATCTTATCAAGCTCAGCCCGTGTGAGCTAATTGGAGGAGAGAGGGGTAGAGCCAGTATGCATACTAAATCATATTAACATTTAGGACCAACACATTCAGATTCAGTAACTATTCAAACCCTGAGCTTTCACAGATCAATTATGCTTGCTCCCGCTGCAGGGATATATGAGTCCTTCCAATTTCCTTAACACTGCAAGATCAATGATCTGGACAGAAACTCTTGACTTCATTCTAAAGATAGCCCTCATAGCAGATCCAATCCATAGTGAAGGCCTATGCCATCACTGAGGAGAGGCAGCACATTATACCCACAAACAGACTGAGGTAATGAGACTTTCTACTCTTATCCTAAAGAATGTGTTTGTGTGGTATGTGAATCCACATAAAGTTTTACTTTAGATAGACTAGGTAATATTTTATGTTGGACAACATTGTGTTACATTGAATAATTGTATAATAATTATAATTTGAAAGACTATCTCTAATTGGTTTAACTTAACTACATCAAAATGTTGAGTGAATGTAGTAGGTAATAGACCTACCTACACTTAAGGTATTAGACCCCATAACTTTGAATGCTGAGTATACAGGTGTCTTCAGTTTGCAAAAATTCATGGAGCCATACCCTTATGGTTTGTGTACTTTTGTATCTATGTTCTACTTTAACAAAAACTGTATGTGTGTGTGTATCTATACATATATTACATATATAGATACACACATACACACACACATATATATACACACATGTGTGTGTATATATATATACCTACACACATAGATATGGAAATATATATAGGTATATGTATTTACGTGTGTGTATATTATATCCTTTTCCCAAACTAGCAAAAAGCCTAGATGATTTTAAATGTTCGTTCTATCAAACTTTGAAGAAACAGACTATCTAATTTTACACAAAGTCTTCCAGAGAATAGAAAAAGGGGAGAATCTACTCCAACTCATTCTGTGAGGTAGGTATGACTTTGATGTCAAAACCAAATTAAGGCTGAATGAGAAGGACAATTACAAGTCATTCTCCCTCATGAGTATAAAGGCAAACATTGTAAACATAGATATTAGCAAACTGAGTGCAGCAGTTCATAAAAAAGATAATATACCATAATCAAATTGAGTTATCCCAGCAATTCAAGGGTAGTTTAATGACAGGACATCTATAAAATGTTATTCATGCTAAAAACTGACTGAAAGAAAAATAAATCATGATTAATTCAATAAGAGCAGGAAGAAATGTTTCATAAAGTTCAGTACACACTCATGATAAAAAGTCTTAGCAAACTGGAAAAAATAACTTTCTTGATGTGGTAAAGATTATCTACTAAAGACAAAAGCAAAACAAGACCAACAGCAAAGTTTATTCTTCATAGGGAAATGGTGGAAGCATTTTGATCAAATCAGAAACATGACATGGATGACTTCAGTCACTGTTTCTATTCAACATTATACTGGAGGATCAAGTCAGTAAAGTAAAATAAAGAAATTAACTGTATGGCCAGGGTTGGTGGCACATGCCTGTAATCCCAGCGCTTTGGGAGGCCGAGGTAGGTGGATCACTTGAGGTCAGGAGTTCAAGACCAGCCTGGCCAACATGGTGAAACCCTGTCTCTACTAAAAATAAAAAAAAAAAAAAGTTAGCCAGATATGTTAGCATGTACCTGTAATCCCAGCTACTCGGGAAGCTGAGGCAGAAGAATAGCTTGAACCTGGGAGGCGGAGGTTGCAGTGATCAGAGATCATGCCACTGCACTCCAGGCTGGGTAACAAAGCAAGACTCAAAAGAAAAGAAAAGAAAAGAGAAAGAGAGAAAGAAAGAGAGAAGGAGAGAGAAAGAGAGAGAGAGAGAAGGAAGGAAGGAAGGGGAAAGAAAGAAGAAATTAACTGTATTCATTAGACAGAAAGAAACTAAGACATAATTATTTGCAGATAATACAACCATCTTCATTAAAACAACCCTAAACAATCCGCAAATGATAAATTATAAGAGACTGAGCAAGATGACCTGCTATAAGAGCAATATTCAAAAATCATTTGCATCTCTATGTCAGCACCAAATAATTAGAAAATTAATATTTTAAAAAGACACCATTTACAATAGCAATGAAAACTACAAGGTACCTATGTCACAGGATCCTTAAGGTATCACTTTGTCAGCCGGAAACCTCTGTGGCCCGTGGCACCTTCTGCCTAAGTATTGCTCATGCCCACTGGGCTTGTTCCGCCCACTTAGCCCAGCAGACTGGACTGGACTTGCGCTACCGGCCTGGATCCCACACCTGTCAAGGGCAAGCCAGGCAAGGAGCGGTGAGGGGTGTGTGGGTGAGCAAGCGCTGGGTCTGGCCACTGTACACAGCCAGGCGTTCTGGCTGCTACAGCACGGTGGGTAGCTCCAGGTGCTGGCACAGGTGCTGGCTCCATATGAGGCTACAGATGGACCAGATGTACTGCATGCGGCTTCTGCTGTGAGCATCTGCATCTGGATGAGGGCAATGCAGTGACACCATGAAGCTTGGAGATGCCAGGAACTGCAGAGCCCCAACGGAGGTGTCACAGCACTGGTTTGGGGAGTCCCTAGGGCTAGGCTCCTCGAAGGTGCCGCAGCTCTTCTCCCCTTCTCATTGCCTGCAACATGGTGAGTGGGAGGGTGCTGTGTTTCAGCCCTGTTGGTTTTACAGCTCTTTCAGTCCTGCCATTAGGTGGGTCCCAAGTTCTTGTTCCACTTCCAGGAAGAATGAGGTACATGGAAAACTGGAGGGTGAGCAAGGCAGAGAGGCATTTCATTGAGCAACAGAACAGCTCGCAGGAAACCCACAGTGGGTAGCTCCTTTATGCAAGCAAGTCATCCTGATATCTGTTCAAGTCTGGCTGAGTCTGGGGGTTTTTATGGGCTTGGAAGGGAGGAAGTGCATGCTGATTGGTCCATGGGCAGCCATGGGTGGCCAGGAAAAAGTACCATAAGTTCTCACTCTGGTCTGCAGACTCCACCAGGAACTGATAGCCCAGTCGCCATGCTTCATGCCCTCCCTGGCTTTAAGGTGGGGCTTCGCTGAGGACACACACTGTTCCGCCCAGGAGACTGCCTCCTGACACCATCCACATGTCATCCACAGTGCCCAGGCTGTTCATGGTAAGGGGCACCTGCAGGCCTGTGCTGAGCTGCCCTCAACACCCCCCCCCCATCTCCCTCCTGTGCTCATTGACACCCAAAGTCCAAAGGGGGCTGAGGTGGCAGGAGGCTGGCATGTCAGCACTGCCCCAAGTGCACACACACCCAGCCAGGTCTCAATAGTGCTGGGGCTCTGCCACAACTTTGCTCTGCACCATACAGCAGGAGCAGGCACTTCCGAGCCTGCAGGGGCAGGGGCTTCCTGGGCCCTAGAGAGTACAGGGATGCCTGGGTCCAAAGCCACGGTTGGGAGGCTGCAGCTGTGCCTGGGAATGCAGGGCTCCCACCCAGACAACTTGGTAGGGGGCAGTACTCCTGCCTGTTCCTGGATCCCACCAGCCACACAGAACACGCAACCCCACCCGTACCTCCCCTACTGCAACCAACATCTTCGCAGTAGCCACTGCTCATAGGCTGCTGCTGCCATCAGCTAGGACTAAATTTAAAAAAAGAGTGTAAGAGTCAATCAAGAAGAGTAAATAACTTTATAAAAAGACATTAAGAAGCTCTAAATAAATGTGACAATGTATCATGTTCATAATTAGGCACACTCAATACCAATTCTTCTCAAATTAATCTCTAGAGTCGGTGAAATTTAAATTCAAATTTCAAAAGGGCTTTTCATTGAATTTGGCAACAAATTTTTTATATAGGAGAACAGAGTGCCAAGAATAGTGAAGACTATTCCTGAAGAAAAAAAATCAAGTAGGGAGATTTGCCTGAACAAATATTGAGACTTAATATAAAGCCACAGGGGCATATGTTCTCAGGACCTCTGTCATGGAAAAAAAACAACAAAAAAAAAGCTACAGTAAATAAGACAATATATATGCTATTGAGGCAAGAGTTGACCAATGGACTCATGGAACAAAATGGGGGCTCAGAAATAGATCCATAAATACATGGAACTGTGACATATTAGAGAGGTGACACTGCAGATCATTGAGGCAGGAGTGACTATTCAATAACTGGTTCTGGGACAGATGATTATCCATATGCCAAAAATAATTAGATCCCTATTATACACCATACATAAAATAAAGTCCAGATGGACTGAAGACTTAAATGTGAAAAGCAAAATTTTAAACTTTTAGAAGAAAACATAAGAGAATATTTTGCTGACTTTAATGTAGTAAAGGATTTTTTGAACAAGGCTCAAAAAGCACTAACCCTAAAAATAAAGACCGACTAATTAGACTACATTAACATTTTGCATTTCTGTTTGACAAAAGGCATCATAAAGAAAATGGAGAGACAAGCTACAAATGTGGAGGAGATATTTACAACATATACAACCGAAAAAAGATTCCTATCCAAAAATATAAATATAAATAATTCCTAAAGATTTTTTTAATGTAAAAATGGGCATAGACCATGAACATTCATTTGACAGAAGAAACACAAATGGTCAATAAGCATATGAAAAGATGCCAAACTTCATGAATAATCAGGAAAATGCAAATTAAGACCACAAGGAGACAATACTTTATGCCCATGGAAAAAATTAACATGTCTGATAATAACAAATGTTGATGAGGATGTGGATCAACAGGAACTCATACATTGCAGGTGTGACTGTCAGTGGGTACAACCACTGTAGGAAACAATTTGCCTTTATGTTTGCATACCCTACAACCCAGTAATTTTACTCCTTGGACTGTTCTCTTGCACATGTGCACCAGGAGTCAAAAACAGGAATATTCAAAGAGGTACTGTTCATAATAGCAAATATTTGGCGGCAAACAAATGTTCATCAACAACAAAATGGATTAATATATTATGAAATATCATGTGATAGTAAAAATATAATACAGTTACATTAAGCAACATGGATGGTGTGGATAAATCCTAGAAACATTATGTTCCAGACAAAAGAAATCCAACAAGACCATATGCAGTAGAATATCATTTTTATAAACCTCATAAATATTATTTAGACATTCACACTTATGTAATAAAGCTATTCCTTAAGGCAAGGGTATAATAAACACAAAATTCAGGATACTAATTACCTCTGGGTTTAGGGAAAGGGTAGGATGGGATAGGCAAGTATGAATTATTAATAGTGTTTGAAATGGTTTGGCTGTGTTCCCACCCAAATCTCATCTTGAATCGTACTCCTGAACTTCCCACATGCTGTGGGAGGGACCTGGTGGGAGATCATTTAGATCATGCGGGCAGTTTCTCCCATACTGTTCTCATAGTAGTGAATAAGTCTCATGAGATTTGATGGTTTTATCAGGGGTTTCTGCTTTTGCATCTTCCTCAATTTATCTTGTCATAGCCATTGAAGAAGCGCCTTTTGCCTCCCGCCATAATTCTGAGGCCTCCCCAGACATGCGGAACTGTAAATCCAATTATACCTCTTTCTATTCCCAGTCTCAGGTATGTCCTTATCAACAGTGTGAAAACGGACTAATATAGTGTTCTATTTCATGAATCGCATTGTGAATTCATTGATACTCATTATATTATTATGCATTTTAATATATATATGTGTTACATAGTTTTACATATCAAATAATACATTTAAAGAGATAAAAATTAAAAGTGTGAAGAATAAAATAATTCATATTTCAATATGTATATAGGTGGTTATGATTAAAGAAATATTGAAATATTGAGCTGTTTATGCCCTTATGTCAAAGAAAACATGAATGTAGCAGCCACAGTTGCAGATTGATAAAGATTTGTGGTATTGTCAACTCAAATAAGATGACTAATCAGTGTTGTGCTTTTCCAAAATGGTAAGTAATTCTTGGTAAAATTGCAAACAAAACAAAGCACGATTTTCTCTCATTTTACATGGTAGTTATATAATTGGAAAATTCAGTATATACTGAAACCTTTTAAAAGCTACTTCGTGTTTTTATTTAACACAGAGTTACGTTCTGGACTCAGATAATTATAATCAGGTTTCACACCCTGCAAGGTGCAGGTGGAAAACTCCCAGCTTTTCTGTGAGTTGGGCTGGTATTTGAATGAGCTCATAAGAGAAGCTTCCAGATCTGACCATTGAAGATTATGTGAAAAGAGAGAGGAAGAAAGAAAGAGTTTTGGTTTGGGAAGATAAACTGGGCAGGGGCCAGAGGCAGAAGAATGTAGAGAGAAGAAAGAAGTCTAAATGCCAGGCCCCCTAAACTGGGAAGATTATTCAAGAGAATGTCCTGTGAATCTTCAGTCCAATGTTGTACAACTACTCCATGAGAGGCCTACTTACTAGGACCACTGTAATATCCAAGGGGACTTTGGGACACCTAATGGGGTGGAGGAGAAGAATCTGTACCTGTGCTTGTAGTGTTGGATAATTGGATCCCAAATATAACAGTACTCCAATCTGGGTCAGTGGGAAATTGACCTTACAGTCACATAACTTTATTAAACATGTGGGGATGTTGCACCCTGAGCAAAGGGGGCAGTGAAGTCAGCATGTGCCGTTTCTGGCAATGCCCACAAATGTCACCAGGAAGGACTCCACAAGCTTGATTCCCCCTTTATGGATATTTGTGCCGGATCCGCAGCTGTCCACTGACCTCGGCTTAGGAGTTGGGAGCAGGGCAAAGAAGGAAACAGGCTTAACAGATATGCAACTGGGCCAAAGGAAAAAGTAGCCCAGAATAACCTAGGAAGACAAAAAAAGCACTTGATACACAGGTACGGTGCCAGGAGTCAAGGACCGGAGATTGGGTCCAGTTGCGGAAACTGGGCATCCTAAATCTGTCTAAGATAGCTGAGCATTGGAAGGGCATGCTGTATGTGGTAGAAAACAACAAGGATCACTTTCAACATATAAAGTCCAGCCTCAGGGCAGCCAGGAATAGGGTGGAAGCAGCTGTCAAGGTGATATATTGTAGCAATCATCTGCCCATCAGGCAGTTAGAGGAGAGAGGTCAGGTGAGTGCTGATTAGAACAAGAAACAAGTTCTAAGTTATGTTTAAAAAGGAGAAATATGAATCTCTCTTGCAAACCAGATTGGAGGGGGTCCAGAAGGAAATTAATCCTGTAGAATTCAGAGTCTAGAGTGGAAGGCTTTTTCCTCACCCACTGGAATTAATTCAATCTCACTACTCACAAAATCAAAAGACAATGGGTTTATATATTGTTTGGAGGGGCAAGTTGCTGAGTAATGCATAGGATATAATCTAATTTAAGTATTTTATCTACCATAAGGGAAACAAGCACAATCACACATACACATTTGTAAGGGTATAGAGAAAGGTGTGAAAGGATACACACGAAACTGTTAACACTGGTTACTTAGGAGGTAGAATTAAGATATGAGGGTAAAGCGGTCTATAGTTTTCTTTGTATACCTCTATATCACTTGAGTTGTTCAACTACCATGTGAACATTCCTAAAAAGTTAAATCTGATAGAAAGATTGAGCTCACCCCTCCCCTCTGCATATTTAGCAGAAATTGGTCAGGAGAGGGAAAACTTTGACATTCAGCAGACACTGGAGGAAGCAGACACATGGGACATGATCACCTCTTTTTTTTCCTTTTTTTTTTGGATGGGGAGTTTAGCAGACTTCAGAAGGCTTTATTTCTGTCGGGAGGGGTGAGGCACACATTCCCAGAAAAGAGGAGGCAGGGACATGGGAGAAGGAAAGGGTAAAAGGGAGAGGACTTAAGGAAGATAAAGAAAGGACCAAATCAGGGAAGGATGGCCAACCTCTGGAGGTTTGGAGAGTTTTTATATGTGATGCCCCCAAGAACCAAGGCACTGAGACCTTGTGCCTTTGTAAGGGAATGAGGTAGCTCAGCTAAGGCTACAGTGCCTGCCCTCATTCTCAGCTTGGTGTGGCTTTGGACCAATCACCTGATCTCTGAGAAATGCTTAAGGGTTTGTTAGGGTCCAAGGTACATGGTATACTTTAGAGAAGGCAAATGTGGCAGCACAACAGGGAGCAAAAGAGCGAAATAGCTGCCTTGCTCTCTCCATGGACATCGACAGCACCCTCATTATGGACTATGGGGTAGCAACAAGTGCCTACCTGCAAACAACTGTGGGCATCAGGGTTACAACGATTATCTACTCATGGATGGCAATCCAGCTGGACAGACAGTAAAGTCCATTTCTCCTGCTTCCCCCATCAGTGGTAGCTAGAAATTCACCTCAAGTCAAAAGATAGAAGGGACACCACCTACATGTAACTGTATCTTGAAACAGGTCAGATCCCTAAGTACCTTCTGGATCACCAAGGACAGAATTACCTGTTTTACTATGGTTCCATTGTTGTTTTAACTTAGTTTTTAAAAATTATTAATGTCGGCCGGGCACAGTGGCTCAAGCCTGTAATCCCAACACTTTGGGAGGCCGAGACGGGTGGATCACGAGGTCAGGCTATCCACACCATCCTGGCCAACATGGTGAAACCCCGGCTCTACTAAAAAAAATACAAAAAACTAGCCGGGCAACGTGGCGGGTGCCTGTAGTCCCAGCTACTCGGGAGGCTGAGGCAGAGAATGGCGTGAACCCGGGAGGCGGAGCTTGCAGTGAGCCGAGATTCAGCCACTGCACTCCAGCCTGGGCAACAGCGCGAGTCTCCGTCTCCAAAAAACAAACAAAAAAAAATTATTAATGTCATGTATCAGCTCAGTAATTATTCCCAAGTGAAGGGTGTTTGAGATTATCTGAAGGTGAGGGAAGTACTTCGGAAAATCAGATATACTAGTCCTCAGTCCTAGTGTGTCCAGAATTGCTGGGTTCTTGGTGTCACTGACTTCAAGAATGAAGCCACAAACCCTCATGGTGAGTGTTACAGTTTTTAAAAATGGTGTGTCCAGAGTTTGTTCCTTCTTCCCTGTGGGTTCGTGGTCTCACTGGCTTCAGGAGTGAAGCTGCAGACCTTCACAGTTAGTGTTACATCTCATGAAAACAGCTTGGACCCAAAAAGTGCCCAACAACAAGACCTATTGCAAACAGCAAAAGAACAAAACTTCCAAAAGGTGGAACGAGACCCAACCAGGTTACTGGTGGCTGACTCGGGCAGCCTGGTTTTATTCCCTTATCTGGCCCCACCCACATCCTGCTGATTAGTCCATTTTACAGAGAGCTGATTGGTCCACTTTACAGAGAGCTGATTGGACCGTTTTGACAGGGTGCTGATTGGTGTATGTACAAACCTTGAGCTAGACACAGAATACTGATTGGTGTATTTACGATCCTCTAGCTAGATATAAAAATTCCCCAAGTCCCCATCAGACTCAGGAGCCCAGCTAGCTTCACCCAGTGGATTTCTCACTGGGGGCGCAGGCGGATTTGCCTGCCGGTCTTGCGCCGTGCACCGACAGTGCTCAGCTCCTGGGCGGTTGATGGGGACCTAGCGCCACGGAGCAGGGGGCGGGGCTCGTCGGTGAGGCTTGGGCTGCGCGGGAGCCCAAGGCGGAGGGGGGGGCTTGGGCATGGCGGGCTGCAGGTCCCGAGCCCTGCCCCGTGGGGAGGTAGCTAAGGCCTTGTGAGAACTCGAGCACAGTGCCAGACTGCCGGCACCCTTTGCGGCTCCTGGCTGGGGTGCTAAGCCCCTCACCGCCCTGGGCCGGCGGCGCCGGCTGGCCGCTCTGAGTGCGGAGCCGCTGAGCCTGCGCCCACGCCTGCCGGAACTTGCACTGGCCCAGGAGCACCGCACGCAGCCCCAGTTTCTGCCGGCGCCTCTCCCTCCACACCTCCCCGGGAGCAGAGGGAGGCAGCTCCGGCCTTGGCCAGCCCAGAGAAGGGCTCCCACAGTGCCATGGCTGGCTGGAGGGCTCCTCAAGCATGGCCAGAGTGGGCGCGGAGGCTGAGGAGGCGCCGAGAGCTAGGGCTGCTAGCACGTTGCCACCTCTCACTAGGTGAGTATCACTGTTTTGGTGACCAATTGCTATATGAATAGAAATGTATCATAGCACTCAGATATGTTGGGATAGAAAAGAACAGCAACAAAAAAGTGAGAACAGCTCTTTTAGGCCAGTAGTTCTCAAGAGAGTGATTCCTAGAGAGGCAGCTTTGGCATCATCTGGAAATTTGGTAGAAATGCAAATTATTGGGTACCACCTAGACCTTATTGAATTCTAAACTCTGCGGATGGAGCCTGACAATCTGTTTTAACAAATTATCCAGAGGGTTCTGATGCACACTCAAGTTTGAAAACCACTCGTCTAGCCAAACCCAAAGCCTTTTAAATTTATCACTCTCCTTGGCAGACCACCAACCCCCCACCCCATTATAGTTGAGCTCTTTAACCACCTCCTTTTGTTTAAATGTCTCATCCCTGAGTAGCTCTAATTTCTCTTGTCTTTTATTTCTCTTTCAGTATCTCCTTTGCCTCTTCCTTTTTGCAAAATATGAATGTTTGCCTAGTGCTCGATAAGCTGCTCCTACAACCCTCCTTCTCCATTCTTCTTTCATCTACTCTCATAGTTTCAGTGACCATTTGTATGTTGATGCAGCTTGACATCAAAAGCCAAAACGGCAGCCTTCTATGACCATATACCCATAGACTAAAATCAAATAGTGTTTTCCACCAAGTGAGTGTCTAGTCATTGCTTCAAATTAGACTTACCCAACCTTCCCAACTCTGCTTTGTAGACTCTCCAAACTAACAAAAAAATCTCATATTTAACTTTGATGATTCCTTCTCTCTTTTCACCTAGCCCACCCAAACATTCTATTAAATGCTTTTTCACAATGTCTCCTGGATGTGTCACTCTCTGTTACTTTCCAATAACCAAGTCTGAATTCTCCACATCTCACACCTTAACCTCCTAAATGATCTTCAAGGTCATTTCCAGTCTCCCTTCCTTTGATGCCTTCCAAACTGCTAAATACCTGTTCGCAAAAACATTGTATACATCATATCACCTTCCTGCTCAAAAATCAATTGATAACTTCCTGTCATTCACTGTTTCAAATCTAAATTACTCAGCCTGACATTCAAGACCCAGAACAATCTGGCCTTTTTCTTCCCACCCTCCATTCCTCACTTCGTGAGCATGTCCACATACCACATTGTAGCAAGTACCTAAAAGTTAGCAAAGACTGTGGCAAGCAATCTCCTTAGCCTATTCCTGGATTCTCTTAATCTGCTGCTGCTTGCTTATCTTCCTGGACCTCCAATCCCTGACTTTTGCTCTTGATATCATCTTTTAACCTCTTAGTTTTGATGAATTGGTCCAAATCTCCTTTCTGATTGACTGGACTCAACTCTTAACCCTTTACTGCTCTGACTTTAACATTGCCCTACGGTTTAGGGAAAAACATTTGTTTCACCAGCATTGAGCCTGAAGAACCCTTCCAGCTATACATCTCAACTTCTGTCTCCCACTCCTTCCCCATTGGAGGAAGTTCTTGGACATTGCCTCTACATTAAACCTTCCATTCAAATAAAGCTAACTCCTCACTGAGAGAATTCCCCCACACATACACACATCACTCTTACCCCATGGTGAGCTCTTTGCTCTTTCTGTTCCTCTCATAACCTGCCCATTGTTAAAAACCCATCACATTAAACCTGTTGGAATTTTCCCACACTCATAGAGTAGACTGGCTTGTGTACTAGTTGGCGGACCAAAGTCTGAGGCTGGGTTACAAGAAGGCCCAAATGCAAGTAGTATTCTCCAGGTTTCTCATATCAGGAAGAGAAACAGAAAGGGTGGGACAAAAAAAGAGAGGAAGGAGAAGGAAGAGAAGGAGGAGGAGTAGGGAATGGAAGAGGAAGTAGTCCGGTTCGAGTCCAGGTCTTTGAGAGGAAGAACAGAGTCAAGAACTAGTGAGACAAGGTGCAACATCCAGTTGCAAGGACTAGAGTGGGGTCACAAACACGATGTTGATTTTTAAATTGGATTGTTATATATTGGAAGTAATAGCATGTCAGAAAACATGAAGGAGTATCTTTGAGCCAGGGGAGTGGTGGAATATTTGCCAGAAACAATGTTGGATATTAGTGGCTCATTTTATAGAATGGTAGGAGAATGAGTGTGACATGATGGCTTAAAGTTTCAATGTTGATGCAGATACCAATTCCTCCTCCTTCCTGCCTTTCAGGTTATGGCATAGAACTTCTATTTTTTCTGCCTACATTTTCTCCCTCTGTAAGCTTTTTTGTACCTTTAGTCTGCATTAAATAATCAAAATCCTTTTTTATTTTGTCCCTTCCTCTAAATATCATTCCAATTTTGTCTTCAGATTTTTAATAACCCGGTTGGATTTTATTATACATTTAGTGACAAACATACTGATACATAGTAGATTTCATTAGAAGACATTAAAAGGAGTTTCTGGAAATTAAAATAAAATATGATTGCCAAATTTAAAACTTCAATAGAGACATAGTCACATAGTCACCGCTGAAAACAAAATTAGTTTTCCTGGCCAGGTGTGGTGGCTCACGCCTGTAATCCCAGCACTTTAGGAGGCCGAGGCAGGCAGATCACCTGAAGTCAGGAGTTCAAGACCAGCCTGACTAACATGGAGAAACCCCATCTGTACTAAAAATACAAAATTAGCCAGGTGTGGTGGCACATGCCTGTAATCCCAGCTACTTGAGAGGCTGAGGCAGGAGAATCCCTTGAACCTGGGAGGCGGAGATTGCAGTGAGCTGACATTGCAGCAATGCACTCCAGCCTGAGCAACAACAGCGAAACTCCATCTCAAAAAAAACTAATAATTAATAAATAAATAAATAGTTTTTCAGAGGATGAATTGGAGGGAAAAACATTCACTTAAAGAAAGCAGAGAGTTAGTAAAGATAAAAGCTAAAATTAAAGAAATAGAAACTACCACCACCACACAGCCCCACATCCTGCCTCCTACCACAGACACACAAAGGAGAATGGATAATTAAAACCAAAATCAACAGATCTATAGAAGAGACCCTCCTTCAGAGGCCTAATTTTTAAAAAGAGCAAAGATGAAAATATATGCTATTAGGAGTAAGAAATGAGGTTTAACCACTTAATAGATTGAAATAATGATAAGACAAAAATTATATGCAACTTGGTCAACAAGTCTGAAAATCTAAAGGAAATGAACGAATTTCTAGCAAGACATAGAATATCACAATTAACTCAAGAAGTGGTAGAAAATCTGAACAGACCAATAACTATAGGGAAAAAATAGGATATTTCTGAGTTTTATTTAACCTTCAAGAAAGTATTTTTCACATTTCTCAAACTGTCTCGGATTTGGTTAAAACTTCCAAATGTTTTCTGCACATACCTTTTTAAAATGTGATGGAAGAATGCAACAACGAAAAAACTGTAGGTCACTTTTACTTATAAATATAGATGCAAAATGTTTTTATTTTATTTTTTTATTTTACTTTAAGTTCTGGGATACATGTGCAGAACGTGCAGGTTTGTTACATAGGTATACATGTGCCATGGTGGTTTACTGGACCTATCATCCTGTCATCTAGGTTTTAAGCCCCACATGCATTAGGTATTTGTCCTAATGCCCTCCCTCCCCTTGCTCCCCATACCCCAACAGGCCCCGGTTTGTGATGTTCCCCTCCCTGTGTCCATGTGTTCTCTTTGTTCAACTCCCACTTATGAATGAGAATATGCGGTATTTGGTTTTCTGTTCCTGTGTTAGTTTTCTGAGAATGGTGGCTTCGAGTTCATCCATGTCCCTGCAAAGGACACAAACTCATTCTTTTTTATGGCTGTGTAGTATTCCATGGTGTATATGTGCCACATTTTCTTTATCCTGTCTGTCATTGATGGGCATTTGCATTGGTCTTTGCTATTGTGAATAGTGCTGCAATAAACATACATTGACATGTGTCTTTATAGTAGAATGATTTATAATCCTTTGGGTATGTACCCAGTAATGGGATTGCTGAGTCAAATGGTATTTCTGGACCTAGGTCCTTGAGGAATCACCACACTGTCTCCCACAATGGTTGAACTAATTTACACTCCCACCAACAATGTAAAAGCGGTCCTATTTCTCCACAGCCTTGCACCAAATGGTGATTATTAAAAAGCAAAGTGTTTCAATATAATATTAGCAAATAGATTCCAGCATAGAAGTAAGAAAAGTAATTCATTCTGATTAAGCAGGGTTTATATTTGAAGAATGCAGATATGGCTAAAGTAGGCAATCTATCCATATTATTCATTCCATCGACATATTAAAGGTGATAAATGTTATATGATTGTATCAAGAGGTAATGAAGAAGTATTCATAACTCATCAGGCATGGCTAATAAAGTCTTTAAAGAAAACAAACATGGAAGGAAAACACCTCAATCTGATAGACTGTTTGCCAAAACCCAACGAATACTATGAGATACTGTGAGTAAAAAAAGGTAACATCAATTGTGGGCTGCAGCAGGCCTGTCTGAGAATGACCTCAGTCTCCAGAAGAATTAAGATAAATGAACCTGAATGACATTATGCTAAATAGAATAAACCAGGTACAGAAAGACAAACACTGCATGATCTCTCTCTCTCTCTCACACACACATGCACACACACACATATAAATATATATGCAGGATGGAAAAAGAGACATGCTGGTCAAAGGTCATAAGATTTCTATTATACAAGAGGAATCCATTTTAATGGTCTATTGCACAGCATGATAACCGTATTTAATAATAACACATACTTCAAAATTACTAAAAAAGTAGATTTTAAACTTACCACCAGAAAAGTAGGTAAGGTGATGGATATGTTAGCTTAATTTAATCTTCCTACGATGTACACATATATCAAAATAACACATCGTGGCCAGGTGTGGTGGCTCACATCTATAATCCCAGCACTTTGGGAGGCCAAGGCAGGTGGATCACTTGAACTCAGGAGTTCGAGACCAGCCTGGCCAACATGGTGAAACCCCATCTCTACTAAAATACAAAGATTAGCTGGGCGTGGTGGTGCACACCTGTAATTCCAGCTACTCAGGAGGCTGAGGCAGGAGAATTGCTTGAACCTGGGAGGTAGAGGTTGCAGTGCACTCCAGGCTGGGTGACAGAGTGAGACTCTGTCAAAAAAAAAAAATCACATTGGCCAGGTGTGGTGGCTCACGCCTGTAATCCCAGCACTTTGGGAGGCTGAGGTGGGTGTATCACAAGGTCAGGAGTTCAAGACCAGCCTGACCATCATGGTGAAACCTTGTCTCTATTAAAAATACAAAAATTAGCCAGGCATGGTGGTGCATGCCTGTAATCCCAGCTACTCAGGAGGCTGAGGAAGGAGAATTGCTTGAACCTGGGAGGCTGAGGTTGAAGTGAGCTGAGATCTCACCACTGCACTCCAGCCTGGGCGAATGAGCAAGACTCCATCTCAAAAAAAAAAAAAAAAAATCACATTGTACCCCATGTGATGGTTAATACTGAGTGTCCACTTGATTGGACTGAAGGATGCAAAGTATTCATCCTGGGTGTGTCTGTGGGGGTGTTGCCAAATGAGATTAACATTTGAGTCAGTGGGCTGGGGAAGGCAGACCCACCCTTAATCTGGTGTGCGCAATCTAATCAACTGCCAGCCCAGTGAATATAAAGTAGGCAGAAAAACGTGAAAAGGCGAGACTGGCCTAGCCTTCCAGCCCACATCTTTCTCTTGTGCTGGATACTTCTTGCCCTCAAACATTAGACTCCAAGCTCTTTGGTTTTGAGACTCGGACTGGGTCTCCTTGCTCCTCAAGCTTGCAGACAGCCTATTGTGAGACCCTGTGATCGTGTAAGTTAATACTTAATAAACCGCTCTCAGAGAGAGAGAGAGAGAGAGAGATCAGTCCTATTAGTTCTGTCCTTCTAGGGAATCCTGACTAATACACCCCATAATATATATACAATTATTATTTGTCAATTATGATTCAAAAAATAAATTTAAGCATACAATTACATAAAATTAAATATAGTTAAATAAAAGATAAATGGAAAACTTGTGTCTGTATTGGTGGTTGAATGCAACACCCTCTGGGTTGGGCTATCTGTAAGCAGCCTCGTAGGCTTCAGCTTTGCTGGCTAGAATGAATATGGTCAAATAGATACTGTCTTTCACTGAGAAAGAATGTACTTCATCTAGGTAACCGGGATCAAAATTTTAGATCATTACTTTGTGCCACACATGAAATAAATTTCAGCGGGATTAGAAATTTAAGTTTTCACATGAAAATTTTAGAAGAAAATAAAGAGAATATTTTTATAACCTTGGAATGGATATGGCCCATAAATGGGTTAAGCAAGATAGGAAACTTAGAAACCATAAAGAAGATTGACCAACTTGAGAACATAAAATTTTAAAACTCTCTGCGGCTCAAAAGACTCTGTAAAAACTTCACTGAGAAAATATCTGCAAATCAAGTGAAAGAAAACAGATTAATAGCCATATAATATAAAGAGCTCCTAAAATTTTTTATGAAAAAACCAACAGCCTAAAAATTATGGCAAAGGTTGCGAACAGGAAAATCACAGAAGTGGACATACAGATACCAACAAGCATATGATAAGTTTCTACTTTATAGGCAGTCAAGGATACAAAATATTGTAAATGATGGGATAGCATTTTTATTACCCTGCAGATTGGCATCATTTAAAAATATTGATAATGTTCTGTGCTGGCCAGAACATGGGGAACACCAACTACCTTACATTTACCTATAGTAGAAGAGTAAGTTGCCACAATCTTTTTGGAAGGTGATCTGGTAGTAACTATGAAAAATTTTAAATGTGTAGACCTTTGATCTGGCAATACCTCTTCTAGAAATTCTTCCTAGTATATTATTTTCACAAGTCAGTATTGATTTATGCTGAGGATGTTCACTGCCGTAGGTATTAGCACACACACAAAGGAAAACAATCTGAAGGTCTATCAAAAAGGTAATGGTTAAGTTAGCAGGCAACTATACACTCAAATACTAAAATGGAGCACAAGTTGATAGCTCTCTAACTCTCGGCCAGGAGAGTTGTCCATGATGTATTATTGTTGTTTTCAAAAAAGATGCAGAGTATTTTTCATAATATGATGGTATCTTTATTTTAAAATAGTTGGAGAAAGGAACCACATACATGTGGGTGCATATATAACTGCATTTAGTAGAATTCAGAAAAGAATCTGCCCACATTCACATATAATTTCAGATCCCCCTGAATTTCTACTGAATGTAGTTCATGAAATGTTTCTGTATAACAGACTACAAGGGAACAATTATTTGGTAAACGTGTATTTCTCTATCAAATCAAAGTACTTCACTTCTGTTAAAAGAGTGTGATATTGTGGCTCTCCTGGTATATTTATTAAAGGAACATGTAACAAACCACACTGGTAAGTGTTCAAATGACAGAAAACAATTTTAGTAAAGTATTCAAGTTTAAAGAAAGCCTATATCAAAATTTAAAGTAACTTTGTGTGTTTGTGTGTGTATGTGTATGTATACTGTCAAAAAACAAAATTACAACAAATGCTTTTTAAAAATCTAATTGGCTTTTTTTGTGATTCTGGAAAACAAAGTGAAGGTTTCCATGAACTGAGCAGAGGTTGACTTTATAGGCAGAAAAGGGCTGAAGAAAGAAATAGTGAACAAAAAATGATGGGTCATTTCCAAATTATTTTCCTTGTAAAGGTTAAAATAGAGGGGACTTTCTTATCACACTGGCTAAAACTGGCCTGTCTGGGAATTTGGCTATTATCTTTGCCTCTCTTGGTTTGTCAGAAAGTCAGACAAATAACTTAGTTTCGACCTGGTGGCATGAAACTTCTGCATGAGTAACTCCATTTTGGTTTGGTCTACTGGGCCCAGCGCAAGGGCTCAGTCTGAACCAGTGGCCTCCTATCAATTTTAATAGGGTTCTTCTCCTATCAATTTTAATAGGGTTCTTCAGAAAAATTTGAAAGGACCCACATCAAACTGTTAACACTGATTATACCCCAGATGTTGTATAGGAAGGGAAAACTTTTTTTTCCGAATACATCTTCGTATATAATTTAAAACGAACAAGTCGTTTAAACCCTCACTTAGCAAAGAGAAATTCAGGGCAGAGAGAGAACGCAAGAAAGACTGCAAGCAGCAAGACAGACAGGTGAGAGAGAGTGAGAAGAGAAGAGAAAAGAGAAGATAAGACAAAAGGCAAGAGAGAAAAAAACTGCAGTCGGTGATTGAGGAGGATGGGATCTAAGCAGCGCGGAGAGGCAGGCGCCTGAGGTCAGCCGCAGCCACAAGCCTTGGAGCTGCTAATCCCCGCGCGTCTGTGGCCAGCTGCCTGCAGCAGCCTGGACTGGCGGGCGCTCCAGTAATGTGGGAAGAAGCAGAACTTCACAGTCATTGAAACTGTACCTAAGGGAAACAGAGTGGGGCTCTGAATATATATCGATGGGAGCGACTGTTGCAGAAAGCAGACCAGAAAAAAAAGGCAGACGAAGCCTGCAAAGCCAGGCTGTGGGAAGTCTGCCCATCCACAGGGTCAGCTCGCTTGTGAGGCTCCAGGGGAAGGCTCCGGCTGCGCCACCCACCTCTTGAGCCATTAAGCTCAAATGCAGCAAGTACCTCTTGTTCCAAGAGGATGATAATCTGGAGGAGGAGGGTGAGGAAGCGCAGATGATCAGGGAGGACAGGAGCTGGACAGAGAAACAAGCCAGTTATTCTCATTCCGCCTCTCACTGCGCCCTGCCCTTTAAAGGGGAGTCAGTGGAAAGCTGCTCTCTCTGCTACCCTTAGGGATGGGCAGGCCCAAGGGTTAGGAATGGGGAGGAACGTTATTGGCAAGAGAGGGAGACCTGACTCTGAGAAGGAAGAGTGTGGAGCTGGAAATATCAAGCCCCCTCGTCCTGCCAATCCTGATAGACCACATTGAGGCCTTTCACACAATGGAAGAATTTGAGCACAGCGGGCTCTGGATTGAAATCCCAACTCTACCACTTGCTAATTATGACCTTGGACAACCAACCTGACCTCTTTGGGTATCTTCTTTGTAAAATGAGGGAACAATAATAGTATTACCCCTCCCATGAGGTATTGAGATATTAAAGATGATAATGCATATGAAATATAGCACCCGGGAAAACGTAAGTGCCAAATAAATCCTAGTTATTATTAGAACATTAATTAATGTGTCATTTGTGTGCACAGCCCTAGACCAGGTGCCGAGCTTTAATAGCCACAGAGGCTCCTAGATTCCGTCTCTTCACCATCTCCAAGCCCTCCCCATTTCTTCTTCCTGCCCCCACCAGTGCCGGATCTAAAAGCCTATCTTGCTTTGGAGCGTTTCCAGCTGTTTGCTCATTTTCCACTAGCCTGCTGTTCCCCGCCCCCAATACATAGGCACACATTCTCTTGGGAAACACTTTCACTCAGAGAGTGAAACCGCCCTGCCCAAGCCTTCTCTAAGTTCACGTGGAACTGAGGTGGGGAGCTGGAGAGGTTTGGGGGAGAGCAGTCTTAGGCTACAGATTTCCAGAGAGAACAGAGAAAGAATATTGAGGCTTGCTTGTGGGGCAGTTCGAGATCCCCAAGGCAGCCAGCAAATAGCAAATAGCAAATACTTAAGGTTGGTTTTTTAAATCAAGCATCTGCAGTTGCTGGGTGTAACCCTAGCCTCCTTCCTCTATGAAATGTGTGAATGTGCTATCGTCAAGCATTCCACATATTGATTCTCTCACATTTCACTGACTTGATCCCTCTCTGACACCATTAACCCTGTATAACGGGGCACTTGCTCTTTCAAATCCAGGTCGATTCCTGCAGATGGCCAACTTTCATGATGGTTAACCAGCCATCCTTGGCTCCCCATCTCTGCTCAGAATATGCCATTCTATAGACAAACATGGAAGGCATAAGGGGGAAGACAAGGACTATTTCCTTAAACCTTTGTTTTGCCAAAGAATATGATGCTGCAGAATATATCCAATATGTCCAAATGTTCCCAAAAATAGACCTAGTGCTGAGGCTGTGTTCATGCCTGGGCATTCCTAGAACTGGTTTCACTATCCAGCTTCCAGTCGCTATCTGCGCAGAAGGTGGTAAAGAATTCTCACTTGATGTGGTGCTGAATAGTCAGTCCTTCGAGATTAGAAAGCTTCTTGATTTAGGAGACATTTGTTACGGAAAGATCTCAGTCCCCCTTGGGGAATTTCTGTTCACTCTCCCTGCTCACCATGTTCCTCCTTTTGCTGGCGCCTTCTCAGGCAGATTATAGCCATTGCTGGATGTGACAGCATAAGATCAGCTTGGACCACTCTGGGCAACCATGGCTTTCGACATCCTCATGTATTTTCTGCAAGTTGCTCCAAGTAGACATTCTTCTTTTTAGCTACTTACTGTCAGCTGTCTCACCACCCACCATCATGTCCTTTTAACATGTGTATTTTTATTGAGTCTGATTACAAATGTTAAACATGAGTATTGTAAATATTGACAAGTTAAAAACTGCAGTCTAACCATAAGGAAAACATTAAATGAACCTAAACTGTGGAACATTGTAATAAAATACCTAGACCAGTACTCCTCAGAAGTGTCAAGGTCATCAAATCAAGGAAAATCTGAGGAACTATCATAGTCCACAGGAGCCTAAGGAGACATGACAACTAAATGTAATGTAGTGTCCTAGATGGCATACTGGAACAGAAAAGGGGACATTAGGGGAAAAAACCAATGAAATCTGGAAAAGCGTGGTCTACAGTGATAATAATGTCTTAATACTGATTCATTTTTGTAAATCTGACAGGTGAAATATGATTAGTAATTGTTGCTTGTTTTAATTTTAACTTCTGTGTTAGTGAAGTTGAACATTTTTTCGGTTTATTGGCTCTTTGTATTTCTTCTATTAATTTCTTATTCATTCCTTTTGCTCATTTTTTCTGCTTTGTTTTTGATTTGTAAGAACTCTTTGTAT
The DNA here is from genome assembly GCF_003255815.1 of Theropithecus gelada. NCBI lineage: Eukaryota > Metazoa > Chordata > Mammalia > Primates > Cercopithecidae > Theropithecus > Theropithecus gelada. Next base: position 107,626,280 of record NC_037689.1, read on the forward strand.
AGTAAGCCCTTTGTATCATGTGCCGCAAATATTTTCTGTATAACATTTTCCTGCAGTTTATTTTTAAAGGTGCTTATGATAGAATTGCTTTTCATTTTCTTTGGTTTTGCCATTTTCATGCCTTGTTCATGGCTTTTGTCATTCTCCACCTGCTTTCTTTCACATAACAGCCCTTCCAGGTAAAGTAATGGATGTGAAATGTCACATTAGTTGCCTTATGGACACACAGATGATGATGAAACTGGGACTTGAACCCAAGTCTCTCCACTCTTAGTCTAGTACCTTTTCCATTGCCAGGAAAGAGCAGAAGGAGTTATTTCCACATAAGAGAAAGGAAGCTTCTTTCTCCATGACTGCTAACCCCTCATGTAAAAATATACAGCTGGGCAGACTATATGACACACTATATGATAGACTAAATGACACACTATAGAGTCATTATGACCAATCTCAATGGGGCCCTTATTGCTGCCACACAATTTTATTAGTTTCTTCATTAGCCTCTTCAATCCTCCTCCACAATGCCAATTTAAAACATTCTTCATTTTTACCAAGCTTCTGATCGCCATCCCTCACTCTGTCCCTCTCCTATCTCACAGAGAAAATAAAACTTTTCAGGTGGGAATGCTCAACTTCCTACGCTATCACTCTTAAATTGTCTAAGTAAAGGGTCCCCCTCTCTTGTCCTATCAAAAAGAGGTGGGGGAGGATATTCCACCTTTTGCCTTCCACTGAAGTTCAGGCTCCAATAATATCCCCCTCTGTTTCCTGTGCCTTCACCTTCTCCCTCTCTATTTACTCTCTTAACAGCATTTAAACATGCACAAGCCTCTCCCTTCCTAAGAAATAGAAGCAAACGGCCACAAAGCCTCTGTAGCCAGACTGCCTCTGTAGCCAGACTGCCTCTGTAGATTCCTCCTCTCTGGGCAGGGCATCTTTGAAAGAAAGGCAGCAGCCCTAATCAGGGGCTTATAGATAAAACTCCCATCTCCCTGGGACAGAGCACCTGGGGGAAGGGGCAGCTGTGGGTACAGCTTCAGCAGACTTAAACGTTCCTGCCTGTTAGCTCTGAAGAGAGCAGCAGATCTCCCAGCACAGCACTCAAGCTCTGCCAAGGAACAGACTACCTACTCCTCCTGATGGGGAGACACCTCCCAGCTGGTGTCAACAGACACCTCATACAGGACAGCTCCAGCTGGCATCGGGCAGGTGCCCCTCTGGGACAAAGTTTCCAGAGGAAGGAGCAGGCAGCAATCTTTGCTATTCTGCATCCTCCGCTGGTGATACCCAGGCAAACAGGCTCTGGACTGGATCCCCAGCCAACTCCCACAGACCAGCAGGTGAGGGATCTGACTGTTAGAAGGAAAACTAACAAATAGAAAGCAGTAGCATCAACATCAACAAAAAGGATGGCCATGCAAAAACTCCATCTGAAGGTCACAAACAGCAAAGACCAAAGGTAGATAAATCTGTGAAGATGAGGGAAAAAACAGCTCAAAAAGGCTGAAAATTCCACAAACCAGAATACCTCTTATCCTCCAAAGGATCACAAGTCCTCACCAGCAATGGAACAAAACTGGACAGAGAATGAGTTTGGCAAACTGACAGAAGTAGGCTTCAGAAGGTGGGTAATAATAAACTCCTCTGAACTAAAGGAGCATGTTCTAACCCAATGCCAGGAAGCTAAGAACCTTTATAAAAGGTTAGAGGAATTGCTAACTAGAATAACCAGTTTAGAGAAGAACAGAAATGACCTTATGGAGCTGAAAAACACAGCACAAGAACTTCATGAAGCATACAAAAATATCAATAGCCGAATCAATCAAGTGGAAGAAAGGATATCAGAGATTGAAGATCAACTTACTGAAATAAAGCATGAAGACAAGATTAGAGAAAAAAGAATGAAAAGGAATGAACAAAGACTCCAAGAAATATGGGACTATATGAAAAGACCAAACCTATGTTTGATTGTTGTACCTGAAAGGGACAGAGAGAATGGAATCACATTGGAAAACACACTTCAGGATATTACTCAGGAGAACTTCCCCAACCTAGCAAGACAGGCCTTGCTATTCAAATTCAAATTCAGGAAATACAGAGAACACCACAAAGATACTCCTCAAGAAGAGGAACCCTAGGACACATCATCATCAGATTCACCAAGGTTGAAATGAAGGTAAAAATGTTAAGGGAAGCTACAGAGAAAGGTCAGTTTACCCACAAAGCAAAGCCCATCAGACTAACAATGGATCTCTCTGCAGAAACTCTACAAGCCAGAAGGAAGTGGGGGCCAATATTCAACATTATTAAACAAAAGAATTTTCAACCCAGAATTTCATATCCAGCCAAACTAAGCTTCATAAGTGAAGGAGAAATAAAATCTTTTATAGACAACAAATGCTGAGGGATTTTGTCACCACCAGGTCTGCTTTACAAGAGCTCCTGAAGGAAACACCAAATATGGAAAGGAAAAACTGGTTCCAGCTACTGCAAAAACAAACCAAAATGTAAACATCATCAATACTATGAAGAAACTACATCAGCTAATGGGAAAAATAACCACCTAGCATCATAATGACAGGATCAAATTCACACATAGCAATATTAACCTTAAATGTAAATGGTCTAAATGCCCCAATTAAAAGGTACAGACTGGCAAATTGGATAGAGTCAAGATACATAGGTTTGCTCTTTTCAATAAACCCATCTCGCATGCAAGGATACACATAGGCTCAAAATAAAGGGATAGAGGAAGATTTACCAAGGAAATGGAAAGCAAAAAAAGCATGGGTTGCAATCCTAGTCTCTGATAAAACAGACTTTAAACCAACAAAGATCAAAAAAGACAAAGAACGGCATTACATAATGGTAAAGGGATCAATGCAACAAGAAGAGCTAACTGTCCTAAATATATATGCACCCAATACAGGAGCACCCAGATTCATAAAGCAAGTTCTTAGAGACCTACAAAGAGACTTAGACTCCCCCACAATAATAGCAGGAGACTTTAACACCCCACTGTCATTATTAAGCAAATCAATGAGACAGAAAATTAACAAAGATATTCAGGACTTGAACTCAGCTCTGGACCAAGTGGACCTGATAGACATCTGCAGAACTCTCCACCCCAAATCAATAGAATATGCATTCTTCTCTGCACTACCTAGCACTTATTCTAAAATTGACCACATAATTGGAAGTAAAACACTCCTCAGCAAATGTAAAAGGATGGAAATCATAACAAACAGTCTCTCAGACCACGCTGCCATCAAATTAGAACTCAGGATTAAGAAACTCACTCAAAACTGCACAACTCCATGGAAACTGAACAACCTGCTGCTGAATGACTACTGGGTAAATAACGAAATTGAGGCAGAAATAAAAAAGTTCTTTGAAACCAAGGAGAACAAAGATACAACATACCAGAATCTCTGGGACACAGCTAAAGCAGTGTTTAGAGGGAAATTTATAGCACTAAATGCCCACAGGGGAAAGCAGGAAAGATCTAAAATCAACACCCCAACATCACAATGAAAAGAACTAGAGAAGCAAGAGCAAACAAATTCAAAAGCTAGCGGAAGACAAGAAATAACTCAGATCAGAGCAGAACTGAAGGAGATAGAGACAAAAAAGAAACCTTCAAAAAATCAATGAATCCAGGAGCTGTTTTTTTGAAAAGATTAACAAAATAGATAGACTGCTAGCCAGACTAATAAAGAAGAAAAGAGAAGAATCAAATAGACACAATAAAAAATGATAAAAGGGAGATTGCCACCAATCCCACAGAAATACAAACTACCATCAGAGAATGCTATAAATACCTCTACACAAATAAACTAAAAAATCTAGAAGAAATGGATAAATTCCTGGACACGTACACCCTCCCAAGACTAAACCAGGAAGAAGTCGAATCCTTGAATAGACCAATAACAAGTTCTGAAATTGAGGCAGTAATTAATAGCCTACCAACTAAAAAAAGCCCATGACCAGACGGATTCACAGCTGAATTATACCAGAGGCACAAAAAGGAGTTGGTACCATTCCTTCTGAAACTATTCAAAACAATAGAAAAACAGAGACTACTCCCTAACTCATTTTATGAGGTCAGCATCATCCTAATACCAAAACCTGGCAGAGACACAACAAAAAAAGAAAATTTCAGGCCAGTATCCCTGATGAACATTGATGAAAAAATCCTCAATAAAATACTGGCAAACTGAATCCAGCAGCACATCAAAAAGCTTATCCACCATGATCAAGTCACCTTCATCCCTGGGATGCAAGACTGATTCAACATATGCAAATCAATAAACGTCATCCATCACAAAAACAGAACCAATGACAAAAAACCACATGATTATCTCAATAGATGCAGAAAAGGCCTTCTATAAAATTCACACCCCTTCATGCTAAAAAAAAAAAAAAACCACTCAATAAACTATGTATTGATGGAACATATCTCAAAATAATAAGAGCTGTTTATGACAAACCCACAGCCAATATCATACTGAATGGGCAAAAGCTGGAAGCATTCCCTTTGAAAACCGGCACAAGACAAAGATGCCCTCTCTCACCACTCCTAATCAACATAGTATTGGAAGTTCTGGCCAGGGCAATCAGGCAAGAGAAATAAATAAAGGTATTCAAATAGGAAGAAAGGAAGTCAAATTGTCTCTGTTTGCAGATGACATGATTGTATATTTAGAAAACCCCATCATCTCAACTCAAAAACTCCTTAAGCTGATAAGCATCTTCAGCAAAGTCTCAGGATACAAAATCAATGTGCAAAAATCACAAGCATTCCTATACACCAATAACAGACAGACAAACAGCCAAATCATGGGTGAACTCCCATTCACAATTTCTACAAAGAGAATAAAATACCTAGGAATCCAACTTACAAGGGATGTGAAGGAGCTCTTCAAGGAGAACTACAAATCACTGCTTAAGGAAATAAGAAAGGACACAAACAATGGGAAAAACATTCCATGCTCATGGATAGGAAGAATGAATATTGTGAAAATGGCCATACTCCCCAAAGTAATTTATAGATTCAATGCTATTCCCATCAAGCAGCCATTGACTTTCTTCACAGAATTAGAAAAAAATACTTTAAATTTCATACGGAACCAAAAAAGAGTTCGTATAGCCAAGACAATCCTAAGCAAAAAGAGCAAAGCTGGAGGCATCATGCTACCTGACTTCAAACTATACTACAAGGTTACAGTAACCAAAGCAGCGTGGTACTTGTACAAAAACAGATATATAGACCAATGGAACAGAACAGAGACCTCAGAAATAATGCCACACATCTACAACCATCTGATCTTTGACAAGCCTGACAAAAACAAGCAATGGGGAAAGGATTCCCTCTTTAATATATGGTGTTGTGAAAACTGGCTAGTCATATGCAGAAAACTGATACTGGACCCCTTCCTTACACCTTATACAAAAATTAACTCAAGATGGATTAAACACTTAAACATAAGACCTAAAACCATAAAAACCCTAGAAGAAAACCTAGGCAATACCATTCGGGACATAGGCATGGGCAAAGACTTCATGACTAAAACACCAAAAGCAATGGCAATAAAAACCAAAATTGACAAATGGGATCTAATTAAACTAAAGAGTTTCTGCACAGCAAAAGAAACTGTCATCAGAGTGAACAGGTAACCTACAGAATGGGAGAAAATTTTTGCAATCCATCTGACAAAGGGCTAATATCCAGAATCTATAAGGAACTTAAACAAATTTACAATAAAAAAATCCCCATCAAAAAGTGGGTGAAGGATATGAACAGACACTTTTCAAAAGAAGACATTTATGCGGCAAACACACATATGAAAAAAAGCTCATTATTACTGGTCATTAGAGAAATGCAAATCAAAACCACAATGAGACACCATCTCATGCCAGTTAGAATGGCAATCATTAAAAAGTCAGGAAACAACAGATGCTGAAGAGGATGTGGAGCAATAGGAACGCTTTACACTGTTGGTGGGAGTGTAAATTAGTTCAACCATTGTGGAAGACAGTGTGGCGATTCCTCAAGGATCTAGAACTAGAAATACCATTTGACCCAGCAATCCCATTACTGGATATATACCCAAAGGATTATAAATCATTCTAATATAGAGACACATGCACATCTATGTTTATTGCAACACTATTCACAATAGCAGAGATTTGGAACCAACCCAAATGCCCATCAATGTTAGACTGGATAAAGAAAATGTGGCACATATATACCATGGAATACTACGCAGCCATAAAAAGACTAAGTTCATGTCCTTTGCGGGGACATGGATGAAGCTGGAAACCATCATTCTCAGCAAACGAACACAGGGACAGAAAACCAAACACCGCATGTTCTCATTCATAAGTGGGAGTTGAACTATGAGAACTTATATGCACAGGGAGGGGAATATCGCACACCAGGGCCTGTCGGGGGGTGGGAAGCAAAGGGAGAGATAGCATTAGGAGAAATATCTAATGTTGATGACGGGTTGATGGGTGCAGCCAACCACCATGCCTCATGTATACCTTTGTAACAAACCTGCATGTTCTGCACATGTATCCAGAACTTAAAGTATAATTTAAAAATTGTTTTTAATTTAAAAAAAGAAAAAAAAAAGAATCACCATGAGATCATTAAAAAATACCGAGTTCTATACCCCTTTCCCAGGATTCTGATTTAATTGGTCTGGAAAAAAAAAGAAATAGCAGCAAACAGACACACTTCTTCAACCCTAGGTCGTCTTCCACCTTGCTTCTTCTAATAATGCAACTGTAAAAGCAAAGACCTTGCTTTGGAGCTGAGAGGTCTAAGATGCTGTATATGTGGTGCCAAGTTGCTACAAATCTATCTTGAAGGGAAGAAAAAAGTATTGCTTGCTGTAGGGGAGACAGTGCTGCTTTGGGAGGAGACAAACTTTTAGCTGAGGAGAGAGGAGATTGACCTGGAAGACTGGCCTGGCTTCTGTTCCCCCTCTGGCCCACCGGGCTGGATTTAAGTCCCTCTTGAAACACATAGAGACTTTGTAAGCTTCTCAGTGAGCACTGAGGTTCAGAGGCTGATAAGACAATTCACTTGCAACTTGATGAGACTCCAAGCATAAATAAGCCTGGCTTTGGGCTCCACTAAGCCAGTATAGAAAAGAATTACAAAAAGGATGGTTAGTCCTGCCTCTGTTCATAACTCAGATCTCCAGTGCCTCCCAGAGGAGCATGTGGTGCCAGACAGATCCCTGGGCATTGACACCAGTATGCTTATGATGACATCTAGCCACAATAGCTGGGGTTGACAGTGGGTTCTGGAGGAAAAGAAAAAAAAGGATAGTAAGTGCAACTGACGGATCAGCTTATAGGCACGTGGGAAGCATCCTTTTGAGTGATTCTCAGATACAAGCAGAGAACTCTCTGAGGGAACTACCTACCTACCTAGAGCACTTGAGGGATGGGGAAGTATAGAAACTTGAGTATAGCTATAAATGTGACCCAGAGTCACAAGCTAAAAGGGCCACAAGGCATTTGAGTCTACTCAGGACCATACACATCACTCAGAGAGTATCCAAAGGGAGAACTAACTCTTCTTTCCCAAAGGGTAGCCAGTGCATATTGGACAAGGCCCTAGCAGCCTTTGGATTGGCCTTTCTGTTCCCCATAGGAGTAAATAAGATGAAAAGTAGGCTCTGTCACATTGTATTTGGATTGGGGCCTGGGCTTGGCGGAGAAATGTTGCTTTTCTATAGATAGATGAGAGCAGGCTTTTTGCCCTGAAGCAAATGATCAGTTGACAGGGCTCAGTGGCAGGCTTCTGCTGCAAAAAGTGCTTGTTTCCACTTCTCCCCTCTCAGACATTTTGCTTGAATTCAGTTCTCTGCTGAAACAGACTCGCACTTAGGAAAAGTCTAGTGAGTGTCAACAGACATACACAGGCAACTTCAGCCATGGAAGAGAGGTCTTTCCAAGTGGCAAACAGCTCTGAGGCTAACCCAGCTGAGGGAGCAGTAAAGGTTTTAATTGTGGGTGATTACCCCAAAGACTCAAGGGGAATGAGCAGAAGAACAAAGAGAGAGATAAAGAAATGGGGTGGCATAAAGAGGAAAAATGCAGAGGAGAAGCAAAAACATCCCTTTTCATGTAAGATGCTTTTGGACAGAAACTCCTAGGAGCTGGGGCCTACATGTCGCCCAGAGAGCATTCAGTCAGTACTTGTTCTCTGTAGCTCTGTAAAGTGAGCACTAAAGTTAGTTGCCAGTCCCAGCAGATTGACTTCATGACCGCTGCTGTATGCCTTGAGCACTGATAGAATTCCCCTACCACCAGCACGTGGAAAAACATGTCTCTGATAAATTCCTCTTGATCTTGAACTTGAAAATCTCAAATAACTAAAAACCTGGTTTTGGGTCATCATGCACTAAAGTTTGTGGAGAAGCAGATGGCAGGAGAGAGACTTTTTAAAAAATAAAATGGACTGTCAAGGAATTATGTGGATTCAATTCAGATTCTGGAAAATTTTCCTCAGCTCTTAGAGATACCCACCTTAATAATAGATGCTTCTGGATTTCTGAGGTTTTGCAAGATCCTTAAATGTATTCCCAATTCTGAAAGAAAAACTTGGTAATGTTTAGGAGAGTAGAGGAGGAGGGAAAAAGGGAGGGAATTTCCCATCTTACAAGTGGACAATATTCTTAAACATCTAATGCCAAGAAGCTTTAGGCATTTATTTACTTCCTTAGGTGCTTAGAGAAACCAGGTCGGGGAGTGGATGTGATTATTCATTTCTCCTTTAAAGGGAAGCTCTGGTTCTCTTCTCAGTCACATGTGGAATTTACACAAGTTTACCCAGTTCACTGTACAGAGGCATTAAGTTGAAGGGCCATCTAAATTAAGCTGCCGTGCTTTGAGCTTAACCCCTACAACTTGGCTCCAGCCTGAGGTGACCTCAAGAGGACTTCTTCTATTGACAACAGTTGGAGACAGCAGTCCAGTTATTACTGATCTCAAAGACCCTGAGGAGGCAGGATTTGGGAGTTTTCTGGACACACAAAGTCACTGAACTGTATTCATTGGCATTTATTGAGTGACTAATAACAATAACTAATTATGTGTATTTTACATGCATTATCTCACTTCCCAACCCTCTGAGATAGGTAGGCCCTAATATTATCATGGGGAAACTGGGGTTCCAAGAAGTTAAATCACTTACCCAACGTCACTGAGCAAGTAAGTGACAGAACAGGAAGTCTGATCTGTCTGCATGATCCAAGATGCCATGCTGATTCCTTCCAAAGATTTATCAATTGATAATCCTTCCCTTTTATTTCATGTCCACCATTCTTGGAAGAATAGACCATACTGGCTATTTTCTGTTCCTACCACCAACTCACTGCTTAACCCTTTCCCTCTGGCTTTCCCTGTTCCCCACTAACTAGGCATCTGGAAGGTGACCAGTGACAGTCATCAGCAAATCAAATGTCTCCTTCTCAGCCTTCAGTTGCAACCAGTCTTCAGAGTCAGATATTCCTTCTTTCTTGAAATGCTTCTCTCCTTTGTTCTCTGCAGTTTTTCCTCTTTCCTGTTACCTTTTTTATCTGTCCTTCTCTGTCCTCTTCCGTAGATTTCTCTAATGCCTTTCTCCATAGATGTGGATTTTTCTCAAGGCTCTGCCCTCCACCTTGCCTCCGCTCTCCTAGATTCAAGATGCAATGCCTCAGTGAGAGGCAGCATAACATAGTGGCTATGAGCACTGACTCTAAAGTCAGGCTGCCTGAATTTCAATACCCCTCTGTCATGTGCTAATAACTTTGGCAAGTTTCTCCATGCCTCTGTTTGCTCATCTGTAACATGAGGATTCATTGAGATCATGTATATAGAGCATTTGAACCAGGGTCTGACAGATAGTAAGCCTCATGCAAGTGTTTGCTTTTATATAGTCTGGGCCCCCAGGCCCTAACTTTCACCTACACTCCAGGCCCACTTCAACTGGTTTCTTCATATCTTTCCCCAAAGATCTCTAAGAAACTCACCATGTCCATAATTGCCTGTATGTCTCCTTCTTTCTATCCCACCTTTTATTACTCATCTCTGTCAAATATCACCACTATCCTCATCAGCATGCTGTTATACCAGCATACCAGGCATACTGGCACATGCCTGTAAACCCATCTTCTTGGGAGGCTGAGGCGGGAGGATCACTTGAACTCAGGAGTTCAAGACCAGCCCGGGCAACATAGTAAGAACCCATCTCAAAAACAAAACAAAACTAAACAAAAAACAAACCCAAGACCTTTCAGCTCTGTATGGGATGAAAGAAAAAGAAAACCCTAATGGGTTTGACCCTTCTCTCTCACTCACCATCTTACTGGTTGCATAACTCTGCCAATTCTACCTTTAAAAATTCTCCAATCTGGATGATGAAAATGTTTTGGAGTTGATAGTGGTGATGGTTGCATACCATGTGAATACACTAAATGCCACTGAATTGTATACTTTAAAATGGTTCTAATGGTGACTTTTTTGTTATGTGCATTTTACTACAATAAAAAATGAGGGGGTTGAGGCTGCAGTGAGCCAAGATTGTGCCACTCCAAAGGTACTCCAGCGTGGGTGACAGAATGAGACTCTGTCTCAATAAAAACCAGCAACAACCAAAAACTGACCATATCTCTCTACGTCCATTGCCACTGTCATAGTCCAGGCGACTGTCATCTCTCCTCTGGAATACTGTCACAGCCTCCTAACTGGTCTTTTATACTTCTGCTTTTGTCTACCCCCAAAGGTACTGATCCAGGAGGTCTGAGTTGGGAGCCTGGGAATCTGCCCTATTAACAAGTACCCCAGAGAGAAAGTTTGGGAGTCACTGACTACAGCATGAAGTCCAAACTCCTTAGTCTGGCAGGATCTTTCATGTCTTCTCCTTAGTGTGACTCTCTTCCCCTTTATTTGACTTCTTCTTTGTAATTGCTTTATATTTTGACTAAGGATGATCATTTGCCATGAACTGAGAAGTAGGATTAAGATAATTTTCTCTGAAATTCAAGGAGGAGAGAGAGAGACAGAGAGAGGAGAGAGAGAGAGGAAAAGAGAGCTCTGGATTTAAACCTTAGCTCAAATCCTAGCTCTACCACTTACTAGCTATATCACCCAAAGTAAGTTACTTAACCTGTTTTCATCCTCTCTCTCCTTATCTGTTAAAATAATAGTACTACCCTACAGTTTTGCTGTGAGGATTAAATTAGATAACACACAAAAAGTGCTTCGTATTTATGTATTTACAGCACTTTTACAAAAAAGTTAGAGTTTTTAAGCTTAGAAAAAATAGAAATGATACATGTTAATGACATAGTTTTTCAATAAATGTCAGAGTTGTTTCCTCAGTGCTTAGCCCAGTGTGTGGCACACATCAAAAGCTAAGTACATTTTTTGCTGCTGCTGTTATTAATATCATAAAGTTGGGGCTAGGATCAAGCACACTGGCAGAGAGCTTAACTCTGGCAAGGTGAAGGAGCACATCTTCCTCAGAGCCGGAAGCATTTTAGATGGCTGTGTGGAGTTGGCTCAGATAGAAGCTGAAGAAGCTCCTGTTAGTTGGCCTCAATCTTCTCAGAAATGAAGGAGGTGAAATCATCTCCTGAGAATGAAGGGGAGGGATGTGGCTGGGGGCTTGAGGAGAGGGCAGGAAGTTTGGAGCAGCTGCTGTAGGGAATGTGATAGGGAGTCAGCAAGCGAGGAATGAACGGATTGTTGAACAGCCAGAGAAGCCAGCTTAGAGAGCACACATTGGCAGAGAACCCAGTGCAGGGTTTTTCAAACGAGCCAAGAGTGGAAGCAGCCACCTTCAAGGGGTCACTCAGGGCTGCATATTGGAAAGACAAGAATGGGACGAAAGGTAGGATAGTGAAGGATTGTAGGATGGGTACAGGAACCATGGAACAGTCCATGGACCTGGGCTGCAAAGGAAGTTCATCTATATTCCTTCAACACATATTTAACCACCATATATTTTATACATATTATACAAGTGCCTGGGCATGAGGGATGCTGAAAAGAACCGTACACACAAAATTCCTATATTTAACACAGGCCCACACAAAGACTTGCACACAAATGTTTATACACGTTTTATTCATTATTGTGAAAAACTAGAAACTCAGATAATCTTCAACAGGTGAATGTATAAACAAACTATGATACCTACCTGAAATTACTCAGGAATAAGAAGAAATGAACTATTGATACATGCAGCAATATAGATGCATCTCAAAAATCAGTATACTGAATGAAAGAAGTACATACTGCATTATTACATTTGTATAAAATTGTGGGAAATGCAAATTAATCTACAGCAACAAAAACCAGGTCATTGATTGTCTGGGCCAGCAGGAGGGAGACACAAAGCTAATTTTGGGGAGTGATAGGTAGGTTCATTATCTTGATTTTGGTGAGTTTTCACAGAATCAAGACAATATTCATATGTCAAATTCATATTCAATATTCAAAATCGACACATTTGTATGTCAAAACCCATCAGATCATCCACTTTAAATGTATGCACTGTTTGCATGTCAATTATACCTCAAAAAAGTTATCAAAATAAATTTTTTTAAATTGACCATAGAAAAATAAAATATAAAAATAAAAAAAATTGATCATGACATCTCTGCCTTCATGGAACTTATAGACTACATGGGAAAGACTGACAGTAAACTAGTAAGTAAATAAAAATGATTATTTTAGTCATTGTTTGCTGCTGTAAAGTAAATATATAGGACAATGGGATAGACAATAGGGTGGGAGTGGGAAAAAGGAGCAACTATAGATAGGATGGTGAAGGAAGGCCACTGAGAAATTGCCATTGAACTAAGTCCTGAATGATGAGAAGGAAACAGCCATTGGATGATGTAAATAAAGAACATTCCAAGCAGAGGAAACAACATGCAAAGACTTTGAGGCAGAAAAGAACTTCAAGTGTTCAAGGAACAAACAGCAAGAAGACTAGTGTCACTTGAGTTTAGTAAGCAAGGAGAAAAGAGTATCAGGAGATGAGGTTTAGAGAGGTTGGCTAGGGTCAGATCATGAGGGGCTATAAATCATGGTAAGGAGTTGAGATTATGTTCTAATCATATGGGTAACCCAATGGAGGGCCTTGGATTACCCATATGATTAGAACATAAATAGAGAAGAGACATGTTCTACTTTATGCTTCAATATTGTTCTGACTGTTGTATAAAGAACTGATTCTTGTGGGGGGCAATGGTAAAGGTAGGAAGACCAACTAGGAAGTGTTAGGCTAGTTCAGGTAAGAAATGATGGGGATATAGACTACAGTGGTAGAAGTGGAGATCTTGAGAAGTGGTTACATGTAGAATTTCTTTTGAAGGTACAATGGAAAGAATTTGGCTCCTAGATTGGCTGTGGGAGGATGAGGGAAAGAGCAGAATCAATCTGACTTCTGTTTTGGCATAAGCAAATGGGTGGTTGGTGGTAGTACCATTTACAAAAATGGATGCTATCAATAAGGGTAATCCTATAATTAAGTATCTTAATAAGTCTCATCTAGAAGCAGGAAAGACTACACAGAAAGACCAAAGGTGTAATTTCTAGAGCAATAGTATTCACTCAAATTAGCTAGGAAAGGAGGATGTTTGGTGTTTTGTGTTTCACGCTAACCTTATGTTTGTCTGTGCATATATAACATGATGAAATGATCTTGTTTTGTCTTACTTCGTTATGGTCACAAAGACATGTCTTGTCTTGCCATTGGACTTATCTGGTACTGGTGAGATTGCTTATGTCCAATAGGAAAATAACATGGCCTACCTGTGAACATCAGGCAAGCTTCTAAGAAGAGTGAAACCTAGATGTAAATGTCACATCAGTTCCCAGATGTCAGGGATTGTTTTTTCTTTCACACATAGAAGAGCAAATTTGGGAGAAAGGAACTCAAAAACTCTAATTTGGACGTGTTAACTTCGAGATAGGTTTAGATACCCAAGGAGAGATGTTACATAGGCAGTCAAATATGCAAGTCTGAAGAGTAGGGGTTTCAATAGATAAAAACTATATAAATTTGGGAGTCATAATTGTAAAGATTGTATTTATATGTGAGGATAATATTTTTCATGTTGAGACTATTTGACATCATCAAAGGAGAAAGAGTAAGACGGAAAAGAGAGAAGGTCCCAGGATGAAGTCATGGGCAGTTCAACATTGAGAGGTTGAGGAGATGAGAGGTTGAGGAGATGAGAAGGCACCATTAAAAGGGACTGAGAAGAAAAAGGGCTAGTGAAGAAAGAGACAGTCCTGGAGACTGAAGTGTTATGGAAGTAAAAAGATGAATTTCAACAAGAGTCATCAACTCCATTAAATGCTGCTAAATAGTCACAAAGAATAAAGACTGAAAATTGGGCATTAGATTTGGCAACATGTAGGTCATTGGTGACCAGGACAAAGCAGTTTCATTGGTGTGAGGAGCTGAAAACCGTATTGCAATGGATTGAGACAAGATTGGAAGGTGAGAAACAGAGCCAGAGTGTAGACCATTCATTTGAGGAGTTTTACTCAAAAAGGGAAAAGAGCACTAGGGCAACAGCTGGAGGAGGAAGAAGGGCAAGAGAGTTGTTTTTAAGGTGAACAAGCCTAATATATTTTGTGTGCTGGCAAGAAATGAAACAAATGGAGCCAGAAGAAGAATAATATCCTGAAAAATAGCAATAGTAGTGGAGGGATTGGAAGTCAAGATGAGAGGGAAGTACAGAATGGTAGCTACTGAACCCTTCCCCTGGGCCAGGCACTATGTTAACTTCCTAATCTTCACAGCAACCCTGGGGAAGTAGGTACTACATCTACTTTACAGAGGTGGAAAGGAGGCTTGGAGGTTAAGTAACTCTCTTGACATCACCCAGTTAGTGAAAAACCATAGAGTTGGACCCATGCAGCCTGGCACTAGCACCTACATCCTATGCACCACAGTATTCTGCCTTAGTGGAAGATGGAAAAAATAAGAAGGTGGGGGATCTTGAACGTACCAGCCACCAGGACTTGCTAGAGGAGAGGCTCACACTTCCATGGGATAGTGCCAGATAACTTGGTACACAGGATGGAGACTAACCCAGCTGATTTCAGAGCAGCTACCTCCAAGCAGGGCTTGTCATTTCTCTGTGGCCTTGAGTTAGTAGAGACTTATAGGTAGATTGCAGGAAAATGATGGCAACTCCATTCTTACAGTCCTCAGGGGACCCATCCTAGTATTTCTTCCCTCATTCCCCTCAGCCATTCCTCTTGGTGTTATGTTTGCTAAGGTGGCCTTCCAGTGGACAGAGGGCTAACTGGGAAGCAGGGCAAGGCCTTCTCTCCCCTTCCATCTGCCCCAATTACTCCCATCTCCACCCCCATCTTATCCCCCACAATAGGAGCGTCACATGAAAATGAAGATGCCCTCCTAGGCTGAATGTTGCAGTCTTCCAAAATCCCCTAGAAGCAGTGGAGTAAAGAAAAAAAAAAAAGTCCTTTCCTTGAGAAGCTAATCACAATGTTGTGACTGCCAGAGTTAGCTTACCCATATCATATTTGAGTATCCTAGGACAAGCCCTCTTTCATGCCCCTCTCCCTCACTCAGTGTCTGAAAGCCACTATTAAAAATATATTCTTGCATCATCGCTGAGATGAATCACAGATTAGGTATAAATGAATAAGATCATTAGATCCTAGCAGTAGGAAAGAGATAGTTTGGGAATACTGGGACTAGGGAGAGCAAGAGTGAGCTCGGAACAAGAAGGGGAAAAATGAGATAAATACCAATCCCATAGTTTTTCCAGAAGCTGATCCTAATCACATTGCCCCTAAAGAAGTGGTCCTAAAAGAGGAAGATTGAAATTAACAAGTCCTTTGTCTCCATTCTTTCTTGTGCTGGGCCTGCTGGAGCTGTAGCCCCTACTGGATCACAGTTAGATCCTAAAAAGAACCAAGGGGAGATCCCCTGTTCTTCTAGGGACCTGAAGTGTTTTCTTGAATAGACATCTTATGAGTCAGGTATGTGGAAATCCAGTGAGTTTGTACTGCAATCCAGTCATTCGTGGCCACCTCCATCCTCCCCAGGGTTCCAAGAGCATCTGGCAGTGAGTAGAATGTGACTTGAGAAGCTGTGGGAAGTCCAGCATACCCACCTGTGTACTCTGCCTGACATCTGTAAACATTTCAAGGTACATCATTTTCCATATTCCACTGAACCCCACAACTGGAGTTTCTTTCTTGGGGTTTTACCTTTACACTATCTTAAGTGATCTGTTATAAAATGTGAATATCCATGGAAGGGGTACCATCTAAAGCAATGATTAAGTATGCCACTTCTATTTAAGGGAATTTAAGCGTTCTCGTTTTTCTCTGACTGAAAATGGCACTGTGATAAAACAATGTCTATGTACTTAACACTACTGAGCAGTACACTTTTAAAAATGGCTATGTGGGTAAATATCACATAATGTGTATTTTACCACAATCTAAAAAATGTATCTGAGGGATTTCCCTGTCTACTCTGGCTGCACTCTCTTCAGAGGAAGAGGCACAGGCCAGAGCTTTGACCACGACTCTGTCCTCTTTCAAAACATAGCAGATGGGGGACTAGTTGGGGCCACCTGGTCCCATGCTGTGAGGCCTAGCACCGAAAGAGGAATTGGCTTAACCACATTATTTGTCTTCCTGGACAGCCTATAGGTTATGTTAAGTAGGAACAAAAGGGCTGAAAAGTGACTTCTCATCCAACAGCTTCTCCCAAGGCCATTTTTGATGGAAAGGTCAAGTTCATCTAGGCTGACTATTGACCAATCTAATCTGTTCACCTTTGGTGATCCTCAGTCATACTCTCTTACCGTCACAGAACATTCCAGTTCACTCTTCCTCCTACCTCCCTTATGAAGCCCAGCACCCATGATTCTTACCCTTCATTCTTTTCTCTTATGCTCGCTACCAATCCCTGAGGACTCCTGTCTTCAAAAGTCTAGACTCCAGTCCGGGTGGAGCATTGTAAATAAAGTGCTACTGTCATACTTTTTTTTAAAGAGCACCATGGGCCTGCAGGTAAACGAGAGTAGAGTAGAATGGTGAGACAGTTATGCAGTTTCCTAGTCAGCCAGGATCCTGAGAATGGGGTAGATAAGCTTGAAAATGTGGGAGCCAGTGGCTAAGTATCAGCAATCCTCTTCTTTGAGCGTTAACAGCAGAAACTACATAATGGAAACTTTTCTCTTCCTCCCACTACCCCTACCCAAGTGCAAAGAGCACTCCTCCAAAGAAAGAAAAGGAAAGTATAAACTTAATACCTTCTATAGCTTCTATACTTCTCCTAGCCTTTTCCCATCTATTATCTCACTTGATCCTCAAATCCCCACAGCTGTAGACACTGGGGCACCAAGAGGTTAAGCAGCTCACTCTGAGAAACAAAGCTGGTTAATTGGCAAAGCCTGAGCTGGACCCAAGTTCTCCTGATTTCTGGTCCTATGCTCTCTCCACATCATGGTGTATTTGCTTTAGCCGGCAGGCAAGATTGTTTGGAAAGCAGCCCAGACCCTTTTATTGTTGTTGATGATACAAGTTATGTGCAGACCTTGGGTTTATAAAAGCAACGACAAATTGAAAAAGAGAAGATGGTAACTACAAACAAAGACCCCACTTATATCCTTCTAGAAAAGTAAAATTGACAACACAGAATTGTGTCTGTAATAGAAGAAAAGCATTTCTTTTCGCACTGTCGATGAGTAATTCCAGACATTGAAACTCAAAACATTCCCCTAGTTGTTCTTTGTAGAAAGCCTCAAGTTACAAGTAAGGAAGCAAAGGTCTTTTGCTTCATTATTATTTTGAAGTGAAGATCGAACCTGAATTGAAAGAGGATCTGGTTATGCAGAGGAGAAACAGACTGCTTGGTGGAGTAAAAAAAAAAAATCATTCTATTAGAATGTTTAACATCTTTAAAATCACATTAAGGACAAAGCTAACATTTTCCCAACTTGTATAGTCAGCTATTGCTTTTCAGGAATACATTATCAAAACCAGGGGTTGGCCAAGCAGCACCCAGTTCTTCTTTCTTCTCCCTATCTTTTGCTGACCACAATATGATCACTTCAATGCTGTTAACACCTCCACTGTCTGGTAAAAGTTGAGTGTCCAGACTTCTGAAAAACTTCATTATCTGGGAGACAGTTGAAAGTCTGAGAGTATTTGAAAAAAGCCACTAGAAAGTAAATTAAATCATTCTTCCCAGCCCGCGTCACTTTTCTCACCAGGAGGGTTCTATAGCTACTCTCGCTACATGTTCTTCATGGGTACCCTAAGTCATCATAAAAAGGTTAAAATGTTTTTAAAAGCAGGAACATTTTCCATGGGATTTGTTTTCCACAGCTGGCACATTAATATATAGTATGGGCACTGTCCCAACTGCTCCCAGCTTCTTTTATTTTTGGCAATATATTCTTTTAAATGTCTATGGGAAAATGATACAAATGTGTACCAAATTTCAACACCTGAAGCAGTGACTATGCTTCATTATCAAAGTAACCTTGAGGCTGGGCGCAGTGGCTCACGCCTGTAATCCCAACACATTGGGAGGCTGAGGTGGGCAGATCACTTGAGGTCAGGAGGTTGAGGCCAACCTGGCCAACATGATGAATCCCCGTCTCTACTAAAAATATATATATATATATGTGTGTGTGTATATATATATAATTAGCCGGTGTGGTGGCGCAGCCTGTAGCCCTGCTACCCTGCTACTCGGGAACTGAGGCAAGAGGATCCCTTGAACCTGGGAGGCAGAGATTGCAGTGAGCCAAGATCGCGACACTGCACTCCAGCCTGGGCGACAGAGCAAGACTCCATCTCAGTTCTAAAAATTAATAACCTTGAGTCCCCATTATGCCAGATAAATGAATGGCATTGTTTTACTTAGAACACAGGACTGAAGACTGCCCCGTCACATGTCCTCAGCATTGCTGTATATTATGCCTTCCCTCCACATCCTCCCCAGGCCTTCCTGCCTGGCTGAAATGGCTCACACAGCTTCCCTTCTCTTTCTGTCATCGTCTTGGACTCCTGCCCAATCCCTGGCCCTCACCTTCAAGAGTGACCTTATGGCTGGAACAAGGACTGGAGAAGAGCCAATGGGGCAAGGCCAGTATAGCTTCAAGGAGTGAATCCTGGAAATAAAGGTAAGTTCACTTAACTTATTAATAGTTCCAATAAAATACTAGATGGGCTGGAAGGTCAGACCCAATGCCTTGAATGAGGTTTGTGTGTTATCAGTGCATTTAAGTGACTGGTAATATATTTGTCCTGCTATCATTATCAGAGAACCCAGCTATATTTAAGCAAATTGGCTTACTTCTAAGAGGTGATTTTATTTGTGGTTGATGAAGCCCAAACAGCCATCATCAGATATAAGCATTTCAGCTGTAAGCAGGGAAATTTCTGACAACCTTTTTGAGACAAGGAGAACAGATGAGTACAACACATACCTCTAACTTTACCCATCATTGGTTAAGATTGCTCAGTTCAAGAATTTTCTCTTTGACTTCAGATTTATACTATTTGGTGGCTTCCTTGTCTGTTAATAAGCCACTTTAAAAAAGTTATTGGCTGGGTGCGGTGGCTCATGCCTGTAATCCCAGCACTTTGGGAGGCCAAGGCAGGTGGATCACTTGAGGTCAAGAGTTCGAGACCCTCCTGGCCAACATGGTGAAACCCCCGTCTCTACTAAAAATACAAAAATTAACTGGGCATGGTGGGGCACATCTGTAATCCCAGCTACTAAGGAGGCTACTTGGGAGGCTGAGGCAGGAGAATCACTTGAACCCAGGAGGCAGAGGCTTCAGTGAGCCTTGATTGTGCCACTGTACTCCACCCTGGGTGACACAGAGAGACTCTGTCTCAAAAAAAGTAAAATAAAAAGTTATTAAGGCGGCTTCTAAACATTAGGTTTGATAATAGCTGAAAGTGATGGGTCTTAGAGGTTTTTTTAAAGTGCATCCTGAAAAACTGCATTGTGATCTTTGAAAGTGCTTCAGAAATAAGAAAAAAAGGAGGGGTAAGTGATAAAGTAGGTATAACTTTTGAAACACTTGAAGAAACAACCCATTTAGCCACATAAACATTTTCTTCACCCACAATCACACGTATCAAATTGGAACTGGATATATAGATACAAATATCACAACCACCCAACCCCCAAATCCAAACTTCATTTCCAAAAGCAAAAGAAAAAGGATTCCTTCTCCATATGGTACTGGGTCTTAAGGCTGGAATCTTTGAGAGAAGAGTCTTGCGTTATTGTTTAAACAACCTTTATTACCTGCCTCTGACATTCCCCAGGGTTACAGAGCAGGGAACATCTGAGCCTCAAGTTCCACGGATGAAGCAGACACTGCAATAACAACTGAATCAATAGAAGAGAGGCATTTGGAAGTACGGGGGTGATACACCCAGTAATGGTAACCCTCAGCAGAAGATGGCATAGCTACCAGAAATCAGGGAAGTTACCACTGGGATGAAAACTGGGGAGGCGAGAAAACCATACAGTTGCAGTCATAGATCATTTCCCTCCCGGTTGAGAACTCCTCCCGCTTCCGTCCCCCATTAAGTTCATTCTATCCCATAGACTGTTCCTAGTGTCCTGCTAGCTCCCTACTGAAAGAGAGAGGGAGGGAAAAGATGTTTGAGGTCTCTTCATTTCCTTTGTCTCTGTCCCTAAGGCAACTGGAAGCTGGAGCTGCTGCAGTCGGCCTGGCAAGCCTGCTGGCTCTACAGAGTGAGCAGTCGCTGGCAGTCCCTGGAGCAGCTGCCAGTTAGAAGGCCCAGAGTTCTGATAGAATGCATTGCTTCAGTTCAATGCCAAGTGTTGGACGTGTTGGATTCAGTTCCCAGAGGGCTGGAGCCTGCTGTCAGGGCTGTCTGAAGACAAGAGAGCAGAGGCAGTTTAGTGCAGTTGGATGTGCAGGGTAGGGGTGGAGGCGCAGGGGTGAAGAGGGAGAAACTGGCCAGGAATGGGTAAGGTGGTGCTTCTCCTTCCAGGGCCTTCCAGACAAGGTCTCCTGGCCTCTCACCATTATTTGGGCCTCAGATGAGGCGAACCCTGGAAGGGAGTGGGGGGTGAAAGGCGGGAGGCGCGCCCAGGGATGAGCGAGATGAGGAGGGCGCGAACCAGCAACCTGGGGCTGTGGTTTTAGACCCGCTCAGCCCCCTGGGCCAGGGCAGGCAGCCCCCCGGGGGCAAGCTGGCGGCAGCCCTCGGCCGGAGAGTCCGCGGCAGTCTCGGCGTCGGCGGCCAGGGCGCCTCCTGGGGCCCATTCATGCTCGGCGCTAGCCTGGGACGTCTCGTCCTTGGCCTCGACGAGCTTACGGGAGCGGGTGTAGGCCAGGATGAGGCCTCCGGCCAAGCAGGCGTAGAAGATCATGATGAGCAGGATGTAGAGATAGGCGTCGTCGCCCTTGGCGCTGGTCACTTCGCGGCCCAGGAAAGGGTCAGGCACGACCCCCATGCCCGTGCTGGGGCCAGGGCCTGCGCCCAAGCCGCTGGCGTTACCCCGATGGTGCAGCTCGAGCAACAGGCGGCTCAGAAGGGTTCGCAGCCTCTGGCTCTCGCTGCAGTTCATGGCTTTCGGGGAGTGACACGGCGGCTCCAGGACGCTGCTGACCTTTCCCCCTGGGCGAGGGGAAGCGAGCTAGCAAGCGGGCCGGCCGGCGGGCAGGGCTCAGCGGTGGCAACGGCGGTGGCACCCAGCTCTCCGGCGGTCTCGCAGTGGCTGGGGGCGCTGACCGCGGGGCCTCCTTATTCTCTCACTCCCGCCCCTCCTCCCCTTCCCCACCACGCCCCCTCCGGCCCGCGGCCGCCTCTTCCCAGGCTCTGGCTGTCTCGCTGCTCCAGGGAAAGGGGACAGCTGGTGGGGGGAGGAGAAGGGGACAAGAGTGGGGGCGAGGCTGAGAGACGGGCGGAGGGGGCGGGGGCTCGGAATGCGCGAGGCCCCGGGCAGCAGAGGCTGGCAGGGCAGCTTGCTGGGGCCAAGCCTGGACCCTGGGCTGCGGAAGAGAATTCCTTCCAAGTTCTGGCCACCTGCCCTGTAGGCCAGGCTTTGGCCCAGATACAGCATTTGGCCCCCTAAGGCAGCTCTGCCTTGGGGCGCTCAAGGGAGAGGGCAGACGCCTTTCCGCGGCAGAGACCCCTTGTCCACATTTTATGGAAGTTACTCCCATATACGAGGACCCAGGCCTATCTTTTTAGTCCTCATTCCTTTCTTTTTCCCCCCGCCCCCCTTCTCACCCCCCTCCCACCTTGTCGGAGGAGAGCATCTCATTCAGAAGATGCTCAGGCTGAATTTGGTGACTGAGTGCACAGGCACCTGCTAGAAGGCCAAGGCAGAGTAGAATTCCCTGGTTATCCAAAATGGTTTCTGGTGATATAAGTGATGTAACAGCCTTCTTGGAAGCACCCCTGCTCTGATGTTCTATGACACTTTTTGAAAAGTCCACACATCTTAGCACATGAATGTCCTATTCATAATGGGACCCTGTTTCCCATGGGTAAATAAGCCATCTTCCCAGAAGTGAAACCAAGTTCTTCCAGTAAGAGTAGCATGCACATTAAAAAAGGCCCTTTGAATACACTCTGTAGATGTCTCGGGATCTGAAAAGTGCCAGTTCTAGAGAATATGCTCACCCTACTCCCAGTTAGGCCAGCACACAGCTATGTGCCTCTCTAGACTTGGTAACAGGTCTAGGCCCTAATGGCTTATAGGACAGCCATTTTTTCTCAAAGGCTATCTTTTTTTAGGGGAAAACAAGGCACCAAGACAAAGATCAGGCCAGATATGTTAAATTGGAAACAGACTGAGCTTCACAAAGGAAAAGGGTTGGTTTGTAAATGGTGGGGTAGAAAAATTTAGGTAGTGCTGGCTAGGTGTAGTTGTCCATAGTTGCCAAATGAGAGCAGAAAGAAAGAAAAGTGTATGACCTTATGCACACCTTGAAAATAATGCTGCCTGTTCAAGACCGTTCAGTCCAGGGACCATTCCATCTATAGGTGCCATGGGTTAAAAAAGGAAGGTTTTCCGATGCCTCTCCCCCAACCGTTCTTCAGCTCACCATCCACCCAGGGGCTGTAGCCTTCTGTGTGTTCAGGTGAGGCTGGCATCAAACTGTACCCAGGGTCTTAAAAAGAGCCTTGCTTCACAGCCTCTAAACAGGCCTCAGAGACATTCCGCATGACCCTGACACTGGCTGCCTTCTAATCACCTTGCCTCAATCTTCTCACCTCAGAGGGGCTCAGGAAAGAATTGTTAAAGCAACTTGGCAGGATGAATGCCAGAGAACACAGCTAGAGAATTTTCAAAGCAGTACTAACCTAGTGATATGACTGTTGAGCTAAAAAGACTTCTCTTATCTGTTAAAACAAGAGTCCCCAACCTCCCAGGCTGCTGGACCCTGGCCTGTTAGGAACCAGCCGCACAGAAAGAGGTGAGCAGAGGGCAAGTGAGCATTATCGCCTGAGCTCCACCTCCTGTCGGATCAGCGGTGGCATTAGTCTCAGAGGAGCTCAAACCGTATTGTGAACTGTGCATGCCACGGATCTAGGTTGCATGCTCTTTATGAGAATCTAATGCCTGATGATCTGAAGTGAAACAGTTTCATCCCGAAACTATCTGCCCCTCCCCAATGTCCATGGAAAAAATTGTCTTCCACAAAACAAGTCTCTGGTGCCAAAAATGTTGGGTCTGCTGTGTTAAAACATACCTAGAAATATCTAGGGATTTTTTTTTTTTAGAGGAAAGGAGGAAGAAGCCCCTTTACTGTAACATAAAAATAATCATTTAAACTTGTTTTCCAATTTAAACAGCCTTATGAGCGAATAAGATTCTCATTTTCCAAAAAGGAAACTGAGGTTCAGACTGGGTAAGTAGCAGGACTGGAATTATAGTTTGACCTCCTTCTTCTCAGTCCTAACACATTACTTGCGTCACGTGGGTGGTATTCAAGTGCTACCTCCATTTTCCCACCTCTCCCTCCTCTTGAACCTTCTAGAGTCCAGTGCTTTCTGCCAAGACTGCTTTCCATAAGTCACTTCACCAGTGACCTCCCGGTCAAATTCAGGGGTCTCTGTTCCCTTTGCATCTTTGACCTCGAGGATGAATTTGAAACCATCAACCACCCACTCCTTCCTGCAACTCTCCTACCCTTGGCTCTTGTGGCATTGCATTCTCAGGTTTCTCTTCTTATCTCTCTGACCCATCATTCTCTGTCTCCTTTGCTGGTTCCTCTTCTTTCCTTCTCCCATTTACTGTTGGAATCCCCAAAGACTCAGTCCTCAGCTATTCTGTCTCAACACCTATTTCCTTGAAGAATGTCTCTTTACATGGTTTCACCTACCACTTGGCATATATTTAGCCAAATTTGAATCTCTAGCTCTGATTCTTGGTAGCATGTCTCAGATCCCTCTGCTCCTTCCTTTCTCGTTTTATTGCCACAAGCTTAATCCATGTCCTCATTACCTCAGGTCAAATATGCAAACAGAGAATCCTGGCTTACAGCCAAATCTATCATGTTATGGCTAGAATAATTCTGCAACACCACTTCCATCAATTCAGCCCTATGTTCAGAAACCCCGGAGTTGTTACTCATTGATTCTTTAATAGAGTTTAGTCTTCTGTGGTGGAACTTAAGTCCTTACCACCAATAGACACCATCTTTTCCCCTTTAAATTTGAAAAACAGCATCTTCCTGGAGTTCCTCTGCAATACTCTGTGCATTTTGCCTTCCTCAAAATTTGCTGACTGAAAGAAGCCTTGCTGTATCCCCGTTTGCGCTTTCAGATTCTTCACAATGCACCCTTCTGAGCTTTACTTTGCAGCATTCAATGCAGAAATCTTGGAAAACACAAAAAAGTAACAAAAAATTTGGAAATCTTGGAAAACGCAAAAAAGCACAAGAAAAATTTTGGAAATCTTGGAAAACACAAAAAAGTGACAAGAAAAAAGAACAAAAAATTACCAATAGTGCATACTCATGACAAATCTCTCTCTCTTTCTCTCTCTCTCTCTCTCTCTCTCTCGTGTTTCATGGCCTTTTTCTCGTGTTTCATGGCCTTAACAACGTACTGTAAATTTTTCCATGTCATTTACTATTTCTCCATAGCGTTTTTTGTCTACACAGTACTCCAGACTATGGATCTGCCATAATTTAACTTTGCCATTTATTGTAATATTTATGTTATTTCAGGTTTTGCTATTAAAATGTTTTAATAAACACAATGCTACTTCTAGTTTTATTGAAAGACATCATTACCAGAGAGAAATCAACCTACTAATTTATAGAAGAATGGCATGGGGAGGGATAGATGTGTAGAAGCGGGTGGAAACAAACGGAGAATAGTCATAGAATTTTAAAAGGCCCAACACTCCGAAAAAAAAACAACAGGTGTGGGGCGGAGGGGATTCTGGCTTTCTTTTCACACTGGGGGCTTCTGGGCATCTTTTAAATCTCAGTTCCAGGCCAGCCTAGAATGGCTGAGATGCCAACCCCTTTCCCTACCACACTTAATGAAACTGCAAATCCAACAGATGGACACTGGTTCTCATTCCTCACCACCGCTCCACCCTCACTTTCCATGAGCCCCATACCTGTCAAATAATCATCTGTTTATCCATCACCTGGAACTCATTTCCAAAATGGTAATCAAGGGTGTTGACAAAGGGAAGTAATTTACAATCATGTATTTAGACTTTGAAAGAGTCTCAGGAAAGATTCTCTTCCATGCCAAGGTTGCTTTAAAAGTACAATTGAGGCGCCATGGATAGGAAATGCTTTCCCCATTCCTTGAGACTGTGAGTGCTTCCTGCCAAAAGTGCAGCTCTATGGAAGTTGGTTGAATTGAACTGAGTTGAGTTTGGCTAGTTGCCAAAGGACAGACACAGATGGTAAGCACTGTCGGAATCCAGAAGGCTGGCAAAGCCACTGTGGGCTCTAAAGGAGAGAAAGAAAGAAGGCTTCATGAGGCACCAACTAAAGACTGAGAAAGAATCATTCATTCATTCATTCATTCATTCAACAAATATTTATTGCATGTTACTTTGTGTAAAGCACTGTGCTGGGTCCTAGAGACACATCGGTGAGCAAGTCACATCGGTGAACAGTCTGTGCCTTTATAACTCTCACAGACACTTCTTTGTGAACTGGGGACAAATAGGGAGTGCCAAGATGTGGAGCTGGGTAAGTAGTGGGCAGGACGACCAGCCAGAATTCTGGTTTGGAGAGAACTGAGACTCTGGGCCCAATCTCTGAGCACTGGAGTCCAAAGCCTTGTTTGGAAAAAGGAAGACTCCAGGTGGTCTGAGCTCACTGTCCCAGGCTATGTTGCAAGCTTCTCTACCTCCTCCTAGCAGCGCCATCTTGAGGATATGGTTTGCCATAAGCCACCACAGTAGGCCTGTTCTCAAAAGACTGATGAGAATGTAAATTAGACGGTTCCTGAATCCAACTGGGGCTTCTCAGTTGTTCCATGGGAATATACACAGCATTTCAGACTAACTGGGGTTTGATAAAGATCACAATAATTGTAGGTTGGAATGGGCCTCAGGAGCTTCAAATGCCTTAGAGACTTCTTGGAGATCTTCATGGGCTTGTGCTGATATCCCCCTCTGTTCAGGCCACATACTGAAGCATCAAATTTGGTCTCTGATTTCATTTATCAAGTGTCTAGCATATGCCAGGCATATTACATACATTATACTAATTAACCTTATAACAACCTTATGAGGTGGGCAGGTATGGATTCAACAGCAGTATGTCTTCAATGCTGATCAATCAGAATGGACTAACAAACCATCAGAATAGATGTTGACTGTGAACAACCAGTATGGCCTTACAGAGCCACAACATCATTGGGCAAAGAAGTAGGACAGAGGCACAGACTAAATGGCTTCCCATTTCCCAGGGGATCAAACCAAGATCGCATCTCCTTAGGCTTTGGGGCTGTCCTGGTCATTCTGAACCTCTCTTCATGGATGCTTCCACCTGCTCCCGTTGCTCATTGCAGGTACCTGAAAAGCTCCCTTGCCTGCCAACCCCCCTAAAGCAATGGCATCTATTGCACCTGCCCCTTTCTCCCAGTAAATTCCTAAAGATGTCACTCCTTGGCTCAAAATTCTTGAATGGGTCCACTAGACTTCCAAATGATCACCTTAGTGTGGCCTTCAAGACTCTCTGTGCTCTGGCTTGAAGACGCTGTCCAACCCTACTTACAGCACTAATTACCCAAAATGTCTTCAATGCCACACACCTTCTCAACTAGATGAAATCTCACTCTCCTTAGCAATCTCATAGCGTAAAATAATAGTGATGGATGGGCTCATCAGATGGCCCCTACAGACCTCTTGAGGGCAGGTGCTGTGTTCTTCCTCTTTGTATCCCTCACCATGCCTGGCACAGTGCCTGGCACATAGTATGTGCTCAGGAAATATTTACCTAGGTCTGAGGTCTGCCTTTCTGCAATGAAACTTTCCAGTTTTGATGTGAAACATTGAAGTTACATTTTTCCAAAACAATATTGTGTAAAATTTCAAACATATAGCGACATTGACAGAATTATACAGAGGATATCTGGTAACCATCTAGACTCTACCACTAATATTTTCCTATACTGGCTTTATTCATCTCTCACCTACCCATTCCTCCCTCCATTTGTCTATTCATTATCTTTTTTTTTTTTTTTGAAGTTGCAGACATCAGTATGCACTTCACTTCTAAGCACTTTCTCCATACTTATCATTAACTATAGTCCAATATTTGTTTATTATTATTTTTTCCTTTTGAGGTAAAATATACATACAATGAGATATATAAATATTAACTGCATGTTTTCTGAGTTTTGGCAAATGTAACCCCTACTAAGACATAGACTACTACTCAAGAACATTTCCTCTTGTCCTTTCATAGGCAATCCTCTCCCTTCACCCCCAGAGGCAGCCACTGTTCTTTTTTTCCACCATTGATTAGTTTAGCCTGTTATAGAAGCTCATCCATATGGAATCATAAGGCATGAACTTTTTTGAATAAGACTGCCTTTACTCAGCTTAATGTTTTTGAGGATCATGCTAATACATGATACATAATGATACATAATTCATATATATGATACATAAATCATGATACATGCTGTTGCAAGTATCAGTAGTTTGTTCCTTTTTATTACTGAGTGGTACTCCACTGTGTGACCATACTACAGTTTGTTTATCCATTCTCCTACTGATGAACACTTGGTCTGTTTCCAACTTCTGGCTATTAAAAATAAAACTGCTACAAATGTTCTCATACAAGTCCTTTTGTGGACATATGCTTTCCTTTTTCTTGGGTAAATACCTAGGTGTGGAAATGCTGGGTCAAGGGAAAGATGTACTTTAGTTTTATAAGAAATTGCCAGACATTTTACCAAAGTGGCTTGTATCATTTTAGACTCCCACCAACAGTGTAAGAGGATTCCAATTGTTTATGGTTACTTGTGCAGCTCTCTGCTTCAATTGCATGCTTAGCCTTGCAGTGCACCCATGAGATGCATTTATCATTGTACTTATAAAAGGGCCAAGCCTGACTGTTTGTGGCTTAGTACTTAAAACTTCCCCCAATTTTGATGACTACTAAATGAACACCCAAGCTCCAGGAAATTACTACATTGTGAGGGTAAGCTCTACGTGATAATAGCTTTTACTGAAAGTGACAAACATTGTGTTAAACACTTTACATACATTATCTCACCTAATCCTTAACAACAACCCTCTGAGGTAGGTAAAACAGCATTCCTATTATACAGATGAGGAAATTAAGTTGCAGAGAGGTTAAGTAACTTGTCCAAAGTCGATTAGCTCATAGGTGGTCAAGCTGAGAGTTGAACCAGAGTCAGTTATCTTTTTTATTGTTTACTGTCCTTTGTATAGAAACTATCAGGGAAAATAAAACATTTCAGGCTTGAAAGTCTCATCTAACCCTCTTATTGTAAAGGTGGAGCTACGGAGGTCCAGAGAGGAGAAGGGACTGGCCTGGAGTCTCTCATTAGTTAATGGCAGAGCCATCAGAAGCCAAGTCTGCTGACCGCTTCAATGTCAGGAAACCTTTTCACTCCACTGCACGGCCTCCTCCAATGCTTTTGGCAATTCACATTTTATTTCCAGCTTTGTGATGGTGACAAGGGTGGAAAAACCACTTTGAGATCTTTGAAATAAGTACATGAATCTAAAAGGGTGGAGTGAAATAAGGTCAACGTTGCCTTTTGGGCCAAAACATAAAGTCATAAATAAAATTGTCAAACTCATGTCAATTCCTGCCTAAACATTATCTTGAAAATGTTTCTCTCACCCACTCAGGCTTCTCTGGAAAATCAAATACAAGAAAATAAAATAAAAAATGTGGCTATTTGGAGTATTCTTGGGAAAGGAGTGGGAAAGGAAAAGGTCCGAGGGCACTTTTCTTTTGGACTCCCACAGCACCATCTGGTGGACGCCTGGAGTTTTCATTTCTCCTCATTCAGAATGTTTTTCTTTTCTTATCTTTTAATTCATACGTGTTTATTTATTTTTAGGTTTTTTTTTTAAAATATATACTTTAAGTTCTGGGGTACATGTGCACAACGTGAAGGTTTGTTACATAGGTATACATGTGCCATGTTGGTTTGCTGCACCCATCAACTCGTCATTTACATTAGGTATTTCTCCTAATGCTATCCCTCCCCCAGGCCCCCACCCCCAACAGGCCCCAGTGTGTGATGTTCCCCTTCCTGTGTCCATGTGTTCCCATTGTTCAACTCCCACTTATG
This sequence comes from Theropithecus gelada, assembly GCF_003255815.1. Taxonomy (NCBI): domain Eukaryota; kingdom Metazoa; phylum Chordata; class Mammalia; order Primates; family Cercopithecidae; genus Theropithecus; species Theropithecus gelada. The sequence goes on from NC_037689.1 coordinate 107,656,124, forward strand.
AGTGACATGTGGTGTTTGGTTTTCTGTCCTTGACATAGTTTGCTGAGAATGATGGTTTCCAGCTTCATCCATGTCCCTGCAAAGGACATGAACTCATCCTTGTTTATGGCTGCATAGTATTCCATGGTGTATATGCGCCACATTTTCTTTATCCAGTCTATTATTGATGGACATTTGGGTTGGTTCCAAGACTCTGCTATTGTGAATAGTGCTGCAGAATGTTTTCCTACTCAAATGTTTCTGTGTCAGGCCCTGGGATCCAGATGAGACTTGGTAATTTGGTTACTGATGTGATGTTGCTAACATTCCAGGGGGTGGGAGAAAGGCAGATGCTACCCAGACTATTACAACAAGGTGTGGAAAAGGCACTGTTAGAAGTTAATAGAGCATAGTGCTTAAGAAGAGCAGCTCCAGCCTCAAACAAACCTGCCTTTTTACATTTTGGCTTGGCCACCTACCAGCTGTTACCTTAAGCAAAGTCATTCATCTTATCTTTGCTCCAGTTTCCTCGATTGTAAAATGGAGATAATAACCATGCTTACCATAGGATTTTGTGGCAAGGATTGAGTAAGATAATTCATGTAAAGTACTGAACATAGTGCCTGGAACATATGAAATGCTCAATAATGTTGGCTGTGGTTATTTCATTAACGTTAAACGTATGGTGCAGTGGGAACCAGAGAGGAGCATTTAACTCAACCTCAGAGAGCTCAGGGCACATTTCCCTAAGCATGTGACAACTGACATAAGTTTTGAGTAGGAAATAGCCACTAGGTTCCTTTCTCCGTGCGGAAAACAATGCCTGTAACATTGGTAGGGAATAAACAATAGGGTTTACTCCTCTAATCTCACATTGTGAAGGATGACAGCATAGTGTTCCTTTGCCTCTGGGGTACCAGAGGTTGCAGTCAGGGCTTCTAAGCTGGAAGATGGTATGGGAACATTTAGGAATTATTGGAATTAGGCCCCAGACCACGTTAGAAATTGTTTCCATAGTGAACACACAGAGTTTGACTTGAAATTAGATGCTAAGAGAAACATGGTTGTGTCAACTACCATCTGTTTGTTCTAATTTCTACTTTGCTCTTCGGCAATGATGTTCAGTGGCTCTTTATTCATCCAGCATTATGTTAAATAGGCATGATGGGGCCTGATAATTTCCCATTGCCTCCAAATTGTGCCTGGCATACACTACAAACGTATCTGACTCTATTCCTATTGCTCATCACCCTTGCAAACCCTTATCCCTTCCAGGTTATCCGAATTTTACTCATTCTTCAATGCCTAGACTTCCTCATTCATTCATTCATGAAATATTTTATGAGCATGTACTACAAGCTAGGCACAGTGGCAGGCACTAGATATATAACAGCATATGAGACAGACACAGTTTCTACTTTGACAGAGCCTGTGTAACTTGGACTACAGACAGGAAAACAAATCATTGAGACCATGTGTTACCAAAGCTCTCCAAGAAGAGGGATACATCTGAAATAGTGCTTTCTAGCAGTTTTTACCACATAGCACACATAGATAACATATATTGGCTCCCTGGGATAAATGGATAAAAAAGCAACCTGCCAGGGAGCTCTGGCCACCCCAAAGGCAGAAGGCATCAATATCTTAGGTGCATGAGGAATCTCTTGGAGATCTCTGGTGTAGAACCTCAAGCTGTAACCCGTGAAATTCCTATTGCTTTCACCCCATGTAGTCAATGAAGACTGATGGGGCCTTCAAGGACTACATGGGGTGAAAGCAACAGGAATTTAATAATGCAGTGGGCAGAGAGGATGCTGCTTTGAGTGAGTGCATGCTCCTTTTTATTATCTGGAATTTGGTAAAAGTCACTCTCGCCTCTTCAGCAGTAGGCTCAGACTGGAGGCCGTCTCAGGCAACTGAATCCTTAAAGACTGTTTGTCTTTTCCAAATTCCTACATATGTAGACTCTTCAGCTCACAGTTCAGCTTCTCACTCACCCCCATGGTCTGACATCATGTGCTAATAGCACAAGAACTTTTTTGTCTCTTCATAACACCTAGTAATACTACACAAGAAGGGCCAGAAGCATTTAAGTGCCATGTTTTAAGACGAAGGAAATCTAAGAGTATTGGAACTTCACAGAGCTTTAAAACAAAAATGGCTTTGCTACCTAAGAAAAGTCCAGTGCTCAATCTGTCTTTAAAACTTGTAAAAGAGAAACTCCCAGAGTTTTAAGAGAGAGAATGAAGTCAACAGCTCAAGCTAACATATTTGTACAACCTTACTTCCGGAAACAGAATGCTGAGTCCCTGCAGCTCCAGGCCAATTGGTTTTGGAGTTTGTCTTCTCTGAGCAAAACCAAAGGCCAACCAAGATAGCCCACAACCCCAGGAGATGGGATACAGAGCGCTATTGTTTATACCATAAGCAAAAAGGAAGAGTTCACAAGCAAAGAGAGCATGGGGGCCTCTTGCAGACAAAACAAAGACTCCTGCTGAAATGTAACAGAAGATTCTATATCCTTTCCTTCACTTGGACTCCCTGAGAAAGGTTAATTCTGTCACCACCATGAATCTTGATGGGCAATAAAATGTAGAACTGCGTGAGAAATGATGCCACCCAGAGGAAGGCTGGGGAGCACACTTGAGCAATTTCAGCTTGTCTTTCTATATTTCTCCCTCAGTCAGTATCTAGGCAGGAGGGGCTTCCTAATTTTTCTCTCTGGCCTTGTCCCTCACCTACTCTTGGAGAGCCACTTTGCCACTTTCCTATGTTGATACCTGCTATTCAACATCCAAAACTGAATGTGGGGCATGAAGTGCCCTATAGTAAGGAATGTCGAAGATACAGCTAAGGTGAGAGAGTCATTTCTAAGAAGAGCAGTTGGCCATAGAGAAGAAAGTATATGTGGACATGTCTGTAATTTACATGTATGTACATGTATATCTAATTTGAAGCTTCTTATAACTTCATGGGCTAGCAAACAGCCAGGTGCAAAAATAAATACCTGACCTCAAAAGAATTATTTTCTGATTTCTACTGCAAAAGTCACTCTAGAGAGACACATGCATGGGTGAATTTTCAGCATACTCTCTCTTTTCTTTTTTCCCTTTGTTTTTGTTTGATTTATTTATTATAACCTCAAGGCAAAAATATGAATTGGGAAACTCGATGTTTAGCACTCCCAAGTGTCCCTCCACCACCACTAGAGCCCATTTTTAATTTGTGATACCCTTAGGAGTGTCTTCCAAGAAATGTTCTGATTCTATATCTCATCCTCTCAGAATCTCTCATTCTTTTTAGTGTTAAAGGAAATAGCTAGCTAACTTGTTGATATGGTTAGGCTTTGTGTCCCCACCCAAATCTCATCTTGAATTGTAATCCCCATAATCCTCATAATCCTCACATTTCAAGGGAGAGACCAGGTGGAGGTAATTGAATCATGGGTGGTTTCCCCATGCTTTCTCGTGATTGTGAGTGAACTCTCACAAGATCTTATCGTTTTATAAGGGGCTCTTCCCCCTTCGCTCAGCACTTCTCCTTCCTGATGCCTTGTGAAGAAGGTGCCTTGCCTCCCCTTCACCTTCTGACCTGATTGTCAGTTTCCTGAGGCCTCCCTAGCCATGCTGAATTGTGAGTCAATTAAATCTCTTTCCTTTATAAATTACCCAGTCTCAGGTAGTTCTTTTTAGTGTATGAAAACAGACTAATACACCTGCCAAAGTGAAAGAAAAATTGATCCTACCAAGAAGGAAGAGTTAGAAGAGCCAACAGTTAACTAGGAGCCTCCTTCCTTGGTTAACCGTGAAGACTGTCGCCTCCTCTGTGAATTATTTTATTATTTAATCCTAAAGATAAATGCTAATAAAGGAATTGAAATATCTAGCAGTATGGCCTCCATTGGCCAGTGAGGGAGGATGAGGTATCGAAATTGTTTTTCTGTTTTGTTGTTGTTTTTAACCTTCCCATGTGATTCCTAAGTGCAGCCAGGGTGAAAAACCACTGGGAGAGATGAGCTTAACATACTGGAGAACATACTGGACTAAAGATCACAATGAATTTATTATATCAACAACTTAAAACTCTTCTGCTGAGCACATCTACAGAGGTGCTATATACACCTCTGTTACACAAAAGTTATACATTTCTTAATTACTGCTATTGTTGTGGAAATACTGCTTCAGTCATCGTCTTCAAATATGTAAATACAAGGGAAATAAATTTATTCCAGACAGTTCCAGATTCAGAATGTGTTATTCCTCCCAGAACAATGACACCGAGGACATCATTTTTCCTTTGAGGCTTTTACCTATCCTGCTGCTGAGCCATTTATGTGCCCTCTTTTTTTTTCTTTTTTGAGGTGGAATCTTGCTCTGTCACCCAGGCTACAGTGCGGTGGTGCAATCTCCGCTCACTGCAAGCTCCGCCTCCCGGGTTCAAGCAATTCTCTTGCCTCAGCCTCCCAAGTAGCTGGGACTACAGGTGCATGCCACCACGCCAGGCTAATTTTTTGTATTTTTAATAGTGACGGGGTTTCACTGTGTTAGCCAGGATAGTCTAAATCTCCTGACCTCGTGACCTGCCCACCTCAGCCTCCCACAGTGCTGGGATTACAGGCGTGAGCCACCATGCCTGGCCCCTTTTTTTGTTTATTATTTTAAGTTCTGGGATACATGTGCAGAACGTGCAGGTTTGTTACATAGGCATACATGTGCCATGATGGTTTGCTGCACCTATCAACCCACCATCTAGGTTTTACGCTGCACATGCACTAGGTATTTGTCCTAATGCTCTCCCTCCCTGTGCCCCTCACCCCTCGACATGCCCCAGTGTGTGATGTTCCCCTCTGTGTCCATGTGTTCTCATTGTTCGACTACCACTTATAAGTGAGAATATGCAGTATTTGGTTTTCTGTTCCTGAGTTTGCTGAGAACGATGGCTTCCAGCTTCATCCATGTCCCTGCAAAGGACATGAACTCATTCTTTTTTATGGCTGCATAGTATTCCATGGGTTGTATGTGCCACATTTTCTTTATCCAGTCTATCACTGATGGGCATTTGGGTTGATTCCAAGTCTTTGCTTTGTAAATAGTGCTGCAATAAACATATGTGTGTATGTGTCGTTATAGTAGAATGACTTATAGTCCTTTGGGTATATACCCAGTAATGGGACTGCTGGGTCAAATGGTATATCTGGTTGTAGATCCTTGGGGAATCACCACACTGTCTTCCACAATGGTTGAAGTAATTTGCACTCCCACCAACAGTGTAAAAGTGTTCCTATTTCTCCACAGCCTTGCCAGCATCTGTTGTTTCCTGACTTTTTAATAATCGCCATTGTGACTGGCATGACATACTTTCTTGTATGACTCTCTACAATGTACTCTTTACTAAGCACTTTGCTACCTCTTGCCTTTTTAAACATTAAATTATCTAAATATATTGCTGTGGTGTCAATGTTTTTCTATCAATTTTCTCTCCTATCCCATACCCACCTTTGATTCATTTGAATTCATTTGAAAAGACTTGAGAAATGTCTTACTACTGACACTGCTGCATGTAGCTCTTGCTTATTTACCCATCTGGGGAAACAGGATGTATTTCCTTTTTTAGAAAAGCCAATTTACAGATTACACTAAAATACTCCTCCTTTTGCATCACTCAGCTTTTTAACTTGGTAAGTTTTAAGAAATTTCAACAGCAAAGTTGTTATTCAAGGGGCATGATGGACTACAAGTGCCTTGAGTTACGTATATCTGCCCTAGATGTAAACTTCATTGTTTTTTGTTGGATGATATTTTAAAAGGATATAAAATAAATTGGTCTAAAGACAGAAGAAAGGGAGGGAGGGAGGGAGAGAGGGAGGGAGGGAGGGAGGAAGGAAGGAAGGAAGGAAGGAAGGAAGGAAGGAAGGAAGGAAGGAAGGAAGGAAGGAAGGAAGGAAGGAACGAAGGAAGGAACGAAGGAAGGAAACTAGAATGGGAAGTTCCTGTTGGAGAGAGAAGATGGAAAGTTTATTGACAGTGGAATAATGCTTTCAACATGGAGAGGAAATTTTCAATCCTATACCCAACCAAATTATCAGTTAAGGTCTCCAATTATTTCCCATTTATCCCTTCTCAGTAAGGTACTGTAGAATGTATTCTATCAAGGAGAAGTGATAATCCAAGTAAGAAAAAGACATGGGATACAGAAAACAGGAGATCCAACACATGACGAAGGTAAAGGGAAGTCTCAGGATGAGACCCTGCACCAGGGAAAGGAGGGCAAATGATCTGGTTCTAGGAGAGATTTTTTTCCAGATGAAATTGTTAGAATTCTTGTTATCTGGAAGTCGAGAGAGATTTAAGCAATTAGTTGCAGAGCCTGCAGTAGAATTAGCAGTAAGTGCATAGAAAACCAAGCAAATGAAAGAAAGACAATTATTAGTTCCAGTGGTTTAAAAGTGCAGAAGAAAATGAATCATTGTTTTCCCACTACTTTTCAGCTCTGAACAGCAGTTATTATAATGTAAAGACTTATTGATCTAACTATGCATTTATATTGAGAGGATGAGAAGTGTCCCTGTGTACACTGAAAAGTTGATAAAATTAAGAAGCAGGGATACAAGCATGTTATTTAGATACAAGAGGGTAAATACCAAAATAATCAACTAAAAGTGGTTGCCTCTGAGGCAGAGGAAATGGGGAGGATGAAGGCAGTGGATAGCTGTTTTTCAGCGACTTTGTGTAACAGCTGCCTTTAAACCTGTGCTTTTCAAACCGTGACTTACAATCTCTCTGGAGTGATGCTGTCCAACATGGACATAAAAATAAAAATCCAGGTCCTCAGTCATACTAACCACATTTTATTTTTTAAAAGATCTTTTACATTTTTGTTATTTTATTTTTATTTATTTATTTTTTTAGAGCTGGGGTCCCACTGTGCTGACCAGGCTTGTCTCAAACTCTTGGCCTCAAGCGATCCTCCCATCTTGGACTTCCAAAGTGCTGGGATTGCAAGTGCGAGCCACCGGGCATGGCCAATAATAACCACATTTTAAATGATCCACGGCCACATGCACTACAGTGGATAGTGCCGATACTGAATCTTTTCAACTTCACAGAAAGTTCTACTGAGCAGCACTATTTTACAGGGTAATTAAATCAATTTAGTGAGTCACAGCCAACATTTAAGTAAACGAAATAGAATAGAAAACCAGTGTGCACCTCATTAGTATTGTTTTTTCACAAAATATTTTCATAAAATGTGTGTACAGCATTGTGGATCACAATAAAAAGAAGTTTGGAAGCACTCCTTTACATTATGTGTGCAAAACCCTGATTAAAATTTTAAAAAACATAAGGGTCAGGCACTTTGGCTCACATCTGTAATTCCAGCGCTTTGGGTGGCTGAGGTGGGAGGATTGCTTGATGCCAGGAGTTCAAGACCAGCCTGGGCAACATAGCGAGACCCCATCTCTACAAAAAAAAAAAAAAAAATTGATTAGCTGGGCATGCTGATGCGTGCCTGTAGTCCCAGCTACTTCAGCGGCTAAAGTGAGAGGATTGCTTGAGCCCAGGAGAGTTCAAGGCTGCAGTGAGCTATGATGGAGCCACTGTACTCCAGCCTGGGTGACAGAGTGAGACCCTATCTCAAGACAAAAATACATAAATAATTAAAAAATAAGAGTCACAGACTCCTTATACCTAGTAGAATCCTCAACTTCTTGTGATTCATAGTCTCACAGCCCTATAGGAAACTCAGAACCTAGGGCACCATTTAAGAAAATAGAGCTTGGAACAGTAAGATCACAATACTAAAGCTAGACATGATGGACCATAAGGACTATCGTGTTCCCTATTTCTTCTGTCATTTGTGTTTCCCTTTTTGCAAAAGGCATCATTTTTGAAGTGTGTGTGTGTGTGTGTGTGTTTTTAATGGGAAGAAGAAACTGAGGCTAAGGCTAAGAATGAGATTGGCCCATGGTTACAAAGCTGGTGTCAATAAACCCAGGTCTCCTGACCTCTAGATCTAGAACTTTTTTCACAAAATCTTCAGGGGAAGTCAGTTCTTGAAGGCCCTGAGTATGCTAGTCAATACTTTAAACAACCTGACTGATGAACAGTGTCTAGATACAATAATTATTATGATAACAATAGCTAGCATAAGCTATTTTTCTAAACACTTTACATTTTAACTCTCACAACAATCCTATTAGGCAGATCCTATCAACCCAATTTTTCCAGATGAAGAAATGCAGCTCCAAAATGTTAATCAATTTGCCAAAAACTACAGTGGCAAAGCCAGGAAATAGAGCTCTTAATGCCATTTTATACACACCCTCATATAACTCAAATTAATTTCTCTCTAAAATATTAATTAGCCTAAAAGTAGCAGTTATAATTTGGTAGCACCTACTGACAAATCCATATTTTGTCCCAAAGTATCAGTGTTACAAAGGGGTTTTACTCTATTGACTGGATCAAAGTAACAGTTTGGGATTCAAATACTCTGAACTAAAGGATGGGACTATACAAGCCTGTTTAACTGCTTAATGCAATTCCACAAACTTGGAGATGAGTACTTTAAAAATATGTGTTTAAAACGTTGGCTAATAATCTTCAGACTTGGAGATTTTCTCTCAATGCATAATGAAGTACAAATTGGCTTGATAACATGGGTGAATTTATTTCTTAAGATTTGAGTGCAAACTTAAAAACAAGAACAAAGCTTTTCATCAAGAATAAACACAAAATCTCAACAATTCTGCAATCGTGCATTTTAACAGAAAGTACAAATATGAATACATTACAATTTGTAACTGCATTTAAAAATTAAAATATTTCTCTCCAAATCCAAAACACCACACAATCTTTATCTGTTCTCATCTTGTTACCTTAGAAACATTTGTCATATGCTATCAGGAAAATATAGGCAAGAATCACTAATCAGTTATTCATGATCAAAGAAACATGAATCTCCTTAACTGTGACTTTTTGAATCATTTATCTATATTTCTGAAATATCACACAATTATACCCTCCACTCTAGAGAAAAAAAAAGAATAAATACAAATATCAAGGAGGCAGGAACATTCACGGAATTAAAGCAAAAGTCACAAGTGTTTGACTTAGAAATGTCCATATTGTAGTAAATTTTTAAAGTACAACTTTATTTGATGGCTGACATGTATGTAATAATTGTGAGCAATTTAAACAGTATAAAAATGTGAGATCAAAATCTTTAGTCTTAAATACTTGAAAAGTCACTATGAATATGGAAAGATTTGCTTACATAAACATGTATATTTTTAGATGGAAAATCAAGGGGTAGTGGCATCTCCCTGGTCCCTTAACAATGTTTGGATTTTTGCAAAGAATTAGCAGCACCCAACCTTAAGTGTTAATGATGTGTTTCTACAGGACCTATATAACAGATCAGTTGGCAGTGTTCCAGCTTTTGGGAGTCGGGGGCGGATCGAGGGTGCAAATATCTGAGATAAGACAGTGCATGCACTCACACATTTAAAATCACCATTCTAAATGGGAAAAAAAAAATCACATATTGGAAAAGTCTAAGAAACTCATTCTTAATGGGTAAACAGCAGGGCAGGAATAAAAGCTGAATAGTAGTCTACTTGATGATAATGGTTTTTCACTCTTCAAAGGCAAGTTGGGAAGAATGAGAATACTCACATACACATAACTCCAGGGAAAACTTGCCTAAAATTTTACCTTGCAAAACACTGAACAGAAATCTTTACAAAAACCTTCATTCTTGTTTATAATACTTGATTTTTCCCTTATTACCACCATATGCATAACATTTAAGTATTTTCTTTATAAATATTTTAGAGCAAAAAGAATTTATTTTGTTGCAATGGTGGCCCACATCTGTACAAAACAACATAAGCAACTCACACACACACACACACACACATATATATGTATATATGCATATATATATAAAATGATTAAGAAAAAGTGCAAAGAGTAACAGTATTAAGATTTTTTGTGTTTTACAGTAACTATGGTTCAAGTGTGAATATTTATCAGGGATATATAATCCCAGGTTTTAATTAAAGATTCAAAAAGAAACCACACTCCCAAGTTACTGCACAAACATCAGTCCCTTATCAAGTAACTCTGCCCTTCTCCCAAATCTAGTATTTCCAGTTTCTAAGCTCTTCCCAAACAGGAAAAAATGGTAACAGTGTTTTCTTCCCTTTAACTTCCCAAAACTCATCCAAGTTAATCACCTGTAACTTCAAGCAAGATATTGGGGAAGTCATTCATTATAACCCGCTTTGCTAAAATTAAAGCAAAATGAAAGGCTTCCTGAAATGCAAACTACTGATCAAGAATCAAATCAGCAACAGCAAACAGACCTTAAATTACAAATGTAATTTACTACATGTACATTTTAAAATCAATCCCTGTTATCAAAGATAAATTCAGAGTTTAAATCTCTTTCCCAGGTTCAGTGCTGTGCAAGGGTTCTAATTCCAAATACTTACGATTTTATCATCTTTTCTAAGAGAAAATGTTTGCCTGTTAACTTTTTACCTTCCTGTCATTTTGCTCTTGGTCTCAGCTTTTCAGTTTGAATAAACACAGAAAGGCAATTTTCAGCATTTCAAACAATGTCCTTTCCTCTTAAGTCATTCAAATAATTACAGTTATTTTTAGATCTCAAAGTTTCAAAAAAGCAGCTCAATTTCCCTTTAAATATATTACTAGATATTTTTTGGTGTTGTATATGTTGTTTTATTCTTACTTTAGGCACTGTAATTATTCACAACATTACAATGACTCTATATCTAACCTATGCAACAATTATAATCTTAATACCTTCTAAGGTATTATTTGATTTTGTGTATTATATTACTATTGAATTTTTCCTTCAAGATAAATGGTTGGAAGAGAATTTTAAAGCCCTGCAGCACTTTTGCTTTGAGTAGTGTTAATACATATTTTCTGTCATGCTTAATATTTAAACTTCTTCTGAAATAGGAAGACAAGAGGCATTGGAAGCTGCGAATTTCCTCAAACTACATTCTACTCCAACTCCGATTTATTTTGTTCAACATTAAATATTTTTCTTTACAAAAACAAGTATATCTTAGGCTAATTTTTAAAAACAGAATTTCTGCTCTATAATAACACAGCTAAAGGGAAATAACTTTTCAATTTCAGCTGCACTAGAACTATGCAAAACTAAGTTAAAGTAAACTGGACAACAATTTTAATAACTTTTGGTTTTGTTTTCTTTTTACTGTATCTTTAGAATGATATACCTTACATTCTAACAGCTCAACAAAGGCTTAATATTCTAGAAGTGAAAAACCACCAGGCTACCTCCTGCACAACTGTCAATAAGAGAGCATTTTATTTGCCCCCATACATTCGTTCAATGTCTTTGAGGTAATGGTTCTTCAGCTCCTTCCTTTTCAGTTTGAAAGCATCAGTTACCAAACCAGTTTCAGGGGTCCATGGCTCTGGGCTTAATCGAACCTTGATTGGAATTTCAAATCGCTCCAATTTCACTGAAATTAGAAGGGAAAAGATGGGAGAAAAGGAGACGGGGGAAAGAGAGGAGAAAGGAGTAGGGACAGGGAAAGAAGGGGAAGGAGAAGCAATTAATAAAATATGAGTTTTTCAGGATTTACCTAGATGATTCAGGTGCTGAATCACCAATCACCACAAACTTATTTAATGGTATACTAGATAGTTTACTAATGCTACTTCTACCTTACAATTTCATTTCATATTTCTCAAAGTATACATAAGTTGTTTCAGTTGGATAGTTTTAGTCTATGTGGTTTTTAATATACATGCATATACACATTATACACACAGACACACACACACACACACACACACACAAACACACACATCTTCCTCTTCAGAGACTTTATATTTGCCTGAGATGGTCTTTCTCAATACAGTTGTGTGTCACTTCCATACTTTATCTGTATGTCTGCTCAAATGCTACCTCCCCAGAGAGGACTTCCCTGATCACTCATAACAAAAGAGAAGTACCTTTGTCTCTCTATATCTTCTTAACACTATGCTTTGTTCAAAGTAGTTATCACCACCCAACATATTATATACTTGTCTCGCCATGGAGGTAAAATGTAAGCTCCATAAAAGCAAGGTCTTTGATTTTTTCACTGCCATCCATAGGGTTGAGAGCCCTCCATAAATACATACAAGTTTATTAATTCATTCTACAGAAAATTCTCTAGACAAATATTCTTTATAAATTTTAATATATATTCAAATACAGATAAAAAAGGGGATTGTGAATTTCATATATTTAAATGGTATAAAACTGATACAATGAATATTGTATTTGAGTTAGACAACCTAATACATATTGGAAAAAATATAAGGAAGGACATAAAGATAATTAATGTAGTATTAATACTTTCAAATTCCATAAATTATATGCCATCAAGTTATTTATTATGACTACAAGGGTAATTCTTTAAATTATGGAGGCCTATTAACAGTAATGTTAATCAATAGATGAGCCTTGTTTTATGTGATTATTTAAAACAGCAATTGCCAAGAAGCAAACATTGGCACATTTTTAAAAACTACTAAAAAATAGCCTAGATGACTTTAGAAATGATTTGGTTTCAGTGGCAAGCACAAAGAACTCACATTCACCGAAGTTCTTTTCTAGTACTAGTCTGTTTTATGAAAGGTTGGTTGAACTAGTGAGTTTCTCACTAAAATGACAGAAAAATATAAAGTTGAGTATGAAAATATCTTTTAAATCTAACTTAGAACCAACTTCCTACAAATAATGCCTGAATAGGTCATAAAGGAACATAAAACTTGCTTGAATTAACCAAGTCTACTCTGTTAATAAAGTACAGCTCAATTACACAGAGGTTCATAAAATAAGCCTATCTGCTCCCAAGGTCACATTTAGAACTCAAGTAAACAGTTAAATTCTCAGGTATAGATTTGGCCCCCCAATTTTTTATTTCATTTTACTTTTCTTACATACATAGGTACTAGTCCAGAAACACTGACAAGATTGGGACAAGGCAAGCACATTATTTCAGTTGCACACAAGCAAATGAAAGCAGGCTGAAAACAATCTTTCTATTTAGTTAAATTCCTGCTTTAAAGCCAAAGAAATAAAGACAGCTATAGAGGTTTCATCTTGAAAATTCCTAAACATTATCTAATACCCCAAGCCATAGGAAGCAATGGGCTATCACAGTTTCCCGTAAATAGAATAAATTGCCAACAAGTGAGAAAGGTTAGGGGAAGGAAAAACAAACAAAACCAACAAAAATGTGGCATTTTTATCTGAATTAACTACAACATTATGAAACGTGACCTGCAGGTGGCAGCAAATATCGATTTTCATAGCCATTGGAAGTCGCTCAAATCACCCAAAAACAAGTATTTTGCATTCTTATGATACTATGTATACCTCACACAATTATACTTAAAATATGAAGAGGCCTGCTATGAAAGATGTATAACTTCCGACAGATTTGCTGAATATAATCAAAACTATTTTACACTTTTTTGCATAAGTCTCCGATATTATAATTTGCAAAATGTTGGCAAGATAAATCCTTTGTGGCACAAAAGGCTTATGATTTATACATTTAGCTCATGATTACCACTCATTATCCAAATCATGAGTTACACGCCTCACTCCAAGCACAGGAAAGTTATGAGGACCTAGTGGGTCCTAGGATTTTATTCTGCCTTCTAACAAAGTGGGATACAGCTTGACTTCCCCCATTGTTGCTTTTACACAATTAAATATGCAATGGAAAATTATTCAAGTCACACTCTAATCCATTAATATATTCAGAGGATGGCTAAGAATAACGACAGTGCACCTCTGATGGTTAGCCTTTTGGTTGAAATACGATATATTTCTTGAAATACTATATTTAAAGAAAATACTGTATTTGAAATGCTATACTTAAATACTTAAAGAAAATACTATATATTTTTGGGAATACTATATTGAAGGCAAATCAGGCTTTGTATCAAAAAAGGTTCTGGGAGCTTGGTGTCATTAATATGAAAGTGTGTTATATCAATAATATTATAACAAAACCATCTTGAAGAAGGAAATATTATGTCACACTGTTTTTATAGGTATAAAATAAGTAAGCTTTTTCAATCTGATTATGTTAATAGGCAATTGTCATTTAAAACTTTACAGTATCTAGAATTCAGAAAATTATTCTTGGGGAGAAATTAGTTTTCAGATAGAAAAACTATTACTACGAACTATATTTTTAATCCCAAACGGAACCTAAGTAGTTAATATTTTTAATAAATAAAAATAATAGGAGTCCAGAGTTAGGGAAATAGGTATATTCATGTATCTCTGATCGGAATATAAACCAGTTCAGTTTTCCTGGGGAGAGGCAGCAATTTGGCAATGAGGAAAAAAGTCTTTAAAATATATATTCTCTTTGACTCAGAAATTCTGTTTCTAGGAATTCACACTAAGAAAATAATCACATAAGAAAATAATTGAGTATACAAGATTCGTGTTATATTTGTTTACAGTGATGGGGAAGAAGGTGAAACTCACCTAAAAATATAACAGGGACTTTAAATGGCTATTTATGTACTGGGACTATTTAGTATTTAAAATGATACTGTAATTTTCTATTTACTGACATACAAAAACTTTGATTATGTTGACAGGTTAAGTATATATACCAAAATGTAATCTCACCACCCAAAGATAAACTACTCTCAAGTGATTTTGACTTCCTCCTTTATAATATTCTGTTGTCCAATATTTTATAATGAGTATAGATAACCTATAATCAGAAAAAAATGGTATTTTTATTTGTAAGAGAAAAACAATGGGTTAAAACTAGGTTAAGAGCTTCCAACAGAACATGAAGAGTATACAGTTTTTCTCTGTTCTGCCTAAAAAAGAATTTAAATTGTTTAGAATAATTTAAAAATGAAAAAGGTATTAACCACCAGGCAAAAAGTGAAACAAGAGAAAAAGAGCACTGAATGAGAAAGTGCAACAAAATCTTAGAAGACAAAAAGCAAAGGAATGTTTGGTAATTAAGTTAAGGCTGAGGGATCCAAAGCAACTACCAACAAAAGAGGTTGCCAACAAGCAGCAAACTGCCCTCACAGTAGAGCCTGGGCAAGTGCCCTCTAAGCCTGTGCTTCTGAAGATAGAGATGAGGGGTAAAGCTGGAAACAGCAGCACCAGGCTCCAGCCTGTTTAGAGAATAGTTCTCCCTCACCCTGTGCTGCTCTTCCCAAAGCCATTTGTAGGCAGGTCTACTTTTTGGAAAAACTGAAGCAGAGACTCGGGACTCAAGGACATTAGGTACAACAGAAGGAGGGAGTAAAGCTGAAAAGAGAAGGATTCAGTGAGGGTGAGACCCACTGCTCTCCCATCCCCCCAGTAACTCCTTTACCTCTTTTGGGTACCAGAATTCTGGCAGTCAGGCTAATATCACCGGGGAAGAGACTGGAGAAATCTCCTTTGGAGAAATAGAATGACTTAAGAGAAAAAGACACTAACATTGGAATGCCTTTTCAGTGAAGCCCAGTAAGCTTTCCAAACAGTTTTTTAGTACCTGGTTCTTAAATACGGACATACAAGGATCAGCAGACACTTGCAACTCAATGACCAAAGCAAGCGTAAAGTGCAACTTGGAGGTAAAAGAGACAATAACAGGAGAGGAAAACTACATTAAAAGGATTCCTTTTAGTATCCTCAGAGGAATAAGAGACAATGCATTAACTGCATCCATGAAAGAGCAACAGGGTGCTATTAAAAGGAACACTGAGAGGACAGGAACAAGCTCTTGAAAATTAAAATTCTGATATTGGAAATTGGAAATTCAGTAGACAGAAGAGATGATAAAGTTGAGAGACTCTGCCAGAATATAAAACAAGAAGAGAAATAAAAAATTTTAAAAAGGATAATAAAATTAGAGGATGAAAGCTGGAAGTCCAACAGCCACATAAAAGTAGTCCCTGGCCGGGCGCGGTGGCTCAAGCCTGTAATCCCAGCACTTTGGGAGGCCGAGACGGGCGGATCATGAGGTCAGGAGATCGAGACCATCCTGGCTAACACGGTGAAACCCCGTCTCTACTAAAAAATACAAAAAACTAGCCGGGCAAAGTGGCGGATGCCTGTAGTCCCAGCTACTCGGGAGGCTGAGGCAGGAGAATGGCGTGAACCCGAGAGGAGGAGCTTGCAGTGAGCTGAGATCCGGCCACTGCACTCCAGCCTGGGTGACAGAGCAAGACTCCGTCTCAAAAAAAAAAAAAAAAAAAAAAAAAAAGTAGTCCCAGAAACAGACATACAGGGTGGGGGGAATTATGGGGAAAAAAGCAAATGAACAAACAAAAGATAAATTAACACTTCCCAGAACTGAAGGGCAGAGATCTCCATATTGAAAGGGCCCACCCCAAGTATGCGCAATGATAAATGATCAAAGACCCACACCAAGATATATCATTATGAACTATCAAAACACCAGAAATTAACATAATGACTCTGAAAGCTACGAGAGATAAAATAGATCACACACAAAGGAATGGGAATCAGGATGCAACACTGGAGTTGGAAGACAACAAAGCCAAGTCTGCAAAGTGTTCAGGAAAAATGATTTAGAATTTATCATTCTAAGCTATGCCAAGACACATCTCAAGGGTGAGGACAGAATAAAAACATATTCAGACATGCAAGCACAGTCTCAAGAATTTACCTCCCATGCACCTTTCTCAGGAAGCTGCTGAAGGATGTGCTCTACCCAAACTGGCGAGTAAACCAGGAAAAAGACAGATATGAGATCCAGGAAACAGGATCCAACATAGGAGAGAAGCAAAGGAAATTCCCAGGATGATAGTAAAGGGAAGCCTTGGGGAGCAAATAGTCTAAATTTCAGTACAAGGATAAAGGGCTCTAAGAAGTATGTCTCTGAAAACAAAAATACAGACACACTATCCTTTCCTGTATTAGGGAGAATTTTTACAATTTTATCAGAGTTTGGAGGAAGAGTTAAGAACAGGTATACAAAAATCTAATGAAGAGAGGAAATTTTAAGATCCAGGGAAACACAAAAAATTGTCCAAGAAAGGAAATATAATCATAAAACACTATGTAATTCAGCTGTGAATATTTTCATAGTCATAATGGAAACCTGGGGATAAAATGCGAATTGTACTATATATTGGAAAAGAAAAAGTGTGGTGGGGAAGGGGAGGAGAATGGTAATAAGAAAGCTAAATCATCTTCTATGGTTAGTGGTCCATAAAAGTCTACAACATCATAAATGAAAAATTCAAGAAGGAGCAATATAACCATTTTCTTTAGAAAAATGGAGACGAATGCCAGAAACTTTAAAAAAAACAACTAAAGTTGAAGACAGATGAGACTTGGGGAAAAGAGGGATACAATATGGGCTGCTTTTTGTTGCAAGTCCATAATACTGATATTTTTAAAACGATATATACTTGTTATATTGATAACATTGAAACTTAAAAAAAAAATGGAATCCCTTGTTGGGAAAAAGGGGGGAAAAAGCCTACTATTGAACTTGAGCATTAATTTTTAATCTCTTTAATTTTCCAATCAATGTTCCAATAAGCTTTGTCAGTCCTTTCTGCTAATGTTAAACTGCTGATTACTCTCTTTCCTGAAACTCTCTTAGCAGTGCTCTGCATGGGCATTGCTCTCCTGGCATCTTGCCAATCATGCTTCCCACACACATCTCTTTCTTCATCCATTCCTTATATGCTGGTGTTATCCAGAGACCCATCTGCAGCCTCCTGTTCTCCCTTTACAATCTCGCCCAAGGTTGGCCCATCTTCTTTCATGGTTTCAATTATCCCTGAGTCTATAGTATAGTCCAGGCCTCTCCCAATAAAATTTGGACTATACACAACCGCCTGCTGGGCATTTTAACTTTGATTATCCAAAAGATGTTTCAAACTATGTGTGTCCCATACTGACCTCATCATCTTCTTGTATATGCTGGCTCTTCCTCTTGTATTTTCTAGCTCAACCAGTAGTAGTATTTACCTTGTCACTTCAGCTACAAATCTGGGGGCTATCCTAGACTCCTCTTTTCCTTTATCTACATTATCCAATTAATAATTAAAGTGTGCCAATTTTGCTTCATAAACGTTTCCTGATTCCCTGCTTCCGGCCCTCATTACTCACCACCCCCCAGTCTAGGTATCTCCTACAGTCTTCTTCAACTGGCCTTCTGCCTCAGTCCAGTCCCCCTCAAATTCATCTTCAGCACGGCCTCCAGAGTGACTGCATCTCTCCAAAATGCAAACCTGACCACACCACTAACCTAGTCAAACCTGCCAATGGCTCCTCACTGCCTACAGGATTACATCCAAATTTCTGAACACAGCATAGAAGGTACTACACAACTTGGCCTCTGCCAACCTCTACAGCCTTACCTCATACTTTGTACTGTACCAGTAACACCAGACACCTTGAAGTTCCCTGCACACATCATCCTTTTCATACCTATTTGCCTTTACTCATGTTGCTTCTTGGCCTAGAATGCCCAACCTAGTTAACTTCTAATTAACCCTTAAGAATAAGCTTAAGTGACATCTCTTTCATGTCCTCCCAAGTAGGTTAGGCACCCCCATCTGTGGTACCATGATTCTCTGTTCATCTCTCTATTGCTGTTAAGATTGTTGTCTCTCTCATGTGCCGCTCTCACCTGATAATGAACTACATGAGAGCAAGAAATGAGTCTTACTACTTTCTGTATTCCTAGTGTGTAACACAATTCCTGGCATATACTATATAAGCAGATTTTCTCCAATTGGTTATTAACGTACCATCTGAGACAGTCCATTTACAGAGCCAAAGTATACACACAAAGCATAATCATGGTTATAACACTACTAAACTTAGAGTTATTAATTTCTGCTTTGCAGACACAAAGTAGATTTATATAACAGATCTACCCAAAGATGGACCATTCCAAACACAGGCTAGATGACCACTTTGGGAAAGATGTTGAAACATGCAATAAAGAACTAGATAGGTTATTTTACCATACGACACTGAAGGATCCTTCCAACATGGAAATCCATTATACATATTTAAGAAACAGGTTTCTTAAAATCCTGTATTTTATTATTAAAGCGAACATCTTGAAGAGCCTAATGCAAAAGACATCATTAGATGACTTTTAGGGACTACACCAGTCTAGCAATTTCTTACTTACTGGCATTTGCAGCTTCTCGAATTTCTTTCAGTATTTCAGCTTCCATAGCAGGATTATTGCAGATATCAACCCAAGTTCCTTCTACCCCTTTCTGTTGTGCCAAGAGTGTCAACCTTTTCTGATTAGGAACCACAAAACTGATCACATAGGACTGGTCACTAAAAAAATAGACAATAAAATAGAAATGAAAGCATTGAGAAAAGTTATTCATAAATTAGTCAATGAAACAGTACAGTACAGATAAAGTTTCATTAGGAAACAATAAAACCCATAGTACCAGCATAAAGACAGACATATAGACCAATGGAATAGAGAAAATAGAAGTAAACTCTTGTATCTATGGAGAAATGATCTTCGACAAGGGTGTTAAGACCACTCAATGAGGAAAGGACAGTCTCGTCAACAAATGGTACTGGGAAAACTGGATATCCACATGCAATGAATGAAGATGAACCTTTACCTTACAACATATACAAAAATTAGCTCAAAATGGATCAAAAATCTAAACATTGAAGAGCTATTAAGTTGGTGAAAAAGTAATTGACATTAATGGCAAAAACTGAAATTATTTTGCACCAATCTAATAAAACTATAAAACTGCTAGGAAAAAAAAAACACAAGAAACACTTTATGAGAATAGATTTGGCAATATTTCTTGGATGTGACACCAAAAGCAAAGGCAACAAAAGCAAAAACAGATAACTGGGACTGCATCAAAATTAAAAACTTGTGTGTATCAAAAGACTCAATCAGCAGAGTAAAAAGACAACCTATGGAATAGAAAAAAAGATTTGCAAATCATATATCTGATAAGGGGTTAATAAACAGAATATATAATTTCCATAATTCAATAACAAAAAACCAAACAGCTCAATTAAATAATGAACAAAGAACTTGAATAGACATTTCTCCAGAGATAATATATGAATGGCCAACAATCACAGGAAAAGGTGCTCAGTGGCACTAATCATTAGGAAAATGCAAATCAAAACCAAAACAAAATATCCCCTCACACCCATGAGGATGACTACTATATAAAACAAACAAGTGCTAATGAAGAAGTGGAGGAACTAGAATGTTTGTGTACTGTTGCAGGAATGTAAAAATGGTGCTGTTGCTATGGAAAACAGTATTGCTCTTCCTTAAAAAATTAAAAATAGAACTGTCATATGATCCAGCAATTCCACATCTAGGTATCTATCCACATAACTGAAAGCAGGATCTCAAAGAGATATTTGCATACCCATTTTCCTAGAAGCATTATTCACAACAGCCAAGAGGGGGTAGCAACCAAAATGTGCACTGACAATGAATATATAAACAAAATACATTAATGGATACAATGGAATATTGTTAAGCCTTTAAAATGAAGGAAATTCTGACATGTACTATAACATGGATAATCCTTGAGGACATTATACTAAGGGAATTAAGCCAATCACAAAAAGACAAAAACTGTATCATTCTACTTATGTGAGATTTCTAGAGAAGTCATATTCATAGAAACAGAAAGTAGAATGGTGGTTCCCAGGGGAAGGAGGGAGGAGGAATGGGAGTTGTTGTTTAATGGGTATAGAGTTTCCATTTTACAAGAAAAAAAGGTCTGGAGATTGGCTGCACGCCAATGTAAATATACACAACACTACTGAACTGTACATTTAGAAACTGTTAAGATGGTAAATCTTATGCTATATGCTTTTTACCACAATTACAATTTTTAAAAAAGAATAAAATCCATAAAAATAAGACATATCAACATATAAAGAAAATGGCTCAGTCTCAGGCTTTTGATTTAGAAAAACTTGGGTTCAAAATCCATCTCAACATGTAGTAGTTGTGTTACTTTTTTTGGGAAAATTACTTATGCTAAGTCTCAGTTGTCACGGATGTTAAACGAAATAACTTGTCGCATAGCTAAGTATTTAGCAAGATGCAGGTGTCCAAAAACATAGTTAACATGTCTGAGTTATCTCAAATGATCTTCGAGCTGTTGATTCAATAACTTTCATAAATGTACAATTCCCCAGATCTGATGAAAATTCTAAGAGGAGTCTATGTTACCCTTATGATAATACGTAATCACATTATTTTCTAAATATCTTTTGACTTATGAAACAAAAAATACAACTTTGGAAAGTTACCTTTTGGCAAAAGCACAGATGTTGTCAATAAGTGGACAATTCTTCAGTGCAGCTTCTACTTTCCCAAGAGATACATATTCTCCTGCTTGTAACTTCACTAGATCTTTCTTACGATCTGTAAGTCATAAAGAATGTTAAGTCAGCCATAGTTTGTTTTACTAAGGTATATGCAATTCTGACTGTCTTCTTTGAATATCATTGCCTTAATTGTTATTTACAAAACTACTTCTTCTAAAATTATTAGGTTGGTGCAAAAGTAACTGTGGTTTTTGCCATTACTTTTAAAATGGCAAAAGCTGCATATATATAATGCTTGCCCATACACACCAGTTAAAAAGAAAATGCCTAGTTAAATAAGTATTGGCTAAAAGTTACACCTTATACCCAAAGCTTTAGCATCTTATTATAATCTTAAATATTATAATCAATTTAATAGAAGGAACTAGGACTTTGGAACATTCGATTTTAATGGTAACTCTGCCTGATACTAGCTAAGTGATCCTGGGCATGTCAGTTAACCTCCTAATCCTCAAGTTTTATCAGAATAATGATGCCTACCTCATACAGATATATCCCACAATGTCTGGCATATAGAACACATTTAACACATGTTAATTCTCCTTCTCCACTTTTGACATTATCTTGTTAAAATGACAGTTCTCTAAGAAAGTGCTAGTACAGGATGGCACAGCTTGAATAATCATTACATGGCCTTGGAACCTTCGTGTGAGTGCTGATTTGCCTACCCATAGCCTGGGAACCCAGTCTACAGAAATAACCTTTGATTTCAGTGCAATTAAAGAACAAGGGGAAAATAAGCTTATTGTTTCTCAACTGAACCATGGTTCCTAGGAATTTCCCCAGCAGATCAAATTTCTAGATGAAGAACCAATTTTCCCAGGAAATCTCTAACTATATTCAGGTCAGATATCGTAAGGTCCAGCAATGGATTGAAATCAGTCACTGGATATAGGTGAGGAAACTCTATGTCTTAAAAAAGACCTGACTGGGCCGGGCGTGGTGGCTCACGCCTGTAATCCCAGCACTTTGGGAGGCCGAGACGGGCGGATCACGAGGTCAGGAGATCGAGACCATCCTGGCTAACACGGTGAAACCCCGTCTCTACTAAAAAATACAAAAAACTAGCCGGGCGCGGTGGCGGGCGCCTGTAGTCCCAGCTACTCGGGAGGCTGAGGCAGGAGAATGGCGGGAACCCGGGAGGTGGAGCTTGCAGTGAGCTGAGATCCGGCCACAGCACTCCAGCCTGGGCGACAGAGCGAGACTCCGTCTCAAAAAAAAAAAAAAAAAAAAAAAAAAAAAAAAAAAAAAAAAAAAAAAGACCTGACTGGGATCCTGCTGAGTGGTCCTCATCAGCAAGTTTTAACTTCTGCCTCATCCAAGTGAACAGCACATTCAGCCCATTTTGGAGTCATTTTTTGAACATAAAGGTCCACTTCAGTAAACTCAATAAGGACAATGCCAAAGTAACTGACATTCTCAGAACCGACTAGTGCTAAGAATTGATACTAATTTTCTAAGGTTCAGGCCTAGTTAGACCCATATAAATAGCCAACAGTAAAAAAAAAATATGAGCCCATGCTGCCCCATGGGTGGAGAGGTAAAGAATGAGGAAGGCCTAGCATAGAGTATGTTACAGGAAATAGTTATATAAAATCACATGTGGTTGACCAAGAAAGACCTCCTCTGAGCTCTTTTTGTTTTCTCATTACCAATTTGCTATTTCCCTGTCCATTCTCTCTACACTCAATGTTGCTGTGGCTAGTGCTGCTAGTACTTACACTAAGGTTCAGGCTCTGTTTAGAATTTTTACATCTATGAACTCATTTAATCTTAACAACAGCCCTATAAGGTTGGTATTGTCCCTGTTTTGCTGATGGAGAAGCTCATACATAAGTTAAATAACTTGTCCAGAGTTTGAACTAATGGAACCACCAACTTTATTAATGACTGATCAATACTACCTTTCATATATATTGAAGTTATAAAACTAAAGAAAACCATAAAAAGAAAACATTCTGACCTATAATCTGTAAACATCCATCGGGATGGAATTCTCCAATATCACCAGTGCAAAACCACCTTTGTCCATTTTCATCCACAGAATAATCCTCTGCTGTTTTCTCTTCATTTTTAAAATATCCCATGGAGATGTTCTGTCCACCAATTACGATTTCACCTCTGGGGTTTGGCTTGTCATTAATTGTATAACCGCCTGGAAATCATAAAAGTAAATTAGTTACTATTCTACAACAAATTTCATTAATTCTTAAAGCTTGTATGTTAGTATTTTTCTGCTGATCAAATTTTATACCACTTTATGAGAGAACATTAGTTTATATTTACTAAGATTTACATGAGGATACTGGGTGACTGTGATTTTAAAAACACCAAGAAAGGCTCAATGATAATCACTACCAACAATCACCCATCTCAAACCTTCCCATACCATAACATTTCACACTTAGAACACCATTAGAGCTTAGTGTTCATAGAGCTCTGTTAAGATAAAATCACCCCCAGGAAGAGTAACACTTGAAGCTGTTATATGTAAATTACTAACATACTGATATCAATGCATTTCAAATTTTTTCTAAGGAGGTTTTAACCAAAAAAAAACATGCAGTAAGTACCCAAAAATGGTAGCACCATAAAGTGAGAGGGAAAGGGGGGACTATGGGAAACAGTAAGAAAACTGTATTCATTTTACCTGCGGCCAGTCATGACTTTAAAAGTTCAAACACTAAACTAATTGACAATAACTACTAATATATTTTATCACTACTCATTACCTCTGTATTACTGAAGGAGGCTTACTTTAAGGAAAATATACAAAAATCTAAATTTGTAAACTAAGATATAGATTAGATTTTGTGTCATAAAAGGATTAAAATCAGGGTTCCTTTCAGCTGTTAGCTGCTCTGATAAAACTATTCAATATTTCAACATGATAAAACCCATTGTTGTATGTAAAAAAAAAAAAAAAACTGAGATCATTCCTACAGTATAAAGCCAAAGAGACTTCATAGCAAGGAAAACTCCAAATACATGTTCAACAATGGACCTACTCCCCAAAACTGACATTAAGGCCCAGTACCAGGAAATCAGAAAATAAAAATTATAGTAAAACTTGTCGAGGAGATTTTTGCCTTTAAACATTTCTGTGATTCCACTGCCTAACAAATAAAAACCTACCTAATAAAATAATTCTGATGTTGATGTCCAAAACACATACACACATACTATTTTCTTCAGATTTTCATGGTAAAATTGGAATGCCATTACCATGGAAGAAGGGAAGACTAAGTCTCAAGGTGTAAAACTCTGGCTTTTTAAAATGTGTTTTTAAAAAACAAATAGTCATTTGCTCATAGAGCACTGACAATAACACACATAAAAAAATGCTTTAGAAACTTACAGTTTATGTTAGATAAAAACGCATTCATTTTCTTAGGGTTTGGACAACCTAAGGGTTACGTCCTACAAGGTAAATTGTACTTTAAATTTTTAGTCTGTGGTTCCATCCTAAGGTAAATATTCTCTTTTAAAATCTTAAGCATTTTAATTATTATTCCTTTATCTGACATGGCTAGGCTGTTAATTATTTGTTTTATTTAACAATCTACTTTATTGTAGTTACTGTGTATGTTTAGTATCTTTCATTAAGAAGACTGGTTGATATTTGCCTTCAGCTAATTTATAGAAAGGATGATCCCCAATATCTCTAGGTTTCTTCTAAGTGGCTTGTCTCTGCAGGTACATATAAAAATTAAACTATACAAATAGCTGGACAGTTGAGTCTCAACTATGAAAATCTTTTCTGGGGTCAAGATCTAAGAAGTTGGTGTATGTTTGCAACCCATCATTCTATCCCCTAAAAATCTGGGGTTTCTTTCTCAGTCCAAACATTCTCACTAGTAAAGTCAAGTTTCAAGGATCCTCACCTTCTCTAAACCCAGAAAGCTCCAGTAAGAATTTTTTTTCTCTTTACCTTCAAGTATTGTCAAGCTCAGAATCATTAATCCTAGATTCTAGAGATTTTATTTTCCTCTTGGGAACCTAAAGATATCACTAAGGAAAAAGAACGCATGGGGACAGGCAATAGCAAACCAGCAGAGAATTATTTGCTTCCCCAGACTTTAACGAAATGAAAGTCATAAAGCTGACAGTAATTTTCAGCATATCTTGAATCACTAGAGCTTTTCATAAAATTCTTACCTTCCTGCCAGTCTTTTAGCTTAATTTCACAGCAAATAAGAGGGGCTCCAACTCTTCCAGTAGTATAGTCAGTTACTGTGAGGGAAAAAGTAACAGAGAGATTAACATACCACATTCCAGATTTGTACCAATGTACTGGGAATATTAGAGTTAGAGCCAGAGTCAGAAAAATGACAAAAGAAGGAGTGGAAAGTGTGATCATTTTTCAGTATTTCAACTCCATTTCAATAGTGCGATGGATTCCATTGTTGTTACATCATTTTTGCTTTTCATGGTTATATTTTATGTAATTAAGTACAAAGATCTGTTAAAGGAGGAGAGATGGCTCCACCGTTATCTACCTAAGATTGTCGTAACATAGATTTTAATCGGAATTCCTACTCTACCACTCACTGGCTGTGTAACATGGACAAGTAACTTAGCCTCTCTAAGCCTCCACTTCCTCATCTATGAAATGGAGATAGTAACAAAAGCTACTTCAAACAGGGATGTGCTGTGAGGATTAAATGAGATGATACATGGACAATGCTTAACACTTCTTGGCACAAGCTAATCTTTCAAAAGATGCTAGCTATTGTTATCAAACATCATCATGATGATGATATCCCTTTGCAATTTGTGATTATTGCTAGCAATAAACAAATATTTATGGACAGCCTATTATGTAAACAGCATTATATTAACTGTTGTGAAGAAAACACAGGAGAGATAAGAAGACCCTGCACTCAATGGCCTTAGGAATGAACTGGGAAGAAATGCATGTGAAACAATTCAGAGAACATTTAAATACTAAACTGCATGGCACTGAAGGTGAGCACAATAGCAGCTTAGAGACTCAAACAATCAATGTAAAATGAAGTAGTTGGGAAAGACATTATTGAAAAGTGGGCATTAAAAGATGGTTGTGATCAATTAGCAAAAAGGACATTCCAAGAGAAGGGAAAAGAAAATACAGAGCAGTGAGACCAAGAATGCCTTCATGAGAAACAGTAAGAAGATTGGCTGGTCTGGAGAGAAGAGCCAGGCATGTTTATATGTGGGGAATAATGGAAAATGATGTTGGATAAGTACACTAGCGTCAGATTAAAGATGTCCTGAAAGCTAGGTAAAGAGGTGTTTAGATTTGATACATCAGATATCAAGCAGTGGGTGAGGTGGATGTATCTAATAGAAGGATACAGGATACATTAGAAGTGATGTAATGTAGGCAGACACAGCTGTTAAAAGGCTGTTAGGTCAGGCCAGGCGCAGTGGCTCATGCCTGTAATCCTAGTACTCTGGGAAGCTGAGGTGGGTGGATCACCTGAGGTCAGGAATTCGAGACCAGCCTGGCCAACATGGTGAAACCCCACCTCTACTAAAAATACAAAACTTAGCTGGGTGTGGTGGTGCACGCCTGTAGTCCCAGCTACTCAGGAGGCTAAGGGAAGAGAATTGCTTGAACCTGGGAGGCGGAGGTTGCAGTGAGCTGAGATTGTGCCACTGCACTCCAGCCTGGGCGACAGAGCAAGACTCTGTCTCCAAAAAAAAAAAAAAAAAGGGTTTTAGGTCAGAGCAGAATGGAGCAATAAAAGGTTAGACGACAAAGGTGGTATGGAGGGAAAGGAGAAACCTAATGAAGGAATGATCTGATGACATTTAAAGATATTTTAAAATAAGCAATCAGATGACTTCAAAACTGATACCTGGAATGACTTTAAGGATGGTGATACCAGTCACACAAACAAATAATTTGTCAATAGAGAGACAGTTTAGAATAATGGCATTGATTTTGGACACAATGAGTTTAAAGTGAAAATAAGATTATCCAAAAATATAATTTCTATACCCCAGTGTTTCTCAACCTAAAGTGATTTTGCCCCCCAGGGGATATCTGGCAATGTTTGGGGATACGTTTCATTGTCACAGCTGGGGTGAGCCCATAAATATCTGCTTTGGCAACTAAATATCCTGCAATGCATACAAGAGTCCTCAACAACAAAGAATCATCGGATTCAAAATCTGAACATTGTCAAGGTTGGGAAAATTTGCTTTAGGCTGTTGAAAAATAACAAACAGGAAAGCAAAGAAGTCTGGACACGAACACAGATTTAAGGGGGAGCATAAAAGTGATACTTCATTTTTAATAGTACGGTTCTCCAAAGAAGCGATCATTTATAGAAAGAAGACTAAAGGACCAGGGTGACAGGATTTTGAGGACTGACTGTGTGGCATAAATATTTATAAGGCGACCGGGCATGGTGGCTCACCGCCTGTAATCCCAGCACTTTGGGAGGCCGAGGCGGGAAGATCACCTGAGGTCAGGAGTTCGAGAGCAGCCTGATCAACATGGTGAAACCCCATCTAAAAATACAAAAATTAGCCGGGCGTGGTGGCACACGCCTGTAATCCCAGCTACTTGGGAGGCTGAGGCAGGAGAATCGTTTGAACCCGGAGGTGGAGGTTGCAGTGAGCCCAGATCATGCCATTGCACTCCAGCCTGGGCAACAAGAGTGAAACTCCGACTCAAAAAAAAAAAAAAAAGGTATAAGGCTTAAAATTAAAGGGTCCACATGATACTTATAACTAAGAATTCATAAACTAAAACTACATTGATTTGCCATGAATCTGATATTAGTTAAGAGGTATTTTAAAGTTGCAATGAATCTGATATTAGTTAAGAGGTATTTTAAAGTTACCATGGTTTCCAAAGGTAATGCAAATATATTTTATTAGTAGCATCTGATACAGAATATTTACCACATTAATAATGCTTACCCTCAGTAACTGTCCCAGCACCACATGATTCTGTCAGTCCATAACCCTGGCCAATTGGGCAGCAGAAACAGACATTCATGAATCGGTGTGTCTGAGGAGATAGTGGGGCCCCTCCAGACAGCATCATGCGGACATTCCCTCCCAGCAGAGCCTTCACCTTTTTAAACAGTAACCTTGATAAACGGAGGATAAATGATTTTAATGTACGCATACATTATTCTTGGCAACGCACTAATTGATAAGCTCTGGGAAAGATTCCTCAACTGGTTGAACACCTCAATGTCAGAATCACGGTGAGAATGAGAGGTTAACAAGGCAACAACCAGTAACACCTTGAAAAAATGCCAGAAAAAACTCTTTAAAAATGAAGAAAGATAATGTGCAGTATCGGGAAACTATGCTGACACAAGTAAATGATCACTTATGTTATCTCGCTTCCAATAAAAAATGCTTCCCCATCCCCACTCCTCAGTATCACATTTAAAATAACGGTTATGTTCATACACTTACAACACTATTTTATGAATACAATAAATCAGAAACCTTCATGCAATGAAGGTCACTTTTTTAGTTAGAAATGACATTTTTTAAGCTCAAGTGTCTTGATTCAAAAGTCTATTTTAGTTTTTCTTCATGAGACTAAATGTTATAAATAAATCTTAAATACATACTCAATTATTAAAATCTGTTAAATTGCCAAGATCAGAGTCCTCTGCTTGCTGTATGAACAGTAAGACTTAGAATAAAAGAGAAATTCAACCTTATGATCATGGTGGTGATATTCAAATGAATTAAGTTTCCATATATTTATTCATCTTCTGGATTTAAAAGCATAAAAAAATTTAAAGGCTCAAACCACAGAGCCTATGAAATGTACTTACAGATTGCAAAGAGGTGCATCATATCCCTTTTTGATCTGTTCCAATTTGTAATCATATCCTATCTTGAACAGAGTTTTCTGAATATAATTCATCTCTTGGACTTTGCTCATAACATTCTTATAAATTCTATCCATGATTTCCTGAAAGTTAAACAAAATATTCAATAATCTGAAAAGAATGGAGACAGTCTTTAGTTGAAGATACCTTACTTGCAACATCTTGGGTAAAAGTCATTAGCATAATGGACATATTTGTTTCTTTAATTATATAATTAATTTCACTGACTACTTGTTCACTACTTCAGAAAGACTAAGGACAGCTATAGGGGTTTCTTTAGTTCTATACATTAAGTTAATCTAATTTTTTTTTTTTTTTTTTTTTGAGATGGAGTCTCACTCTGTTGCCCAGGCTGGAGTACAGTGGCAGGATCTCGGCTCACTGCAAGCTCCACCTCCTGGGTTCATGCCATTCTCCTGCCTCAGCCTCCCCAGTAGCTGGGACTACTGGCCCCCACCACCACACCCAGCTAAAGTTTTTGTGTTTTTAGTAGAACAGGGTTTCACTGTGTTAGCCAGGCTGGTCTCGATTCCCTGACCCCGTGATCCGCCCGCCTTGGCCTCCCAAAGTGCTGGGATTACAGGCGTGAGCCACCGTGCCCGGCCAAGTTAATCTACATTTTTAAGAAATGTTAGCTCGAGTTTAGAGAATTTACTCAGCTGTCACCAAAAAAAAAAAAAAAAAGAAATCTCTTTGTTACAATATATTCACTTATTGTCAAACAGTACCAAAATACCTATGTTGAATCTATTCATGATGCTTTTCTCTTTTTTTACTACAACTTTGTAATCTTCTTACAGCATGGCAGAAAGCATTAGTTTCTTAAAATCCTAAGTATCTATAGTTTAAGCATTTCTATTACATTTTAACAGAAGCAAAGAACATGATTCTTGCTCATACAAACTTGAAAAACTGGAGGTAGGACCAGGTTTAAGACATATTGACTCCAAGGTTAATACAAAACAAACAAAAAACCAAAGAGCCCAGACTACCACTAAATGATGTTATCTTGAAATTATTTAACACAAATTAACAAGAATTATTACATAAAGCACACCTGTTTATAAATACGTGTTTCCAAATACTTAAAATATCAATTATCAGTACAAATTAAGGTATGCTATAATGAATAACTTAATGGGCAGTTCTTTTAATATTAGAACAGAGCCACTCACAAATGAAGACAGCAGAACCATCCCTTAAAAAGGTTACCACAGGTCAGGCGCGGTGGCTCACGCCTATAATCCCAGCACTTTGGGAGGCCCAGGCGGGTGAATCGTGAGGTCAGGAGTTCGAGACCAGCCTGGCCAAGATGGTGAAACCCCGTCTCTACTAAAAATACAAAAATTAGCCGGGCGCGGTGGCAGGCGCCTGTAATCCCAGCTACTCAGGAGGCTGAGGCAGGAGAATCGCTTGAACCTGGGAGGCGGAGGTTGCAGTGAGCCGGTATCACACCACTGCACTCTAGCCTGGGTGATAGAGCAAGACTCTGTCTCAAAAAAAAAAAAAAAAAAAAAGTTACCATTACATAGCACTCAAGCATGGTACAATATTGTTTTCTCCATTTCCACAAGAGGAGTCACTACTATATAACTGAAATATTTCTCTACATCTGTGACAGAATCCCCAATCATTCCCTAGCAGGACTTGAACATCCTGTAACCATCCTTCTTAAAAAGCATATGAGATCTTTAAAAAGGGGGGTGGGGTGGGGGGAGGGGAGCGGGGGCAGGGGCTTGGGAATGAGACAGATGTGTGAGAACCATGTCTACTGTTCTTTCCAGCACTGGGTACTAATCAGAGACTTAGGCAAGGCCTTGATGAGTAAGGAACATAACACA
This sequence comes from Theropithecus gelada, assembly GCF_003255815.1. Lineage (NCBI taxonomy): Eukaryota > Metazoa > Chordata > Mammalia > Primates > Cercopithecidae > Theropithecus > Theropithecus gelada. The sequence goes on from NC_037689.1 coordinate 107,687,238, forward strand.
GTTGTAACATGTTGGCAGAGTTTATGGTTAGCACATTAAGTCACCCTTTATCTCAACCTAACATTACATGATGTTCAATGGAGCCACAGCTGATAAGTAGTGACTTATTCTGAATTCTCATTGTGAATGTTATAGTATTCAATCAATCTTTCATTCTGACCCAGGAAAGAAACAAACTCAAATAACAGACTCTACCAAAAATAATTCTCAATAAAAAGTGTATTTCTTTTAAATGGCCTATTTCTGGAGAAATAGGAGGAGCTAAAAAGGAAACCCGATAATATTTGATGAGGTGCCAATGGACTAGCAACATAGGAGACCATTTACTATCTCAAGGCCTCAAGAAATAAGAAAAGTGTCATTGGAACCTGGATGAGGACTCTAGCCACGGGAAAGACCTGGTTACAAACAATGGGAAGGAGACTAACCAACAGAGTCTCCTGACAACTGCTAAAATTTGCAGCCCAGCAGGAAAGGAGCAAAGGTAATAAGTGTGCAGACTCTCTCTCTTTCTGCCCTCTGATCTCTCATGAGGGCCTCCAATTGGCCGAACCCAACCAGAAGTCATAAGGCAAGGACGCACTGGTAATTCGTGCATAGAATGTAGCCCCTCAAGACACAAAGTAAAGCAGGGAAGAACAGACAACGGGCAGTTAGAGGATAAGCAGCCTATGTGTTAACTGTGCTTATCCTTCAGGCCCAAAATCGGGGATCACTTCTTTTTTATTATTAATTTATTTATTTTATTATACTTTAAGTTCTAGGGCACATGTGCACAATACGCAGGTTTGTTACATATGTATACATGTGCCATGTTGGTGTGCTGCACCCATTAACTAGTCACTTACATTAGGTATATCTCCTAATGCTATAGCTCCTCCATCCCTGCACCGCACAACAGGCCCCGGTGTGTGATGTTCCCCTTCCCGTGTCCAAGTGTTCTCATTGTTCAATTCCCACCTATGAGTGAGAACATGCAGTGTTTGGTTTTTTGTCCTTGCGATAGTTTGCTGAGAATGGTTTCCAGCTTCATCCATGTCCCTACAAAGGACACGAACTCATCCTTTTTTTATGGCTGCACAGTATTCCATGGTGTATATGTGCCACACTTTCTTAATCCAGTCTGTCACTGACGGACATTTGGGTTGGTTCCAAGTCTTTGCTATTGTGAATAGTGCCACAATAAACATTCGTGTGCATGTGTCTTTACACCAGTTAGAATAGTGATCATTAAAAAGTCAGGAAACAACAGGTACTGGAGAGGATGTGGAGAAATAGGAAGACTTTTACACTGTTGGTGGGACTGTAAACTAATTCAACCATTGCTGAAGACAGTGTGGCGATTCCTCAGGGATCTAGAACTAGAAATACCATTTGACCCAGCCATCCCATTACTGGAGATTACTTCTTTAACACCTCAGCCCTTACCTCTTCCTATGTTATCTGATAAGGTTTGCTACGGAATTCTGTATGCTAGATAATAAAGCCAATGTATTGTTTTCCAAAATGAAATAATAACAAGAACATACAACAGTCCTAAATAGACAGCCATAGTGGTTAAGAAGACTGGTAGACTGATACTCCACCAGTATCAGATTGGTGGAGTTCAAACATTGATGCCATCACCTATGAGCTGTGTGGCTTTGGGGCAACTTTCCTTCTTTGTAAGATAGGGGTAACAGGGCCCACCTTGCAGTCTTAGAATTAAGTGAGATCATTTATCTAAGGCATTTCGCACAGTGCCTACCTAGCACATAGGAAGCACTGCACTAGCTATTATTAGCAACTTTTATTATGGTTTTAGTCCGAAGCCTCTTCTTTCTGTTTGAAAACTTTATGAATTATACAGAACCTCTAAATAAAAAGACAAAGTCTTCTCTGACCTATTCTACTTCTTTGTTATTTGGTAATTTTGCTATTAGAAGCTAAAACGACCATAAAGTATTTTCCATCTATAATTCTCAGAAAAATCTGGACTGAATACTTTCTTATCTAATCTCAGACTTTCCATATACCATAGTAATTCTGTGAAAGATACTGGGATAAGATTTCAAGTCTGATCATAATATAAGCAGTAGCGACACACAGTCTTTCTGGAGTTTCTGAAGCATAAAAAAGCTAGAAGATATTTGATTACACAAATCTGAAACATGGTGTTAAATGTTTCAAAATTCATCATTACAAGGCTATAAAATGTAACATCTTGTTGTTTTTTGTTTTTAAGGCAGTATTTCACATGAGGATTCTGAATATATAGAATTAAACATTTTTCCTTTGGGAGCTCTCTCCAATTTTCAGTTTACTTAATCACCGTAAGAGGGTTGGGAGGGCTTAGATCCTCGACCTTGTATATGATTCTTCAGCTCCCTAGGATGGCTTAAAGTTTCCTCATTTTTTAAATTAAGAGATTAAACAAGATGGTCTTTAGAGTATGTTCTATCTTAAAATGGTCTGACCAATTCTCACAGTAGGTAATCTGAACTAGGTCATTTTCATCACCTAATTTTCATGTATCAGCAAACTCAAACAGGCATACATTTCAAAAGCTTGCCATTTTGTCTTCCCCAGTACGGTACCTAAGATTTTAATGAACATATTTGCTATGATTTCAACAAGGTAAAATTATTTTAAAATGTAGACATATCTAAGAGTATTACTTTTTAAAAGGTCCAAGTACGAGCAATAAATTAAATAAACGATCCTCTTATGCTCATATTCATATTCTGTACTCACCGGAACAGCAGCCATAAGTGTGGGCTTCAGTACAGTACAGTCTCCTTTGCTTCCTTTTTTAATTTTGCTGGACTACATTAAAGAAAAAGTAAATATGATCAGGAAAACCAACCTTAAGAAAACATGTTGTAATTCAAGTATCAATAACAAATATAGAAGTTACACATGGAATTTGAGCTGTTATTGCTCTGTGATTATCTGTTAACAACTATCATAACCTACAAGTCTCAAGTGTAAGTACTTTAGTGCTACAGATAACTGCTTCTAGCACATTTCACCTTCCTTAGAGGAGAAACCTTGATCCAGGATAAGAAGAGAATGGGATATTTTGATGAATCAAACATTCTTATTAATAACACACTATCAAATACAGCACAGACTACTACTACATTTTCAAAAAAAAATTGATTAAGACAGATATAACACTAAAACAAACTTGAAGGTGATTTTAACTTTCTTTGATTAACCAATAGGCAAAGCCACATCTTAAAGACACGACTATATGGCCGGGCGTGGTGGCTCAAGCCTATAATCCCAGCACTTTGGGAGGCCGAGACGGGCGGATCACAAGGTCAGGAGATCGAGACCATCCTGGCTAACACGGTGAAACCCCGTCTCTACTAAAAAATACAAAAAAAACTAGCCAGGTGAGGTGGCGGGCGCCTGTAGTCCCAGCTACTCAGGAGGCTGAGGCAAGAGAATGGCGTAAACCCGGGAGGCAGAGCTTGCAGTGAGCTGAGATCTGGCCACTGCACTCCAGCCTGGGCGACAGAGCGAGACTCCATCTCAAAAAAAAAAAAAAAAAAAAGGAAAACTACTATGAACATCAATTAACATCATACTGAAACTCTAATTTGGTAATACCCTAGTTGGTAAGATACAGAGAACACTACCAGGGACAAAGTAGAGATACACATATATATACATAAATGTGCACATATTCTCTTTTTATCTTTCTTTCTTATACACATAAATACAATTTGGTATTTCAAATGTTAGATCAGTTGGTAGAAAAGTTGATAAAGTAACCCACTGAAAAAGCAAGATAAAAATAAAAATCTGCTATAACACAGTTCATTAGCCTGCAAGTTTAGGTGTTTGTCACACATTAGCCATTGCTAATACAGGAAAGAAGAAAACCAGCTGTTAAGCAGTGTAATCCATAAGAACTACCAGCTTGGCCATATAGAGGATGGTTCTCCTGATAGAACTAAGTTGCCTTTCTCCTACTTTTCTTTAATATGGATAAAGGAGATAAAATAACTTGTTTTACGTGTGTGCAAGGATGTGCAAATTTGCAAGTGGAAACCTACACAGAAACCAGGTACACCACACACAGGAGGGCTGCTCTGCAGAGACAAAATGGGCTCTCATGTCCTTCAGGTCAGAGTTGCCCTCTGCATGCTATTGACCAGTTCTTGCTACAGAGAGCAGTTCTAGGATAGCAGAAGCCACAAGAAGTCCTTCTTTGTTTTTTTTACTTAGTAACTTTATCAGTTATTTCGTCTTCTTGTGATCATAGTAATCCTGGTTATGACAATATTGCTATCATCAGTTGGCTCCAAATGTGGTGCTTCTAGTCTCCTGCGTCCTTCTGATTTCCTATGTGAGGGAAGTTCCTGTGTTTTAGATTCCTAAAGATTGAGAGTCTTTACAATAGTTCATTTAAAAAGTAGGTGTGAATTTTATTGAACAGGCTTCTAATGTACTAGCTTAGCCTAAGAGACAGCAAGAATTAAGTCAGACCAGCAACAGACTCCAACTGTCCCTCCTTTCCCACACTGAGGCTATTGTTCTCAGAAAGGCAGTGAAAAATCAAAGAGTGGCTAGTCCCGGCTTCCAAATTCACAAAGGGAAAAAAAATTATACTCGAAGTTTACTGAAATGTTTTCTACATTTTGATAATGTCTCTGAGCATAAGAAAAACCCATGACAATAAAACACAATCATCAGAGATTTTACTAAATTTTTTTTAGAGTTTAAGCCTCAATCTTATTGATAGGTCTACTTTGATTTTACTAGGTCAAGTTCTGTTTATCAACTGGATAGTGTATTTATTCATTCCATTACTATTCTAGCAGATTTTAAGTGTGAATTTATAGCTGAGTGGTATAGTCAAACACAGCAGCACCCTGTCATACAAAGATTGTGTTTCTTAAAGTAAAAACCTAGGAGTTGTTTGGAACAGAATGCTTTCTCACAGAAAAAGCCACTTTAAAAGGAGGCTGGATTCTTCTTTCAAAGAGAATCCAATGTGGTAATGACTAGGAGGGGACACAAGGGACATTCACGGGTATTGAAAATGTTCTGTTTTCCTAATCTAGATGGTGATGATCACAGAGGTCTATATGTATATATACTTATTAAATCTAATCAAGCAGTACATTAATATTTGTGCACTTTGAGTCATACATAAAAAAAAACACACAAAAAAAGGTGACTAGAATCTCAAGTTCAAAAAAAAAAACTATTTAACATTTTTTGTTTTAATAGTATACAACCTATCTAGCCTTTCCCTAAAATGGTATTTCTACAAATAAAGTATTACCATTTCTAACTGTGAACACCAAGGACATATCTTACCAACTCCATGCTCCATGGAGACTCAAACAAAAGGCAGCATTGCCGGGGTTGGGGGGGCGGGGCGTCTGAAAAACAACAGCTGGGCCCCCAGTGTTGAAGGAGCACAGCCACATATAGACAAGTCATTCCTACCTATACTCGCTTTATCTTTCAGCATCCAGAACCCCACAGCTTCTTTAGTGGCTTTTTTTTTCCCCCTATGCCTGGTTGAAGCTTTTCTACAGCAACTATTCCAAAGAAGACATAAAACAGAACTGTGGACAATAGTATTAGGTGTGTAATTTCAAATGGGTATAACATATATGAGTTAGCCCCACCCATTGTTGGGATTTCTGCTATGAACTACAGGAAGAAGGAAGAATCCTAACTTAGTATGGTGAGCTGAGACTACCTTTGGAGATGCCTCGGCCCTTACCAATAGAACTTTCTGTGATGATAAAAATATTCTTTATCTTTGCTGCCTAATATGGTAGCCATTGGTCACACCTAGCTATTGAGCACTTGAAATATGGCTAAAGCAAATGAATTTTTTTTTTCAATTTTACTTAATTTTTATTTAAATATCTGCCTAGTGGCTACTGTATCAGACAGCACTGCTCCAGAAAAATCTCAGAAAAACTGGGCCAAAACCCTAACATATGTCCTCCCAGAAAACCCACCAATGCTCCTGGGTAGTGTGTCAAAAAGGCTCACTGTATTTATATTCTCTATCATAGTTCTCAAGAGTAAAAATCTAGTAGAGAAAGATAAAAATAGTTATTCATTCTGAAATAATTGTAAGGCTGGGCGCAGTGGCTCACACCTGTAATCCCAGCACTTTGGGAGGCTGAGACGGGCGGATCACTGGAGGTCAGGAGTTCGAGACTAGCCTGGTCAACATGGTGAAACCCCATCTCTACTAAAAATACAAAAAAATAGCAGGGCGTGGTGGTGGGCGCCTGTAGTCCCAGCTACTCCGGAGGCTGAGGCAGGAGAATCGCTTGAACCCGAGAGACAAAGGTTGCAGTGAGCCAAGATCATACCATTGCACTCTAGTCTAGGCGACAGAGCAAAAGAAAAGAAAAAAGAAATAATTTAAAAATATATAGCTAAAGCAATGCTAACACATCCACAGGGTAATTTCCTATAGCTACATATTGTTCATGGAAGCTATTTTGATGTCAAGGAGAAAGCTTTAGCTGAATTAAAATATCTCGTGTCCTAGTATTATGTTCTCAGCCAAACTATGCAGCATCATATAATCATGCCAATATGAAAAGTTTGTCACCTGGTCAGAGAGTGTAAGTGGAGAAGAATATCCAATCCTGCAGCCATAGGTAAAGCAAGATATCTCTGCTGTCAGTTCTAGCACATGAGCCAAAGGCAAGTAGCCAATATATGTGTCCTTTGGTCTAAAACAAAATAAGAGAAATATTTTAACCATTCTTGAAAAGGCATTTGAAGTTAGAAATACCAAGAACTTTATCATTTTAATATAGATTGAGTTTAGAGAATGCTGAACATGAACTCTGATTTCTAAGAAGAAAGTTAAAGAACTATCTTACCCCAGTCCAGGTATTCTTTCACATTGGCCTGTCATTCCAGCTATCAAATTGCTATGATGCATCATCACTCCCTTAGGTCGGCCAGTAGAACCACTAGTATACATAACAATGGCCATGTCTGAAGGCGTTGGTCTACTTGGAGGAATGCCCACTAAATGAATGAATGAAAAACACCACATTTACTTCAGTTCAAAAGTTAAATTACTAAACAATAATACGATATTTAGATTTTGCATAATGATAAACTATCAATAGACAGCATTTGCTTTAAATCATCAAAATGAGCTGGGTGAGGTGGCTCATGCCTGTAATCCTAGTACTTTGAGAGGCCAAGGTGGGAGGATGGACCCCTTGAGCCCTGGATTTCGAGACCAGCCTGGTCAACATAGCAAGACTCTGTCTCTACAAAAACTAAAAAAGTTAGCTGGATGCAGTGGCATGCACCTGCAGTCCTTGCTACTCAAGAGGATGAGGCAAGAGGACTGGGTGAGCCTAGCAGGTTGAGGATATAGTGATCTATGGTCATACCACTGTGCTCCAGCCTGGGCTAGAAAACAAAAATGTTTATCAAATTCTGGTTACAGTGAGCATTTTGGACTCAATTTGGCCCATTTTCTGGATGTTTAACCTAATCCCTGTCTGTGCTTTGCCTCTCCACAGTGTTGTACACAGAGCAATATCGTAGAAAGATTTCTGGGACTTTGGAGTATCAGGAGGACAGAGTATTGTGTATAAACTTCTTAGGCCTCAGTTTCTCATCTCTAAAATAAGACAGTTGGACAGATTGTGGTTACTAACCACTAGTGGGTATCAGAATCACCTGCAGAACTTAAATAAAAGACTATTTCTGAACCCCCTTTCTGAAAATTCAGATTCAATATGTCTGGGATAGAACGAAGCTCCACAAGTGATTCTCATATATGCCCCTGATTGAAAACCACTGGATCTGATCTTTAAGGTGATTCCAATGCTAAAATTCGAAGGTGATAAGTTTTAAACAGCACCCTGGAGCTTCCACTTTCAAGACAGTGTATAGTGCTAACCTAGTAACCACTTTTCCTTCCAAGAATATACCAAAGTGGCTAAGAAGCCACAGATATATCATCAGAATTAAATACAAGTTTAACAGGGTTATCAGATTTTAAAATCTTTACACAAATTATTTACATTTTTATACACATTAAAATAAAATTATTTTAAAACAGTGAGCTATACCACTGAAACAAAGATAGTTACACTTAAACTGGCTAATTTTAATGCTTTTTAAAGATACAGTCATAGTTTATAAACCAAGCAAATAAGGACTGCATATTTCCTCTGATGATTAACCAAAGCAACAGCAGTAGCTAAATTCTTAATCTAAGCACATAATGTGATACTTTGCTTCTGCCCACTTTTAAGTAAATATGCAAAAAAGTGGCATCATAATAACTGTCTGTACCACAAAAACATATGTATCCTATCTATTGCAGAGATGAGTAGAACTAAGCGGGATATGTGGCCTATTACATTATTGCTCACACAAAATTATGAAGACTGCTGACCCCTTAGTTTGCTACCAACACCCTTTGGTGAATCAGCAGAACTGCAACTGATCCCTACCAATCAGGACTTTTCAGTCAAGTTTATCCCAGTCTTACAGGGTCAACCTGGTGTAGAGAAATAATTCTCTATGGGTCTCATGTTCCACACATCTTGCAAGCAGAGACATTGACTTTGTTCCAGACTATCTTTACAAGGATATTTGCAAAGAGATAGTGTCTCTCCCCAGAGCAAACAGCAGGCATGCTTACTGTCCAGTACAATAAGATAATAAGATATTCAGGCTCTTTAAGCTCAGAGTTCCTCTCTTATGACACAAATGTTGATATGATACTCTGGCTACTGCTACTGTTGTGAGTAAAAAACTGTCCCTCATCTCAGACCCAAAAGTCTATGGCCCTAAGAAGTTTTGCAGGCTCATCTGTTTGCCAGCAAGCAGGGTAAAACCTCAGACTCTCTGCCATTCTGGACACATGGCAGAAAGCTATAATCCATACCTGTTATTATAAACGCATGTTCATTCTCTAACAGTAAAATGTTCAGAAGCTGAGTAGTGGTTCGACCAACATTTTCTCCTGCAAAAATGTATCCTTTCCTCATTATAGTATGGTATTATGACCACCGCATTAAACATGATAAGAAAACTCTTCAAATGGAGTATTAATTTCCTCAACTCTCTGCCCTGATGGCCAACTGACATTTTGCTACAAGGTACACTTACTTGCTTTAAATGAAATACCAACTACCACTTCAGTGGTAAAATACATCCAAGCATTAATCTTGGTAAACAGTTTTGCATCCTCTGAAACATCCTTAAGATAACTAGCATTAAGCATTTATTTCAGAAAGTTTACTGAATGGAAGGCCTGAAATATTTTTCTTTTATGAGGCCCAAATTGGAAGGTTATAGTGGGTTATTTAAAAATGAAGAAACATTTGGCAGCAACTGCCATAAAGTCTGAACCACTGATTACATCTCAACCATTTAGTGAAATTTACTAACTTACTTTTTTTGAGGAGAAATGGAGGGAAAATCTTAATCATATATGGTCTTGATGGTTTTTAAAGAGTTTTAAACTTTTTTTTTTCAGTCAAAGAACTTTTGTGGATTTACTCATATCACTTGTTTCCCTAACCTACCGAAATAACTAACCTGGAATAGGTAAATAAAATTGTTTCTACTGCTGTACTTACAGTTTTCTGGGTTGGATCCCAACTCTTCTACTGATTGCATGCTGTGAATCTCAAAACCTTCCGGGTACTCTGCTTTATTGATAGTCTTATTGTCCACATAAATGATATGTTTTACACAACTGATATCTAACAATGCAGTCTGTTAGGCAGAAAGAAAAAAACCAGCTATTAAATTTGAGCCTGCAACAAAAATCCACTTACTGAATATTTTTCTGTCCTGCCAGACAATGCAACCATGAATTAAAAGAAAATTTCATATTTACCTTAAGTTTACTTTCCAGAAGTTCAACACTGGTAATCAGATAGGAAGCCTCAGATTCATTTAGCCCATGAACTACTGCTTCTTTGCCAAGTGTGGCATATAAAGTCACAACTACATAATAAAAATAAACAGAAATATTAAGTAATAAACATCTATTAGAAATGGATATTATTGAAGTCAGTCTTTAATAATAGGTACACTTAGAGACACAAAGACATTGTGTATTTTAATTTGATTTCATAGTCTCTGTCACCATCCTTCAACCTTGCTTCAAACTCCCTCGGAGCCCAAAGTTTTCCTTACAAATTCCCAGAACTCTCACTTCCTAAACCTGAAGAAACCCAGAAACACTCGCACTGCCACAGCTGATCAAAAATCTGTCAATTAAGATGCTCAAGGCCAATTGGTACTGGCTGAACTCTTAATTCAGGTCAGACTGGCCCAGCTAGAGCTTCCTCTTGATACACACTTTCATTGGCCATAGCCTCCAAAGAATGGATAAGTCCTTGAAAATCTTGAGGATCTTAAGTCATAAGATCAGCCACAGATAATGTCCTTACTCCTTCTAAGAAGCTGCTTTAGTGAGTCCAATGTCCAATGTGATTGGTGACCTCCACACCTTAATTAGAGAGATCAAGGAGATCTACTCCTTAGGAGCCACCAGAGATAACATAAACTTAAACCAAGATCAGTTGGAATCAAAGGGCATTTGCTAAACTTAGAAAGAACTGAAAATTCAGCTCTAGATTGGTAACTAGAAACAACGTGGTTAAAAATAGCCACTTTTCACAAGCTGTTGATCGTTGAAAGTGGGTAATGGGTACACAGGGGATCATTTTCATATTATCTATTTTTTGTTTGAAATTTAAGTTCTTCAATCCTACCCTACAGTGTTATATTTCATTCAACAAACAATGGAGTACTTAGTATGGAACAATACATTATTTACTTCTTAAACAGTGGCAACAACAAACGCTTGAGTATTAGAAACATACTCAATTTTACTTTCTAACATAGCTAATGCCAATTCCAGTTGTCACATGCATATTTCACATGTAAAATGGAGTAAGTCAAATAAGAAGTCTCAAAGTGTAGCAATGAACTTGAATTATCCTAAGAAATGGTTTTTTGTTCTTTTAATCATTACTCTTTGTATATCATCCCTGAAAAATACCCCCAAACTCCAACTCTTTCAGGTACAATTCATTTCCAATTGGAAAATAAAAGTGTAAATCATATCCCTTAAAGCTGCCAATTCCCATATTAGTTCTTACAAGTTATATTTAACAGCAGCTATCAGATATCTTTTAGCCGCAATATTACAAAATGTATTGTGGACGTAATTTCTGTGTAAAATGGCTAAACAACACCTACTCTGAAAACAGAAGCATCTCAAAACAATTTTCACATGCAAGCAAAGACTCTTCTCTCCCCGCTCCAAAAACACAAGGCACTTACGAGGAAAGTTATACTTAAAGCAGGTCTGTGCTGCAATCATCCACTCGGCCCTGGTCTCACAGAAGATGGCAATGGTGTTCTTTGGTTTTAGTCCCAGTGCAGTGAGTCCACTACCAAAGTTATTCACTCTGCAGTTCACTTCAAGGTAGTTCATCCATTTATAATTCCCAAGAATTAACTGTTAAAGTGATACATTCCCTAATATTAGTATATTCAAACAAGCAATTAAAATACTATCCAAAGCATAAAACTCTAAAAATGCTCTTAAGTGAACATAAAGAAGCTACGAACGGCTTCTGAGTAGTTTTACACAGCACTATAATAGAATGCCAGCATATTTAAAACGCACTCCATTTATAATAAAACAAATGTGTCTTACTTTTTAAAACATAAATGAAAAGCACCAAAATACTTTACCTTCTTAAAAACTTTTCCATTTGGCTGCATTTCATTTTCTTCACTTAGGATTTCCCTGGTCCCAAGGCTGTCCTTCTTCCCAAACTTGGATACAGCATGGTCAAATAATTTATCCAGAGTATCTGCTCCAGGGATGTCTATTACAGCTAGTGAGTCGAAGTGTGTGACAGAGCGATATGGACTTCCAGGTTTGTCTGAAGTGGGCTTAGCTTTTATTCTCTTTGCCATAGCGTTTTTCTTCTTGGCATTGGTAAGAAAATACCATGGAATAAATATAAGGGCACTGTATATTGTTATTAACAAGTGGACAGGCAGCAAAATAATGGTGAGTACATTTAGCTTAAGTTTCATAGTGGAAAGGCTTCTAAAATGGTGCTTATTTCTTGTTATTCTTTGGCTTTTGAAAGCCTTATTTTGCTGAAGAAGGCAATAATAGAAGCAGCAGTAAGAATAGCAGTACAGCCAAGGCAGTTCAATCTCAGTGATACAGATAAGTTAGTAATCTTTGGAAGCCGACAATAAAGTACGCCTGTAGGTGATGACAATGAATCAAGCAGAGAGCAGGAGAAAAAAAAAAAAAAAGAGTATTAACAAGTTGATAGCACAATTGATTTAAATACTCAGGTCTTTATTAGTTTACACAATTAATTACAGAAAGCTGAAATAACTGGTCTGAAAGGCTGGCATTTTCCATTTGTAATCATTATTGACATAAATGTCTTTGAGCACATCAACTTCTGAATTTAATTTTTTCCAGATTTCTAGGTGTAGTGGTACTCTGGCATATCATTCTGTGAGTTGAACAACAACCTTAATGCTTACGCAAATGCATGAATATGATATTTAAATCTGGCAAAACTTTGGTAGAATAGGGTATGCCAATGAGATTTTTCTTAAACATGTGCATGTAAACTAGACATCTTTAAATAGTGTTAAGTTTATATCCAAAGGCGGGGGGTGGGGGGCAGAAACTACCAACTTAGATTTACTTCTCAAAGGTCAACCCAGAAACATTATTCTGAGTTCTTCATTAAGGTACATTTCTCAGGTAATGCTATTTACTATCTCCTGTTTCCCATATGGGATCAATACAGTTGTAAAATCATTTCCTGTATGTCCACTTTGTGCTCAAAACTGCACCAGTTGCCTAGGAGTGGTAATACAAGTATGAAGTTGTATTAATTCCTGGCCCTTGGCCATTATAAGTTAACATTTATGAGTCAACTATCACACAAGATAGATCCAGTGTTTTTGAAACTGTTTGGGGGCATGGGGACAGGGGGTGCAACTAAACCATCTCTTCTAATAAACACTACTACAAACTGCCCATACATAACACTAAAAAGTGGAGTTGCTCTGGCCAAAACAGGGTTTGGGGATGTCTAGAGTCCTGCACCAGAATTCCCTGAATCCCAACTCCCAAGGTGACCACTAAAGCACTTCCACTGAAAAGCCTTGTGGTAATACATAACTAATACATAACTACCACATGCAGTATAGGCAGTAGTATAAGCAATAAACGCAAAAGGAGTTCACAGAAAGTGCAAAATGGCCAAGAGTAACTAGGAGAGGTGTTGTGGAGATTAGATTTAAGCTGGACCTTATGTTGGGCATCTAGAAATGAAAGAGGAATGGAAGGCATTCCAGGCTTAGGGACTGTACGAAAAAAGATACGAAGGTGGGAATGAAAGGACTTTGGGAGAATAGGAAGTACCAATAGCAAGGACACTAGTCTGACTGGGGCACAGCATACACTAAATACGCTAAATACACTTGACTAAATATGCTACGGTAGTTACAAGATTTAACAAATTAGGCAAAGTAATTTTGATTGGAAAACGCAGAAAGCTGGGGGCTGCTGCAGGTTAGAAAAACAGTGCCATTGGAAAGAAACTACAGAAACAGGCTCAAAAATAGTAATTTTACTTTTTTTTTTTTTTTTTTTTTGAGACAAGCTCTCATTTTGTCACACAGGCTGGAGTGCAGTGGTGTGATCTCAGCTCACTGCAACCTCTGCCTCCAGGGCTCAAAAGATCCTTCCCACCTCAGCCTCCCGGGCAGCTGGGAACACAGATGTGCTAATATCACCATGCCTGGCTAGTGTTTTTGCATTTTTTGTAGAGATGGGGTTTCGCCATGCTCCTCAGGCTGTTCTCAAAATCCTGGGCTCAAGTGATCTGCCCTCGATGGCCTCCCAAAGTGCTGGGATTACAGGCGGGGGCCATCACACCCGGCCTAAGAATAGGAATATTTTTCAAAGAGTTTACCTTCAACTGAGAAAGCTACTTTGGTGAGTCGTAGCATATTTCAACAAGAAAAATCAAAATATTACTTCACTTTGCAGAGACAAACTGAAGCCCAACCTTCCGCAACTTTTGTAGAAACAGACTGACAGACTTAATTCAATTGACCCCAGGCTAGTTGATTGTTTTTATGCCATCTAATATAAAATCGTAGCTTAATCCTGCCTGTGCCTTTGTTCATGTAGTTTAGCTGAGTATAGTGAAATCAGCAAGAAACTAGAAGTCACTGGGTGTCAATCCTCATCTCTGCCCCTAACTGGCTGTGTAACCTTGAGCAAACCATCTGTCTGAATCTGGGACCACACTAGATCAGTAGGCCTTAACCTCTTAGAGATGATGGGCCTTTTTGAGAATGAGAACTAGGAACCCAATTCCCCTCAGAAAGACATGCTAAATGATAGACACAATTTCAAGTGATTCACAAGTTCCTTGAAATCCATCCATGAACTTCAAAGGGCAACAATCCTGAACTAAAAATGTCTGGCCTAGGTGATTCTTAGGGCCATTCCAGCTTTAAATTCTATGATATACCTTACCTGGAAAGTACTTTCTCAGTCTCTTGGACAAGTCTGGTCATTCATTTCTTCAAGATAAGGTGTGTCATGTCAAGTGTTTAATCATAGTGCTGAATGTAAGATCCCCTCTAACTGAAGATTTCATGGCTACCCAAGTCCAGAACAATCTTTAATTTTTCTAATTTCACACATCATTAGCAGTATCGACCATTCAATCTGATATATGATTATACTACCATCACTTCCAAACTTCTGGGTGCCTTAGTACAGAACATAGACCAGTAGTTCTCAACCATATCAAACCCAATACCTCTTTCTTATGACAAATATTTTGTGATACCTCTTCATAAACATCAAAGGATAGTCATAATCTACCAACACACCATTTTTAAAAAATAATTTCTTACTGGTACTATAAAAGAGTACCATAAAGAAACTAATTTAAAATTTTAAAAAATAGTTGTTTCAAAACATACATTCTCAGAGACAATATTAGCAGACATAAAAGCATGTCTTCAGATTTATAAAATGCCCCTAAGGGGTGAGTACCACCTTATCCTCAATTGAGAACTCTTCAGACTTAAGGCTGAAGATATATAAAGAAATAGAAAATAGCTTTTGAAGAGCCTATACTTTAGTTGGATTTAAACTGCACTGTATGTTTTTTAGTTATTGATGTTACATAAATTTAATCTTTTATACATATTTGCCTTAAGTCTTGGAGAAAGAGAAATGCTTACTAGGTAATCCTCATAATGGTTAGTACAGACATACACACATTGCATGCACACACACACACACACACACACACACAGTAGGCAAAGCTCAAAGAACATTCAGGTGAGAAGAAACCAGAGAGATCATTTAGTCTAGAGGTTTTCAAATTCTTTCTGCAGGTAGTGAGGGGGTCATGGGTCATCCATTTGAATAGAATCTTATATAAAAACACAAGTGTAGATGAAAGCAAAAAGCATAGCTGCTCTGGTAGGGGAGGCTATGACAGCCCCTGAAGGTACTCCTTGGAACTTCCAGTTCAGCTGAATATTTGAACAACTGATACTGTCTGATCCCTCATCTTACAGAGAAGCAAATGAATGGTAGAGCACAAATCGAGCACCCAGTGCTCTTTCAAGTACACTAGCCAGCCTCTGCCCAGTTTTGCCTATCATCATAAACTATAATACTTCCTTGTCAGGTGTTATACTCAGTCTATTGATAAATTCATTTCAAAAAACATTTAAACATTTCATTTTACTTCCAAAAAAAAAAAAAGAGTTGGTGGTAAGGGTATGATGCTGAGCATCGTACCCATCATTAGGCAGAATATAATGTCTCATAAGAGAAACAACAAAAATTTTCTAGGCTCACAGATCTGGGTTTAAAATGTGGTTCTATGCAGCCACAAAAAAGAATGAGTTCATGTCCTTTGCAGGGAGATGGATGAAGCTGGAAACCATCATTCTCAGCAAACAAACACAGGAACAGATAATCAAACACTGCATGTTCTTACTCATAAGTGGGAGTTGAACAATGAGAACACATGGACACAGGGAGGGGAACATCACACACAGGGGCCTGTCAGGGAGTGGGGGGCTAGGGGAGGGATAGCATTAGGAGAAATACCTAATGTAGGTGACGAGTTGATGGGTGCAGCAAACCACCATGGCACATGTATACGTATGTAACAAACCTGCACATTCTGCACATGTATCCCAGAACTTAAAAGTATAATTTAAAAAAGAAAGGTCTATATTAGTGGCTTCATTTGTAAAACAGGAATACTGCTTATATTACCTCCTTTATAGTGCTTTTGGGAGAAACCTTTGTCTTCTTCCTCTTAAATTCCATAGCTAATCATGCTTGGTCCCTGATAAATACTCTCATCTCTCTTGCCACGCCCTCACTTGGTTGTACTTAATCATCTTAACCACAGCCTGGTTCTATCCTATCCAATTCTCCACCTCATCTGTACCTGTACCTATGCAGCTGAATTTGCTGTGAGAAACACACAACTGTGCTGAATGTCTCACTTTAAACTTGTGATTGCTACCTCAAATGGCCTCTCCCTGATGCAGAGAGACCACACTGCACTAGTCCACTCACTGGCCCACTCCTCTGGATTTCATACTTTACTCTCTTCAGACCACCAACATTCCTCATCCAGACTCATTCTCAGCAGCTGACCTATTCTGCAGAAAAAACAGCAACAATCCAAAGAGAATTTCCACAGACTCTCACTGCTACATCTACCCACCTAATCACATCTGTGGCCACATGCTGTTTTTCTCTCCTGTGACTATGGATGAACTGCTGATGCTCCAAGCTGAGGCCAACCCCTTCACTTGTACATTACACCGTCTTTATAAGGACATGGAAGTGCTACTCTACCAATTCTTCCCTCTCTTCCTTCCTCATTAATTTTCCCTGCTCTTCTGAACTATTCCCTTCAGCATCATAACCAGCTGTTATTTCTTTCATCTTAAAAATCATTCCCTCCCTTGCATCTTCTTTTCAGCTATAGCCCATTTATTTTCTATCTCTTTGGCATTCCTTGAAAGACATGTCTATGGCTCTCTGTCTCCCAGTTCTTTCCTATTCTCTCTTGAACCTACCACAATCAGGCTTATGTCTCCTACCACTCTATAAACTTGTTCTCCTCATCTGGGTCTCCAATGACTTCCATGCTATTAGATCCAGAGGTCAATTAAAGCTCAGTTCTCTTCTTCCTTGACCCACTGGCAGCCTTTAACACAGCTGAGCCCTCTTCTGCTTTAAACTTCTTCACTTAGCTTCCAGGAGACCATATTCTTCAGGTTTTCTTCCTACTTCCCTGGCTATTCCTTTTCGGTCTTTTTTTTTTTTTCCCCCCTGCTTCTTCCTCATATTCCTGGCCTTTAAATGGTATGGGGCTTGGTCTTCGAACCTCACAATTTTAAATACCACATATATGTTGTGATGACTTCCAAATTTTTCCCTCAAGCCTGGAAGTCTGCCTTAAACACTATATTTGTATATCCAACTGTTTCCTCAACAGATCCACTTAGATGTCAGTTAAATACCTCAAACTTAGCGTGTTTAAAACTGAGATCATCTTTCCACAATCCTATCTCACCCAGTCTTGCCCATCTCTATATATTCCACTTGCTTTGACCAAAAACCTTAGATTCACCCTTTTACGCCCCCTCTCTTTCTCACACATTCCACAGGCAATTTATCAGCAAATCCTAATGGTTTGACTTACAAAACAGTTCAATCTAATTCAACTACTTCTCACCACCTCCACTGTTACCATCCTGGTTTAAGCCACTATCATCTCTCAAGTGCATAAATGGCATAGCCGATCTAGTCTCCCTGCTTCCACCTCATACCCCCACAATAAATTCTAAACTCAGAAGACACAGTACTATTCTCAAAATGTAAGTTAGATCATACCATTCCTCTGCTCAAAATCTTTTAAAGAATTCCCATATGACTCACCCAGAATATAAGCTAAAGTCCTTACTATAACCTGTAAGACTATATAATCTTTCCCCTACCCCAAGGTTATGACTTCACCTCCCAGTACGCTTTCCCTGGAACACTGTTCTGCAATCCCATTTGTTCCTGCCTCATGGCCTTTGTACTTGATGTTCCCTCTGCCTGGAATGTTCTTCCAAGACACCTACATAGCTTATTCTCTTGCTTCTTTTTTTTTTCTTTACTCAAAGAACACCTTCTCAGTGAGGCATTTCTCCAACCACCTTCTTTTAAAATTGGACTCCCCACACTTTATGTCCCTTACTTGCATTATTTTTTGTCCACAGTACTTTTCACTAATATACCATGTTTTATTTTTCATGTTTACTGTCTATGCCCCCAGTAGAATATAAGCTTCAGAAGGCAGAGAGTTTGTCTCATGTGATGCTGAATCTGTGACTGGAACAGTGCCTCCATGTGTTAGCTTCAAACTGTTTACTGAATTAAGAATGTACCGGAATTCTTCTGAATCTATAAGGTAAAAATATATGCAAGTATAATAACATGAAGGTAGCTAACTTTAATCATCTTAAAAACAATTACTTGTCCATGTCAACATCCTAGGAAATACTATACTCTTAAAATCCCTGGTAATTAAAATAAACTTGAATGTGTTGTTAGTTGCTTAATAGAAAATATGAAACTGGAAAAACTGCCTGTTGCACAGAGGAAAAAGATTGGTGTTATAAAAGCATGAAGATTACACAATTTGCACTATGTGCATCTTCACTGATACTTTTCACAAAGGTATGCTGTCCTTCCATGTATGAAGAGTGATACTGCTATCCCACCATTAGGAGGACATGGACTTTGGCGCTTCCTTGAGATCATGTATTTGTATGTCAGCCAGAAAAAGGCAGGGCATTATCTTCAGTCACTGGATAGTTAATTGCTCCTGTTGAACTTCACCATTCCATATGGGAATCATAGTAATAACCAGGTACTGAGCATTTACTACAGGCTAGGTACTATGCTAAGTCCTTCAGATCTATTATCTCATTTAATCCTTCAGAAAACTCCTTTGAGGTAGTACCTTCATTTTAAAGATATAACAGACTCAGAGAGATTAAGTTGCCCAAGATAGCACAGCTGAGTAGAGATTTGAACCCAGGTCGATTTGATTTTAAAGTCCATGTTTTTAGCTCAGTTGTCTGTGATCCTAGTCATACTGGTATAATCTAAATAAGTGAGAGTGACAAACTTTGGGTATGAAGAAATACTGGCAACAATTTTGAGCAATGATCTGTCCTATATCCTAAGACATTTCGTTTGGGGGCGGGGGCTGTCTAGATGTCCAGTAAGTACTAGAAGTTTTAGTGAAAATCAGATTCAATTTTATATTTTTGTTCTGAGGTGAGATTTAATAAGTATTTCATTCCAGTTACTTCAAACACTCCAAGATAGGTTAAACACAAAAAGCATTAGTGATACATTAAGCTCTAGTACACAAAGTAAACAGACACTACATATTAATTAAAGTCTGAATTTAAAAGAAGAAATCGTCTTACCCAGAAGCATGTGACACAACACCAGTTTGAGAATGAAAGAGAAAAACTACTGAACTGCAGTTGGTTAATGCCAAGACATTTTTTCAAAAGTTTTAGAAAATGAACTAAACCAAGCAAGGATCCATGCATCTGCCACGCTGAAACATACAGTAGTGACAAATTAACTTTGTCCTTGATATAAGATCTTACAATAGTTTTTAAATCAATTTGAAAATCAACAATTAACAATATAAGTGCTACTTTTTTAAAGTTTCATTTTCAAGTTACACATTATTTAAGAGTAATTTAAACACCAAATAAAAAGACAATTTGCCTTCTGAAACAGATTAGTTGTAACTAGTAAACATTAAATCAGGAAACAATTATAAAAGCTCCAAGAGATTAAACAGATAAGAATATCTGCTGTACTTTAAAAGATCATATTTCTAAATAGATGTTGCACCACAAAGACTTTTGTAAAGGGGCGGAGTGCTTCCTTAAAATCTTACTTTCTTTCACACACTATTAAAAACTTCCAAATTGTTTTTGGAATGATTGTAAAATATACAAGAGAAAGCTCAACTACTAGGTTAAGAATGAAATGAAATCCAACTTTACAAGAGACATTACAATTAACTTTATACTTTAACATTAAAACTTAGAGAATGACAATACCTTAAGAAAATAAAGGCATTAAGAGTTGCTAACAAGATCTTTCATCAGTCTGCAAGATGAAATAATCATGTAAAATACATGTATCATTATAGCACTTGTCTCATCTGATTCAGATTGTTATATTGCAAATAACAAGCAGTCTATTCAATATAAAATAACTTGTGCAATCAAACCTTAAGCTCAAATACACAGTAATTATAATAAATACATTTTAAAACCAAGAAAAGCAAAACAAAACCTAAGATGACTATATAGATGCTGTATACCAACACATTACACCTGTGCCTGGCTAGTTTGACTGAAAGCTTTTCACAATTATGACTGATCTTTGGGTGCGTCTCTCACAAGATAAACTGAACCTGTTTACTTCATCACCTGGAGAGGTATTAACTCCTGAATTCGCCATTCTGCCAGTCTCTTTGCAGCTTTTCCCAGCAAAGAAAGCACCTCAGCTGCCATGTTGAAGATACTTTTAATGCTCTACAGTGAGTTCCCTCCCATCATGCCTTAAGAAGATCCCCAGCATGCATCAGATAATGTTGTTTCTAGGTCATAGGATGTTATAATCGGTATCCTATCTGTATATGTCAAAATGAGGAGCTCTAGGAGTCAATGCTGCTGCCTACACACTTCACCTACACTGTGTATAATTATACATCTATTCCTCATTTCAAGTGATCAAGATATACTTGATTTTTTAAAATGTAGATTTCTAAAGCTGGGAATTGGTTGTATATAATTTAATCCAATAACTGGTTGTAAATAATTTAATCCAAAGCTTACATCTAAGGAATCTTGAGGATAAATCAGGCTAGAAGTGGCACCTGCTGGCTAAGCATGATGCTATAATCAAACTTTATTAAACATAATGAAAAAGGGACAAAAACTAAGTTCTGGGTGATATGTGTTTAGAGAGCAATACAAATGGTTCAGTGCTGTAGAAGGGCAGCAGATAGCACAATGACAATGTTAATGTTGTCCAACTGATGCTAAAGAGTAACTGCTGCAGGTCCCTGTACACAAAACCTTGCTGCTAAATTAAACTGCCCATTGTACCACAGTGGAGACTTAATTTTATCTACAAAGTCTTCAATTTACTGGGTGCTTTTTCTTTGTTGGGATATATAGATGATTTTAACAGAAGTTAACTAAAAATAATTGGGTTATAGAATTTAACTTTAAAGTTAACTTTTATAACAAATGTGTTTTCTTCAAGTGAAGAATATACAAAATATCTATAGGTTATACATCTATTTCCTGTAATCTTACATATTTATTATAATAAAGTAATACAACTTAGGGCTTTCAACCATGAGTGTAGGTTCCAAAAAAGTCTCTAAGCAGCAGTAGTATTTCCCATAGGAATATCTTCATGTTACAGGGAGAATTTTACAACTATGCCCTTTTTTGCCACATGATCTGCCCTCCCCATCTGCTAGAGGAGGAACCAGTTTAATAGGTTAGTTTGTGAATGTTCTTTCCAATATGTCAGACTGTTAATAAATTATGCAACAATGTAGTCTTAAACCATTTCTTATAAAATGGCCAAATAAATGACTATAATTCAGCTGCCTGACTACCATAATACAAAATTGTATCGTGATTAAAAAAACAAAAAACTCATTCTGCTTTTCAGTATTAAATGGATCTCAGAAGTGATTCTAATTAAAGAACTCAAAGACAGATTATTCAATAATCTGCTGGATATTGAAATTTTATGGCCATATAGTCAACGCTCACATATTAGCTGTAGTAAAGAACAGAAGGACACATATTCTAAAGACAGCAGGTAATTCAAAAATGCATTTTATCCTTATTAGCATTTCATTTTGAGTATGTCTGACATTTCAGAAATTAAAGAATTCCTACGTAAAGAAGTAAGTCACACAAAGCCAAATATAAGAAGCCATGGAAAAGTACCCCTAGAGTTAATGTCTCCGCATTAGGATTGGGAATACATTTCATTCCGTTCTCTCCCTCCACATTCATTTGTTTATCTGGCTTATGTTTCAGTAAGATGAGTGAGACAAGGGTGATAAGGAAGTTAATTATTTCCATTTTGAAACATACTTTGGGAAAGTTCAGACAACGGCAATTAATGGGGAGCCTCCAAAGTGTCACAGAGTACTATCTGCAATCTCCTGAACAGAACAACTGGCCAGATATGTTCATGCCAATGTTTCTGGTAACTTCTACTCTTCACCTTGGTAGTTTTTTCCCTTCCAAATCTAGATGGGCTGCAGATTGATTGGTATAAATATGTATGTGTGTGTGTGGGTGTGTATCTGTGAGAGAGAAAACAGTACTTTCTGTAATTAAATTAACTATAGAAGTTTGAATACTACACTCTTCACAGTGGCAGTATAGTCTGTCAACTTCCAAAAGGAAATAATAACTTTACTGATATTTTAACTTCTTTGTCAGTCATTGGGGAGCATGTAACACCTAAGTAGCTGAATTCGGTGACAGCTAATTCTGATCTGCTGATAAAAATCTTTGGCCATGTTTAAGATTCTTCTAATGCAGGCTAATCAGTGGACTTCAGCACTTAGCTATACAAGAACATGGTCTTTTGAATTTCTTTATACTTGGAAATCAAAAATAGTTATTAGCACATAAGAACTACTATATCTTCAGTTTCAAATTTATAACCTATTAAAATGAAAGCAATTTTCAGAAGACCAGGAATTCTAGAGAGACAGTATCACACATAGGGTTTTAGTCGTGGTTCACAAGCTGCTGAGCTGTAAGACCTGGAACAAATTAACCTCTCAATGTCTGTTTCCTCATCTGTAAAATGAGAAGTTGGGTTCATATTTTAAGATATCACAAAACAGTAAAAAATGTAAAAGAAAGAAGAATCGTAGGGGGAAATGACACAGAGCTACCAAGTTGTTGTTGTTGTTTTGCCGAGCATGAATTTTTTTAAAGCCCTACCATTTATTATCACCATCATTTCACGAGATAAAGAACATGTTTAATTCCCCTAAATTAGAAAGATATATTCCGTAAGAAGCACTCCTTTAAAGTGAAAATGTTTAGCTTTTAAAAACTCATGATCTTCTGTCCTTATTTTTCTCACCTCACCATGGACCAGTGAAAATGTTTTCACTAACCAGCACTGGTCTAAAAGTCGATAACTGGGGATTATAGGAATAGGTAAATTTCAAAGTCCAAGCCTCAAACACTATGATTTTAATTTTACGTGCTCTGTTGTATTTCTTTTACTCCATATTGTAGTCTAGAATAGATGCCTCAACGAAACATCTACTTAAAAATTTATGAAGATCAGAAATACACTTAAATCAGTTTGAGAGACAGCCTCTATGTATACTTGCCCCAACACATTGAAGTTTATTCTTCAATAAGCTTTGGCGCAGGTGCACATTGTGGCTGTCTCTCAAAGAATAAGCTTCAGGTTGGTATGGTGGCTCACGCCTGTAATCCCAGCACTTTGGGAGGCCGAGGTGGACGAATCACAAGGTCAGAAGTTTCAGACCAGCCTGGCCAACATGGTGAAACCCCTGCTCTAGTAAAAACACAAAAATTAGCAAGGCGCCGTGGTGGGCACTTATAATCTCAGCTATTCAGGAGGCTAAGGCAGGAGAATTGCTTGAACCCAGGAGGCAGAGGCTGCAGTAAGCCGAGATCATGCCACTGCACTCCAGTCTGGGTGACAGAGCAAGACTCCATCTTGGGGCAAAAAACAAACAACAACAACAAAAAAAAACAATAAGCTTCAATGCATCAGGGCAAGCATAAACTGCTATGGATGTAACTTCATCAACAATAACGAACCACTGAGGACAGGTGCGGTGGCTCACGCCTATAATCCAGCACTTTGGAAGGCGGAGGTGGGATAATCACTTGAGGCCAGGAGTTCAAGACCAGCCTGGGGAGCATGGTGAAACCCCATCTCTGCTAAAAATACAAAAAAAAAGCTGGGCATGGTGGCATATGTCTCTAACCCCAGCTACTCGGGAGGGGGAGGCGGAGGTTGCAATGAGCTGAGATGGCGCCACTACACTCAAGCCTGGAAGACAGAGCGAGACTCTGTCTCAACAACAACGATAATAATAATAATAATAATGAACCCCTGATTGTGTACTTACTATTAAACCCATTTTAAAGATAAGGCAACTGAGATAATGAGAGACTAAGTAGTTTACCAAAGACACATATTCTATAAGCCTCAGTAGTCAGAACTGGAACTCTAATCTCTGATCCAGTTTTGGGTAGGACTCAAATAGAAAGATGTTGCTTGGATTTTAATTACCACTTGCTCTTTTACAAATGAGTGGCAAATGGTTAAAATTTTAGAAGCTGCACAGGGTAAAATGTTTTCCTATTTTGCTGTATAAAATAGTGCCTTTTTAAACACAATCATAAATATTGGTGGAGTTTTTCCTCTATAAGAGTCAAGATGCCCATTAGTATGGTCACTTACTTTTCTCAAAAAGCTAATAAAATTACACATTTAGAATTTCTAAAGGACAAATACTTACAAATGTCCTCTTTTTCTCTTAAGAAGAACACGAATATCTTCTGTGATTTCAATCTGCAGTAAGAGACAGCATTTATGAGTACAATGACATGAGAAAAGTACCCCTTTAAAAGAAATATTGCGTGCTTATTCACATTATCTGCGCACCTTAGCTCGTAAGCTTTTCCTTTTTACTAAAGGAAAAGCAAGAAATGACTAGAGATGAGTGTCTGACTAGAATTAGTGCTATTACAATCTCAGAAAGTAACTGAGCTAGACTCTAAGTAACAGTAGTTGAAACTCTATGGAAAAATGACAAGAAGCAAGAGTCATGTTCTTAACGGTTTTATTTGTATCTCTGAATCCCCCATGGTCAGGACCAAAGCCATGTTCAGACACAGAGACAATGTCTGACCACAGCAAACTAGTCAGTCACACAAGACAGCCATCCCCACACGCAGATGACTGCAGGCATCTATTCTCCCATCGAAACCAAAAACGAGTAAGTTCCTCGAAACAACACAAGGTTCCTTCCCAAATACAAATACGATACTGGTCTAAGTAGAAACCTAAATATATTTCCATCTTCTTTCAGTCTGTAAACACACCATTTTTGTGACATTTTTCAAGATATACACCAAAAGGGCCAGGCAATGGTGGCTCATACCTATAATCCCAGCACCCTGGGAGACCAAGGCAGGCAGATTCCTTGAATCCAAGAGTTCAAAACCAGTCTGGGAAAAATGGCAAAACCCCATCTCTACTAAAAATACAAATAATTAGTCGAACATGGTGGTGCATGCCTGTAGTCCCAACTACTTAGGAGGCTGAAGTGAGAGGATCACCTGAGTCTGGGAGGTCAAGGCTGCAATGAGCCAAGATTGCACCACTGCACTCCAGACTGTGCAACCAGAGTGAGATCCTGTCTTAAAAAAAGAAAAAGAAAAAGAAAAAGAAAAAGGAAGGAAGGAAGGAAGGAAGGAAGGAAGGAAGGAAGGAAGGAAGNAAGAAAAAGGAAGGAAGGAAGGAAGGAAGGAAGGAAGGAAGGAAGGAAGGAAGGAAGGAAGGAAGGAAGGAAGGAAAAGAAAAGGAAAAAGATATATACATCAGAAATGTTTGTCAGTTTAGGGTTGGGGTTTGACCTATTTTGGACAATGCAGGAATAAACTAGTTACCATCTGAATACTTGGAATAGTAAAATAAGGCCCTTCAGTAATTTGATATTGCTTTCTACAGAGCTGGGGCTCCCTGGGCATGATGCTATACTCTAAATAACTGAGGCTTTATTCCATCCAGCAGTATTCACTACTACTTGCATATGATTACGTAACAAGAATAACCCTTCGAGTTTTTTGTTTTTTTTGTTTTTTTTGTTTTTTTAGTCTAGACGCCTCCATGGAAGTCATACAAACATCCACATAACTGTAATCATCACACTAACTAGCTGGTGTTAATTCAGACAGTTAATTTTCTCCTTGCTACTATTAAAGAGATGAAGGAAAGAATGATTTATACCCAAGCCTATTACTAACAAAGACTAGTTACTAACAGTGAACTACTTTCAACTTTATGTTAATATCCACAATCTACTTTTGTTGAGGGGTTACCAGGGACAGCATCAGTATATGTCTTAACACAAATAGTTAAAACTACTTATAAACAGAAGTCATGCCATTTCATATGTTCTTATTTTTCTTCCAGAAGGCTAACACTGGCTATTAACATGAAGGGGGGGGGTGGGGCACTTATATTAAAATAAGATCCAAAGAGCTCACAAGGAGAATGTTGGGAAAGAAAAACTTCATACTTCTATATAAAAACATACACATTTCCCCCATAGATAATTCCAATAACTTAAAAATAAATGACAAAAAAAACCCACCCATCCTTCTATAAAATCATCTAAAGATCTAAAGGTGGAAGTTGCAGGGGAGAGGGATAAGGGAAAACACAAAACTATCTGCTAGTTTGCTTAATTTGGAAAATAACTCCATAAATAAATATTTGCAAAGGATAGTCAACTCTTGACCCTTGGTACTAGAGAGTGTCAGGGAATTCTCCAAGCTGGATGAGAGCCCCAGCTTAAACCTTCTACTCATCTCCATTCTCGTAGCCCCAAATTGGCTGAGCAGGAGAAGCAACTCTCAAAGGTTCTCTAATGCTAAGGAAGTAATTTTTCTCAATGCCTATCACCTTAAAAGCCATTTCTTTCATCACAAAAAAATGAAAGAAAGTAGCAGCTACCCAGGAAAGAAAAGGAAACCAAATCACATTTTGTAACCTAGCCTAATTTAGTTCTACACAACAGAAAAACTGATCCTGCACTCTCCTCTCTCCTAGTCTCCTCCTACAAAATAGCACCTCCCTGTTAAAGTCATTATATTAAAACAAATTGAAGAAACAATTTAATATAAAAAAACTAGGCAGATTACCACCATGCGGGTTGCATTTACAGACGATCAGGAATTGGGATGATTTAGCTAAAACTGTAAAACAAACTTCAGACTCTTTCACTTCAGATATACGCAAGGTTTTTGTAACATAAAAAAGTTAGAAAGTCTTAGCCTAGCAAATTGTTAACAGACTGAAGCATATATTGTTTATTTTCAACCTAACAGTAACATGGTGGCATTAAAAAAAGAAAAAAGAGATAATACAGCATCAAGAGTTTATTATCTTACCATTAGAAAAGAAGGCAGCACTGAAAAAGCCCAACTCACCAAATGCCAGTGAGCAAAACGAAGTCCATGCAGCTAATAGGACAGCAAAAAGTGATATAAAAAAAGTAAAAACTGATAAAAATACAAGGCAGTGTTCAATTTCAGACAACCCTCATATCTGGGGACAGACTTAAAAACAAATCATTAATGTGTTTGGCTCTAGCCCTCTCTGCAAATAAGTTGGTCTCTTAACCAATATTTTGAAAACATTCTTCCACAAGCAAAGTCAATACTAAACTTGTGA
The DNA here is from genome assembly GCF_003255815.1 of Theropithecus gelada. Taxonomy (NCBI): domain Eukaryota; kingdom Metazoa; phylum Chordata; class Mammalia; order Primates; family Cercopithecidae; genus Theropithecus; species Theropithecus gelada. Next base: position 107,714,914 of record NC_037689.1, read on the forward strand.
TAGCATCTGTTGGAAATGTTTCAAGCACGAAAAATCATCGTCCTGTACTTAATGTCTCAAAAATCGATCTTAATAAGTTTAAAATAGAATGTTTCAGAAAACAGTGGAAAAATATTAAGAAAGCTTTTGGCCGGGGGTGGTGGCTGATGCCTGTTATCTCAGTACTTTGGGAGGCTGAGGTGGGCAGATGACCTGAGGTCAGGAGTTTGAGACCAGCGTGGCCAACATGGCGAAACCCTGTCTCTACTAAAAATACAAAAATATGCTGGGTGTGGTGGTGCATGCCTATAACCCAGCTACTGGGAAGGCTGCGGCAGGAGAATCGCTTGAACCTGGGAGTCAAGATCACACCACTGCACTCCAGCCTGGGTGACAGAGTGACTCGGTCTCCAAAACAAAAAGAAAAAAAGAAAAATATTAAGAAATATAAAAATATTAGCACTTAATGTTCAAATCTAAAAGTAAATTCTGGCCAAGTCCTTTTCAAAACAATTCCCTACACAATGGTCCTTGATAAGTCTTATTTTAGATAAGTATACATAAATCACATATTGGTAAATAGTAGATTAAAACTGCCATACTAGCCGGGCGCGGTGGCTCAAGCCTGTAATCCCAGCACTTTGGGAGGCCGAGATGGGCGGATCACGAGGTCAGGAGATCGAGACCATCCTGGCTAACACGGTGAAACCCCGTCTCTACTAAGAAATACAAAAACTAGCCGGGCGAGGTGGCGGGCGCCTGTAGTCCCAGCTACTCGGGAGGCTGAGGCAGGAGAATGGTGTAAACCCGGGAGGCGGAGCTTGCAGTGAGCTGAGATCCGGCCACTGCACTCCAGCCTGGGCGACAACGCGAGACTCCGTCTCAAAAAAAAGAAAAAAAAAAAAAAAAAAAAAAAAACTGCCATACTAAAATACATTTCAATGTTTAGAAATGTTGTTATCAAGAAATAATACAGGTCAAAAACAGTATGTATGACTCCATTCTACATACATACATATATTTGAGTGTTACATATTCATAGAAAAATTAGCAAAATGTATTTTAAATACTAACAGTTATTGCTGGGTGGCAGGATTAGAGGTGAATTGTTTTAATATTTGCATATATTTTGGGTTTTTTCTGCTGATTTAGTGTCTTCCAAAATTTTCAAAAATAAAAATTGTATACTTAAAAGTTATTTTAAAAACCATAAAGGAACAAGAAAATGACTCATTAAAAACAGTACTAAAAAACTGTAGTAAGCCAAACTACGGAAGGTGTCGCTCACAGGCTAAGCTGTGGGAGAAACTTTTCTTTTCCCCTTAAGAATATATGTGAGCCAGGCGCAGTGGCTCACGCCTGTAATCCCAGCACTTTGGGAGGCTGAGGCAGGCAGATCACAAGGTCAGGAGTTCGAGACCAGCCTGACCAACATGGTGAAACCCCGCCTCTCCTAAAAATACAAAAATTAGCCCGGCGTGGTGGTGGATGCCTATAATCCTAGCTACTCAGGAGGCTGAGGCAGGAGAACTACTTGAACCCGGGAGGCGGAGGTTGCAGTGAGCTGAGATCACACCACTGCACTCTAGCCTGGCTGACAGAGTGAGACTCCATCTCAAAATAAATAAATAAACAAACAAACAATAAAATAAAAATATTCAAACATTACAAAATATATCAAATGAAGTGAAAGTGTCCTTTTATATCCAACCACCTAGAAATAACAGCTTTTACGTTTGGTGGGTAACTTTGAAGCCCTTTTTCTAAGCATATTCTAATACACACATACTTTTTTTTTTTTTTTTTTGAGATGCTGGAGTCTCACTCTGTCACCCAGACTGGAGTGCAGTGGCATGATCTCGGCTCACTGCAACTTCCACTTCCCAGGTCCAAGAGATTCTCCTGCATCAGCCTTCTGAGTAGCTGGGACTACAGGCGTACACCACAGCGCCCAGCTAATTTTTGTATTTTGAGTAGAGACAGGGTTTCACCATATTGGACAGGCTGGTCTTGAACTCCTGACCTCAAGTGAACCACCCACCTCGGCCTCCCAAAACGCTGGGATTACAGGCATGAGCCACCTCGCCTGGCCAACACATAAAATTTTTAAACAAAAATTGAATCATACCATCTATACATGTCTGCAACTTGCTTTAAAAAAAAAAAAAAACACTGGGCCAGGTGCAGTGGCTCACACCTGTAATCCCAGCACTTTCAGAGGCCAAGGTGGGTGGATCACATGAGATCAGGAGTTCGAGACCAGCCTGGCCAACATGGTGAAACCCCATCTCTACTAAAAATACAAAAACAAAATTAGTCGAGCATGGTGGTGGGCGCCTGTAATCCCAGCTACTCGGGAGGCTGACACAGGAGAATCACTCAAGCCCAGGAGGCAGAGGTTGCAACAGCAAACCTCTGTCTCAAAAAGAAAAATAAAACAAAAAACTGACTCTCTTACATGTCTTTCCATGGCAGAATACACAGATCTACTTTTTAACCATTCCATGGCATTCCATTGATTATATGACCACATCACAATTAAGTCAACCCATATTCTCTGTTGGTAGACATTTGGGGTTTTTCTAATTTCTGATCATTCGAAAGATCACAATGAACATCCCTATCAATATACTTATGCTAGTGATTCTAGAGGGTTTCTATCTAGTAGAATTGCTGATTCAAAAGGGTATGATTTTATATTTAGTCTATTAAAAATTGCCCTCCAGGCCTAGAAGCAGTGATACCCCAATAGCAATGAGCATATCTAGCACACAGATCTTGGGTTCCAAATACAATTCTCTAAGAAAAGGAACCAGAGCTCTTTGGAGCAGTTGATTCCAGGTCTGAGGCAGGAAATAGTCAAGATGAAGTTAGTGTCATCTGGTGCCAAGGAATAAAGGAGGGCTGAATTTTTTTAAATGGGGTCATGTGAAAAGGACACAGGGGTCAACCCAAAAAGAGCTCCCAATGGCCAAAGCTGGTATTAACACAACCTGGGCAACAAATAACAGTAATACTAGATTATATCCCACAGAATAAAATAATATCCATGAGTCCATACTAATATACATGAACGACTGAATAAGTAAATGAGGGAGAAGAGACTAATCATCCTTACAGAAAAATTCTAATAAATGTAGAAGGAATAAAGGAAATAGAAAATCTCCATTACAGCACCACAGGAATAATTACTACAGGCAAAATCCATCAGTGAATGCTAATGCTGGTGAGCAAAAGCTGAAACTGGACATTACATGGTCTCAAAGTATCTCCCCCAAATATGTATTAATAAAAAGTGTATTGATATTACTTCATTGCAAAAGGGAAAATAATAACATTACTGTAGAAAAACAGTTGATAGCATCTTAACTAGGTGATCAGAGTTACCATCACCAGTAATAAGGTGCATCTATACCATGTAAGCCCTAGCTTGATTCACTGAGAAGAACACAGCATCATTTTTGTGGTATTCTTGCCCGAATTGCATAATCTCAATCAAATCATGAAAAAACATTAGATTAACTCAGATTAGGAACATTTTTAGTTTTTATAATTATACTATAATTGTGTAACATGTTAACATTAGGGGAAATTGGGTAAAGGTCCCATGGAAATGGTGTATAATTTTTGCAACTCTATTGTAAGTCTAAAATTTTTTTTATAAAAATGTAAAAATGCCTTCTAAAAAAGAGTATACTATTTCATATTCCCACCAGCAGTATATTAATATGCCCATTTCCCCATACCTCCTCCAATACTAGATTGAACTGTTTGACAGATACCAAAAACACTGTCTTAATTTTTTGCTTTTCACTATTAGCCAATGAACATATGAAAATATTTCACTGGCTGGATACGGTGGCTCATGCCATAATCCCAGCACTTTGGGAGGCCGAGGCGGGCAGAACACTTGAGGTCAGGAGTTTGAGACCAGCCTGGCCAACATGGTGAAACCCTGTCTCTACCAAAAATACAAACATTAGCCAGGTGTGGTGGCAGGCACCTGTAATCCCAGCTATTCAGGAGGCTGAGGCAGGAGAATTGGTTGAACCCGGGAGGTGGAGGTAGCAGGGAGCCGAGATCGTACCACTGCAGAGCGAGACTCCATCTCAAAAAAAAAAAAAAAAAAAAAAAAAAAAATTTCACTATGTCTGAATTTCTTATATAAATTACTTGCTCAAGTTCTTTGCCCATATTCAACTTGGTTTTTCATTTTTTTCTTATGATTCATAAGAGCCCTTTGTATATTAAGGAAATAAGCCGTTTGAGATATTGCAAATATTTTCTCCATTATAGCTTTTCTCTGTTTTGAGTGCTTGTTTTGGATAAATATTGTGGGGTTTTTTGTTGTTGTTGTCTGGTTTTTAGTTTTTAGTAGTAAAATGTATCTCCTTTATGGCTTCTGGGTCATTTTCCCACTTCAAGACTATAAAATTATTCCCTCGCATTTCTTAGAAGTATGAATACTAGGTCAAAGATCTTATAAACTATGCCATATTCACATTCTCTGATGCCTTCTTGCTTGAGACACCAAATTACATATCCATGACAACAGTCATATTTCTTTGCATAGATAAATATGCAGTATTCTGATAGTTTTCACTTTATCCATTTTGAAGCAGTTTATTTATTTTTCTTATCTAAGTAAGGTAAAAACTAAAGCAAATAAGCAATGCTTATTTATCCTAGACCCATTCTCTTCATCTAAACTCAAAGACAGAGTCTAGTTTGAATGCCAAGAGAAATATTCCAATCTTAGCTAATAATTCTATTATCATTCATTTTGTTACATAAATTCTCCCCTATCATTAGTATGGAGATATATAAATACTGATGTAGATCTATCAAGTGCCTAATGAACTGCAAGCACACAAATTTCACTCCTGACATACCAAGTTGTAGACTCTTAGAACCAAAATAGGCTTTAAAGTGAAGATAATGAGCCTGTCTCTAAAAAAGAAACTCTTCTCTTGGGCAAACCTGGAGGACACTATGCTAAGTGAAATAAGCTAGACACAGAAGGACAAATACTACATTATACCATTTATAGGAGGAAACTAAAATAGTCAAACTCAAAGCAGCAGAGAGCAGAAACCAGGGTGACCAGGGGCTGGGTAGAGGGAGAAACAGGATGGTATTAGTCAAATGATACAAAGTTTCATAAGAAAGATGAAAAAGTCCCAGAGATCTACTGTACAGCATAGTGCCTATACTTAACAATATTGCATTGTGTATTTTAAAATTTGCTAATAGGGTAAATCTTATGTTAAGTGTTTTTATCACACATACACACAAATAACAATACAAAAGAGGGCAGAAGGAAACTTTTGGAGGTGATGGATGGGTTTATGGCATAGATTGTGGTGATTATTCTCTCCAAGCTGTTTACATTCCATTTTTACAGCTTTTTGTACGTCAATCATACCACAATAAAATGGTTTTAAAAAATGAGGGATGGGTGGTTAATTATTGTCCATTTTGGTGCCAATAGTTTTCAAAGGCAACTTTTTAATTATATAGGTGTAATCATTCTTCAGGGAAAAATGAATACAAATTAGAGTGTGCACACAGAGGTTTCCAAATGAATCCATCCATCTCTCTTTAGGAAGTCTCTGCAGTATACATTTCTTAGGACAGTTTTGCTTAAGAAGTTTAGCTTGTTCTGCTACCAGTGACAAAGAGCAGGGTAAAAGACACAGGGAACCAGTGAGATGCCTACTAAAATAAGAAATGGAAGATGCTCAAGGACAAACATTGCCTGGTTTGACATTTTGTCTGTGTGGTTTATTCTGCCTATTTGCTTCCTTTACCTGAGGCTTAATTGAAATCTCCAGTTTCTGAGCCATACTTTTTATCTCAGCTTTGAAATTCAGTTTAAATATGTACCTTCTGGGAAAGTGTTGTTATTTATTTATTTTTTTTTAACGACAACCCCACCCATCCTTCATATTTAATGACAAATAGAAAGTTTTTTAAACGCCAGAAAATTCCTTTTTTTTTTTTTTTTTCTGAGAAGTGGAGTTTCACTCTTGTTGCCCAGGCTGGAGTGCAACGGCACGATCTTGGCTCACCACAACCTCCACCTCCTGGATTCAAGTGATTCTCCTGCCTCAGCCTCCCGATTAGCCAGGATTACAGGCATGCGACACCAGCCTGGCTAATTTTGTATTTTTAGTAGAGACGGGGTTTCTCCATGTTGGTCAGGCTGGTCTCGAACTCCCAACCTCAGGTGATCCGCCCGCCTCAGCCTCCCAAAGTGTTAGAATTACAGGCGTGAGCCACCGCGCCAGGCCCCATTTACTTTTTAGCAATAATATTTAAATCTTGACTTTTGAATAGAGGTATATACTAGCTTAAAATAACTTACTATAACACAAATAAATTATGGAGTGAAGTACAAGGTTGACGTTAAAATTTATTAATCTACTCTTTACCTTCCTCACAGAGTGTTGTAAGAATTTTAAAAACTGAACATAACGATAACTGTAAATAATTTTAAAGAGAAAGAAACAGTTCCCCCTACTCCATGACTAAGAAGCTAAAATAGGGTCTGCTTTCTGGAACATTAAGAAAGCACTCTTTGTACTTCCCTCTATACTAAAATTAGGAAATTCTTTCTAATCAGTTATAATTACAGCTTTACTCTTAAGATTATCTTGAGACTAGATAAAAGATGAATGTGAGAATATGAAAAAACAGCAAGAAAGTACACCATTCCTATTCTTTCAGTTACCTAGAATTAAATTAGCAGTGGTATCAACAGTGAAAGCACATTCTCTTTATGAGCTCTCAATATATCAATTGCATTTAAGTTAGAATTTTTCAAAGTCATAAAAATCAACAGATCATGCTTTTTTAGGTCCACACCTAAGAAACAGCTTGATTATTATGAAACAACTACTGGGGAAAAAACTTTCAATATATGAAAATTGCTGTCACACTGGTAATTCTTGACTCAGAATCAAGAATCTTATGATACTGATTTTTAAATATTTTGGACAAACAGATTACATAACAGCAAACACTGACCTTACCACAACTCTCCCTCCCTTCCAAGTTTAGTCAACAAGTGTGTTGATACATGGATGAATCTGAATTTACAAGGCATTCATTAAAATACTAGAGACCTGAACAATACTTGAAGAAATTGTTTGTTACCTTAAGTGTTCTTAACCAGAAAGTACTCCTGTGTAACAATCAAGACTTCCCACAAAATTTGTACAATTTTTGCCAGAAGGTATGTTTTGTTTTTGTTTAAAATGACAAAAACATAAGTCTTACACACAGAGAAATGCCTAACATTATGAGCAGAAAGTACATATGGAATTATAATTTTAGGAGAAAAAATTAGCACTTTCCTCTACATTAGAGACTGATAAAGTATTTCAGAAACGAAAAATATATTTTTAGAAACACAGACTCTTAGAGTTAAAATATGGTCCGTTTAGACAATTCTCAAAGTACCAGCTGGGGTTACCAGTTCCTTGCAGGACTACTACTTATAATATTGCATCCTTACTTTCATTTCTGCCATGAATAACTTTTATTTACTAAAACAGATAGCAATGCGCTGGGGGTCCATAAAAACTAGTGCCAATTAAGAATAAAGAAATTACTCAGTGCTGCCAAAAGTATACAAAAAGGCACTTTATATACTGTTGACAGAAGTAGAAATTAGTACATGCTAAATAGAAAACAACTTGGCAATATGTGACAACAGGCCTTCAGTTACACTTCCTGCACTTGTAATTTCACTTTCTATTTCTGGGAATATCCTAAAGCTGCAGTTCCCAAACTTTTGGGCACCAGGGACCAATGGTGGAGCTCAGGCAGAAATGCTCACTTGTCGCTCACCTCCTGCTATGCAGCACAGCTCCTAAGAGGCCATGGACCAGTACAGGTCCGTGGTCTGGGAGTTGGGGACCCCTATCCTAAAGGAAATCATTAGAGATTCACACAAAAAATAGAGGACAGTCATCATGGTGGTACAGATAACAGAAAAAAAAATAGGAACAACTTCAAATGCCCAATAGGAGATTGGTAAAATAATGTATCCATGTGATCAAATACTATACAGCCATCAAATGCAGTATTGCCAGATTTAAGAGTATGAGAAAATGTTTAAGATATATGAAGTAAAATTGGTTTAAGATGAAACTTCATACTCAAGATCAACTTCCTCAAATTTATGTAGGCTATAAACCAAAATGTCAATCTCTAGGTTGTAGAATTACAGGTGATTTTTTTTTTATAGAGACAAGGTCTTGCTCTGTTACCCACGCTGGAAAGCAGTGGTGCAATCTCGGCTCACTGCAGCCTCGACCTCTTGGAAGCTCAAGCCATCCTTCCACCTCAGCCTCCTGAGTAGCTGGGACGACAGGCATGCGCCACCACATGCTAATTTTTTGTATTTTTGGTAGAGACAGGATTTTACCATATTGCCCAGGCTGGTCTCCAAATCCTGGGCTCAAGCGATCCATCTGCCTCAGCCTCCCAAAGTGATGGGATTATAGGCATGAGCCACTGTGCCCACCTAGAGGTTATTTTTAGTTTTATCCTTATAATTTCCCTACATTTTCTAAAACTTCTACAGTGAATGTCACTTTTATCATTTAATAATAAAGTAGAAAATATAGCACCAGCCTTCCAATTAATTCTAACGTGCGTCTCTGTATTGATAGTAACAATGAATATGGTCCAAAAGGTGTTTAGCCCTACTCAAGTGGCAAAGTAATACTGTAAAAGGAGCTAAAAGTTGGATTTACCTGTACTAAGGAAAGCAGGTTAGACTCTTCTGTTTTTAAATTAGGCTCAAAGCAAAATAAACTCTTCTTTTGCTCATGTAATATAATCTATAAGCTAAATAAAATGAGGGTTTTCTTCCTTACTATAACTACCATGGTTAACTGTTTCCTGAAGCTAAGCATCCTTGTGGTCCCCTATGTCAAAACGTGACTAACAAAAATTGACTAGTACAAGCTGAGTCTCCCTAATCTAAAAATCCAAAATCTGAAATGCTCCAAAATCTGAAACTTTGTGTGAGCACCAACATGACACAAAGGACATTCTCATTGGACTACTTGAGACTTTTGGATTAGGGATGCTCAACCAGTCAGTATATAATGCAAATACTCCAAAACCTGAAAAATTCCAAAATCCAAACACTTCTGGCCCCAGGCATTTTGGATAAGGGATACTCAACCTGTAATAGCAAGTGAACAGACAGTATCAAAAAGCCAGACAATCATGACGGGTTCTGCACAGATGAAAGTATAATTTCTTTAAAGCTAAGAGTTCTACTTACTTATCCTATTAAAACAAAACAAATGGGAACTCAAATGCCAGATTATATCTGCACGAGATTGAATAGGTACCATGCCATACTTGCAACCTTCTGCCCCATAGTGAAAATGTTTTTCAACTGACCAGAATTAGTCCCCTACAGGAAATGAAGCCTGCCCCAGGAGAAGGTAACTTAAGCAAAAGGAACCAAATGAGTATCATTCCTTTGATGTCTGTGATTAGTAGACCCAGAGGGCTACTTTCCACACGGGTGATCAGAGGGCCTGTGAAAGGAGGGTATTTCAGAAGTGAGCTTTCCATCAGTACTCTCTTCTTTACAACCTGGTTCTGGGGCCAAATACTCAAACTTCAGAGGATATCATCTTACCCGTCTAGCTTCAGACATTCCAATCAATGGTGCTATCACATTACAAATGTGTACTAACTGATTTCAAAAAGTAGGAGGCAGAAAAGGCTGAATCATTTCTTTCTCTCAAAGTTTTTATTTCAAAATGTTTCAAGCAGTGGTAAAGTATCATTAGGTAATTTCACTTCCTGTAAGGCCCACACATCTACAAATGTGTCCTGTAATAACCCCAGCACGGTCTGGCAGCATGGAGTTCACAATGCTAGAAAGTATAAAAAGAATACAGCTGCTATGCATACAATTCAAGTATAATAATACAATAGAATATTTACTCAAAAATTAACATTTTTACTCCAAAGGGAAATCCCTCTGTCGTTGATGGTTCACTAAGTTGATGGTTCACTAAACGGGGTTGAGCCAGTACTTCTGAAGCTAGAGTCACAAACTTGATCCCCAGATAAACTGGTTAAAATGAAGGCAAGGCCGGGTGTGGTGGCTCACGCCTGTAATCCCAGCACTTTGGGAGGCCACAGCAGGCGGATCACCTGAGGTCGGGAGTTCAAGACCAGCCTGACCAACACAGAGAAAACCCATTTCTACTAAAAACACAAAATTAGCTGGGCCTGGTGGTGCATGCCTGTAATCCCCTCTACTCGGGAGGCTGAGGCAGGAAAATCGCTTGAACCCGGGAGGCAGAGGTTGCAGTGAGCCAAGATCAGGCCATTGCACTCCAGCCTGGGCAACAAGAGTAAAACTGTCTCAAAAAATAAAATAAAATATAAAATAAAATAAAGGTGAACACATTTCCCAGCTTTCCAAGGACTGTCCTGTGGTTGTCCCAGCATAATTATCAAATCCCTCTTTCTTTTGCAAAAATATCCTAATGATGACCCTAGTTGTATCCTAACTTTCGTCCCACAGAGAACAAGGCAGTATAGGTATGGCATGGGTATATTAGCAGAAGCCAACCTTCACTCCTGGAAAAACACTTCCAAGTAAAAACTCCTGTTTGAATCCACAGTCATATACGATGGGCAAGTAAATGAAAGCACCAGCTGCACACCATTAATCACATACACACAAGACTCTTTATTCCAAGTGTTTCAATGATATCAAATTACTACAATCTTAGTTTATGTGCAACATTTATAATCTAATTTCTAAAATCTAGATTAACACCTTAACTGATGACTTCAAACTGAAGTCAATTTCTCATCTCACAAAAAACACACTTGTATCTTAAACACATATAGGATAAATCACATGCATTGTAAGAAAATATCTCCGTGTATAGGTATTTAATTTGTGACTTTAAAAAAATTATAGTCCTATTTAATAAGTTACGTTCACCCTTTAACTAACTTTATTTTTTAATTTTTTATTTCTTTTTTTAGAGATGGGGTCTTGCTTTGTTACCCAGGCTGGAGTACAGTGGTACAATCACAGCTTACTGCTGCCTTGAACTTCTGGGCTCAGGCGATCCTCCTGCCTTAGCCTCCCTATAACTAGGACTTAGGAACTCACCACTGCATCCGGCTAATTTACTTTTTTTATTTTTGTAGAGTAAGCATCTCACTATCTTAACCAGGCTGGTATTAAACTTCTGGGCTCAAGTGATCCTCTGGCCTTGGTTTCCCAAAGGGCTGGGATTACAGGCATGAGCCACTGCACTCAGCCTAACTAACTTTAAAAATGAGAGAAAAGGATATTGCCAAGTTAACTTTAATAATCAAACAAAAACCTTAGCCTTGCAGGAAATACATATTTCACACTAATTTTATTTTTGTAATAAAATATGTAACCAGTTATAATTTCCCATCTATGATTTTCTGGAAAATATGTGTCAGTAGCCTCAGAGTTGCATATCAAATGAAGCAGTTCATTCCCAATCAAGAATAAAAGACTCAAGCAAACCTGTATTTCTAAACTAATCCAGATCCTATAAGCTCCAGCTCGTTTTATGATATGTAGTACCAGACAGACCATTCCATTTACTAAGGAAGACTATGCCCCAGCTGAGAGGCAATCCAGTATGGTAGTTAGGAGCCAATATACTACAGCCAGATGACCTGGGTTCAAATCCTGGCTGTGCCACTTTACTAGAGACGGATGACCTAGGGCAAAATATTTAACATCTTTTCCTCATTTGCCACAACCATAAAAATGGAGGGCATAATATTATTACTTACAGGTACTGTCATGAGGCTTAAATGAGTTGATCTTACAGTTCTAGCCATTATGAACTTGAACTTCTTTTAATTTCTCAAAAGCATCAAGCTTAATCTCTCATCTCTGCTTCTAGCATATGTTTTTCCCTCTGCCAGTAACATTCTCTTCTGCCTTTTCTTGCTTCCCTTTAGGTCTTCATTTAAATGAAATATGTAGAAAGCCTTCCTTGACCTCCTGTTATATGAGGTGCCTCTACTATTTGACCTCAAAGTACTCTACAGAATAGCACTTAAACTTGTCTAAGTTTTTGTTCCCCTGCTAGGCTGTAAGCTCCTTAGAGGCAGAGGTCATGTCTGTCTTGATAACCACTGTAATACCTGGGGCCTAGCACAGTACTGGTTCACAGTAGGTGCTGAATAAATATTTTTGGAATTAAGTTGGAATGAAATAACAAGTCACATTATGTAGAAAGGAAACCAAAAAAGGATTTCCAAGCTAAGTCTTTCAATCTGAGTAGAAGTATATGCCTCTCGGCCGGGCGCGGTGGCTCAAGCCTGTAATCCCAGCACTTTGGGAGGCCGAGACGGGCGGATCACAAGGTCAGGAGATCGAGACCATCCTGGCTAACACGGCGAAACCCCATCTCTACTAAAAACACAAAAAATTAGCCGGGCGAGGTGGCGGCGCCTGTGGTCCCAGCTACTCGGGAGGCTGAGGCAGGAGAATAGCGGGAACCCAGGAGGCGGAGCTTGCAGTGAGCTGAGATCTGGCCACTGCACTCCAGCCTGGGCGACAGAGCGAGACTCCGTCTCAAAAAAAAAAAAAAAAAAAAAAAAAAGAAGTATATGCCTCTCCACATTTGAAATACATAGGAGAGCCTCCTCTCATATATTAGGAGTCTCACCATTGAACAGGAGAAGTGGCATTTTTTTTTAAAGAAATGGGGTCCTGCTCTGTTGCCCAGGCTGTGGCACAGTGGCACAATCGCAGCTCACTGCAGCCTCAAATTCCTGGGATCAAGCAAGCTTCCCGCCTCAGCCTCCTGAGTAGCTGGGACTACAGGCACTCACCATCATGCCTGGTTCGTTTTTAAAAATTTTGTAGAGACAGAGTTTCACCATGTTGCCCAGACTGGTCTCAAACTTCTGGGCTCAAGTGACCCTCCCACCTCAGCCTCCCAAAGTGCTGGGATTACAGAGGTGAGCCACCATGCCTGGCCAGGAAGTGCCATATTCTGACCAAGAACAAACTTGATGCCAATTCTGGGTAAGAACCATGACTTCATAAGCAGAGTAAGTGATAGTGTGTTCAGGGTGTTTATACTTATTATTTCACATCCTATATTCCAAAGCTTTATTAAAATAAGGGTGTCACAGCAAAATTATGTGGCTAGTGTAGCTCCCTGAATATTATCAGCTGGCCAAAATGAAGCGCATAAATACCAGTGGCACAGGTAGGGAAAATAAAAGGAAAGTGAGACCATGAATGTGGAAGAGCATACAAGAAAGAAAAAGAAAGACAGGTGCCATGGCAGGTGCCTGTAGTCCCAGCTACTCAAGAGGCTGAGGTGGGCGGATCATTTGAGCTCAGGGGTTTGAGACTGGCCTGAGCAACATGGGGAAACCTTGTCTCTACAAAAATTTGCAGGCCGTGGTAGCACATGACTGTAGTCTCAGCTACTCCAGAGGCTGAGGTGGGAAGATTGCTTGAGCCTGGGAGGTGAAGGGTGCAGTGAGCCGAGATTGCGCCACCGCACTCCAGCCTGGGCGACAGAGTGAGACTCTGAGAAAGGAAAGAAAACAAAAAGGAAGAAGGGGAGGGAAGGAGGAGAGAAGGGAGAAGGGGAAGGGAAGAAAGGGAGAGAAGAAGGGAGGGAGGGAGGAAGGGAGGGAGGGTAAAAAGGAGGGAGGGAGGGAAGGAAGAAGGGAAGAAGGGAAGGGAAAGGGATGGGAAAGAAAAGAAGAATTTGATACAGCGAAGAGTGCTAGAGCAACATCAGCAGCTTGTCTACAACGTGCCACTGGGTGGCACCACTGTCCTTAGCTAGTCACTAGAGATATGGAACCAGGATAGAGGAACATCAGGCTCTCGTGCAGAGCTTAGGTGAAAACTCAGAAGTCTATCTCCATTGTATTGACACACAGATGCAAGTCACTATAGTTAAAGTTATCTGCCTATGTCATCAACACAAGGATATGTCTTCAGGATGTTGTGTTTATCAGAGACTCCTGGAAGGTGAGTTTGTCAACATTGTTGCCTAGTCCAAAGGCTTCAGAAACAGCTCACTATTCTAAGTGCAGATTCTCAGGGAAGTGAGAGATGGGACAGGGGTGCAGGGTGGTCAGAATAACCTAGAAAGCTTTTTTAAGCTATTAGGTTGAACCACATAAAATTGCCAATAGTAAAAAATTTGCTACAGACAAAAAAAAAAAAAAAGGCAATTTCAAGTGGTTCAACATAATATACATATATTTAGAATCACTGGCTTATTGAGCCACTGTAATGATGACTGTCATATTTCTCATTTGTTAGGGAGGAAAAGATTGAGAAGACACATACAGTTGGCCTTTTACTTAAAATCATGAAGAATTAACTGAGCAAAGAGATGGAAACAACAAAATATCTAAAAATAGCGAATAAACTACAGTCATGCACCACACAGTAATGTTTCAGTCAATGACAGACTGCATATACAGTAGTCTCATAAGAATATAACGGAGCTGAAAAATTCCTGTAGACTAGTGAAGTCACAGCAGAGCACATTATTCATGAATAGCTATGATAAAAAAAAAAAAAAAAAGGAACAAATCTAGCAAACCACCATGGATGTATCAATATTTCTGAAAAGAATGACACCTTCTCAAGAAGCGCCTCAGGCAGGTCCTCGAGGAGGCATTCCAGAAGAAGACACTCTTCTTATAGGAGATGACAGCTGCATGCATGTTACTGCCCTTAAAGACCTTCCAGTGGGACAAGATGTGGAGGTGAAAGACAGTGATACTGATGATCCTGACCCTGTATAGGCCTCGGCTAATGTTTGTGATTGTGTCTTAGTTTTCTTTGTTGTTGTTGTTTTAGACTGTGTCTTAGTTTTAACACAGAAGTTTAAAGAGAAAAAAAATCAATTTTAAAAATATAAAAATGCTTATAGAATAAGGACATAAAGAAAAAAATATTTTTACAGCTGTACAGTGTGTTTGTGTTTTAAGCTAAATGTTACAAAAAAAAATCAAAAAGTCAAAAAAATTTAAAAGTTTATAAACTAAAAAGGTTATAGTAAGCTAAGGCTTATTACTAAAAAATTCTTTTATAAATTTAGTGTAGCATAAGTGTACAGTATTTATAAAGTCTACAGTGGTGTACAGTAATGTCTTAGGCATTCACAGTCAGTCACCACTCATTCACTGACCCACCCAGAGCAACTTCCAGTCCTGCAAGCTCCATTCATGCTAAGCACCCTATACAGCTGGACCATTTTATGATCTTTTATACTGTTTTATAGTACCTTTTCTATGTTTTTAGATACATAAATACTGAGCACTGTGTTATAACTGCCTACAGTATTCAATACAGTCACATGCTGCACAGGTTTGTAGCCAAAGAGCAATAGGCTGTACCATACAGTCTTGGTGCACAGTTGGCTATACCATCTAGGTTTCTGTAAGTACGCTCTATAATGTTCACAGTGATGAAATTGCCTAACAACCCATTTCTCAGAACATGTCACTGTCATTAAACAACCTATGACTATGTAACTCCATGTATTAAAAACAGCAAACATGGCAAGAGGTTCACAAAAAAACTAAATGCTATATTAAGTATTAAAAAAGTAAAATGTGGGTCAGGTGTGGTGGCTCACGCCTCAAATCCTAGCACTCTGGGAGGCTGAGGTGGGGGGGGGGGTGGGGAATCCCTTGAGCTCAGGAGTTCGAGACCAGCCTGGGCAACATGGCAAAATCCCATCCCTACCAAAAAACACTAAAAAAAAATTAGCCGGGTGTGGTGATGAGTGCCTGTAGTCCTAGCTACTTGGGAGGCTAAGGTGGGAGAATCACTTGAGCCTGGGGAGGTCGAAGTTGCAGTGGGCTATGATTGTGCCACTGCACTTTAGCCCAGGTGATAGAGTAAGAACCCATCTCAAAAAAAAAAAAAAAAAAGCAAAATGCAAAACAGTACATGAAATAGGTTTGAAACCTGTCTTTTAGGGAAATCTCAACAGTTTTGGGGGGAATGGATTTATATTCTCCATGTAAAAAAGTATGGAAGGTCTCGATCTCCTGACCTCGTGATCCGCCCGTCTCGACCATCCTGGCTAACACTGTGAAACCCCATCTCTACTAAAAAATACAAAAAAAAAAAAAAAAACTAGCCGGGCGAGGTGGCGGGTGCCTGTAGTCCCAGCTACTCGGGAGGCTGAGGCAGGAGAATGGTGTAAACCCGGGAGGCGGAGCTTGCAGTGAGCTGAGATCCGGCCACTGCACTCCAGCCTGGGCGACAGAGCGAGACTCCCTCTCAAAAAGTATGGAAGGGCCAGGTGTGGTGGCTCATGCCTATAATCCTAGCACTTTGGGAAGCCGAGGTGGGCAGATCACCTGAGGTCAGGAGTTCGAGACCAATCTGGCCAACATGGTGAAACCCCACCTCTACTAAAAATACAAAAAATTAGCCAGGAATGGTGGCACAAGCCTGTAATCCCAGCTACTCAGGAGGCTGAGACAGGAGAATCGCTTGAACCTGGGAGATGGAGGTTGCAGTGAGCCAAGATGATACCACTGTACTCCAGCCTGGGCAACAGAGCAAGACTCCATCTCAAAAAAAAAAAAAAAGGAATGAGGGATATATACTAAAAATATCAGTAGTTGTCTCTGGGTAGGAAGATTACTGTATTTTGTTTTACACTTTTATAAACATACATTTTCTAAAATAAACATGTATAATAATTTTGAATTCTGAAACCAAAGAAAAAGATTTTGGTAGAAAAACAAGGGAAATCCAAATAAATTCTTTAGTCAATAGTATCACACTAGTGTTACATAAAATGTTAACATTAGGGGAAGCTGGGTGCACATTACACGGGACCTCTGAACTATCTTAAACAAATTTTCTGTAATTTAAAATTATAAAAGAGGCCATGCACAGCGGCTCATGCTTACAATCCCAGCATTTTGGGAGGCTGAGGTGGGAGGATCGCCTGAGGTCAGGAGTTCGAGACCAGCCTGGTCAACAAGGTGAAACCCTGTTTCTACTAAAAATACAAAAATTAGCCAGGCGTGGTGGTGCACACTTGTAATTCCAGCTACTTGGGAGGTTGAGGCAGAAGGATCACTTGAACCCGAGAGGCTGAGGTTGCAGTGAGCTGAGATCATGCCACTGCACTCCGACTGCATCTCAAAAAAAAGAAAAAATATATATATATATATAGAGAGAGAGATCAAAAAAATAAATCATATAATAAGATCATATTTTTAAAATCTAGAGGGCATGAAACTAAAACTTTTAAAAAATCTAAACAAAAGTATCCATCTGGTTAAGTGGTCCCTACATATAAGCAAGAATATGGTGGCACAAACCTTTTCTGGTAGTAAGTCACTATGCTCTTTTAAATTGCAACAGAAAGTTATAAAGGCAATTATATCATCTGGCCTCTCCTAAATATGACAGTGACGTCACCCCACTGGGTACAGACTCCCTGAAGTGGGAAATGATTAATTCTGTTTTATTTGGTTTTGTAAACATCATTGCTGAAGAATAACATGTTGATTTAAGGAGAGAAAAAATTAAAAGTTAAGTATAGCCAGTAACAACCCTTTTCCTTCAAAATATTTTTAAAAATCTAGTTTCCTAAACCCTGGGTAGTTACAGGTACATGTGCAAGCATTTGTTCAAGAAATACTCAGTAAGTATATACTATGCCCTGCCCTTGTGGAGCTTACCGTTCAACTGATATTTTAAGTGGACAGTAGACTAACAGAGAGAACTAGACATGTAGGTAGAATAGGAAAGGAAGGTCACACACGAGGCAATCCTCAACCCTATAATAATTGCCCAACCTGACAATTATATGCTTTTTAAAAGTTAAAAATAATAGTTACCCTCTGGAATTAACCAGTTATACCTGTTACTACTTAGGTATCACCTGGCTTGCTTTGAAAATGAATGTTATTTAAAAACTTCCTTCAAATATTGGGGCAAGGAAGAGTATGCAAAGCCAAAGGATGAAAGTGAGGTTCTGAAAGAACAGACGAAGAAAAATGCAGAGTCGAAAAGCACCAACTGAGAAACTAAAACATCTTGATCAATTTCATCTACAGACTAGCCAGCTGTTACAAACAACACTGCTGCTGTCTGGTTATAATAATACTCCAGCAAGTGTAAAGTTTGGAATAGGTTAGTTCCACTGTGTAACACAGCCAATGGAAGTTTCATTCTTTAAGTACTTAAAATGCCTCAGTATAAGGCACTTTTGCATGGTGCCAAAACAAGAACTCTAAGAACAGATTTAAAGAGAAGAGCCAGAGCACTAAAAAAGCCCAAGCAGAGCAGGAGTCTTTTTTCCCATCTCAATGAAATACTATTTAAGGAAGAAGAGTTATGTATCCCCATACAAAGGTCAGCCAAGAAAACTGCTGTAATCCTAACAGTGTTGATATTTCCTACTAGTAGATATTGCCCATGTATCCTAATGCATTTAGCTTCTGTTGCATCTGCAAAGTAATGTACCTTTAAGATATCCTTTTGCAGCTATTTCTATGATTATTTAAGATATATCACCTTTAAACTAGGCAGTAATTCAATCCTCCTTGAAGCAGTTGCAACCAATATGAATAGCAATAAAATATAAGAAGGTAGTTTGCTTTTTCATCAAAGACAAAACTAAGGCCAACACAGAGGGCAGTTTTGAAAACAAAACTGTTCTCTCTTACCATACATCTTTAACTCTGATTGATGGCTATGTGACCGTGTCTTACAAGCCAGATTTTTTTTTAAGAATAAGAAAAGATTGGCTCACGCCTGTAATCTCAGCACTTTGGGAGGCCAAGGCGTGCGAATCACCTAAGGTCAGTAGTTCAAGACCAGCCTGACTAACATGGTGAAACCCCATCTCTACTAAAAATACAAAAAATTAGCTGGGCGTGGTGGTGGGCACCTGTAATCCCAGCTGCTAGGGAGGCTGAGGCAGGAGAATTGCTTGAACTCAGGAGGTGGAGGTTGCAGTGAGCCGAGATAGCGCCATTGCACGCCAGCCTAGGTGACAAGAACAAAACTCCATCTCAAAAAAAAAAAAAAAAAAGAACAAGAAAAGATTAATACCAAAATGCTTTCAACAGCCCCATCTTATAGTTTTCAGGGCTGCTAATACCTGAAACTAGAAGGGAATGACATTGAGGTTCAGAGCCTTGTGCCAAGCCCAGACAGCACCCTGGTCTTTCAGCAGCAATGGGGCAGTACTAGTAAGAGCAAGGGAAAAAAAATGGTCCAGCGATAGCAGGACATGGCCCCAATCCTGGACAAAAATCAAACTCAACACAATTGCCAATAGTTTATACTCACAGTCGTGTCCAACCCTTTGAATGCGAGGACTTTTTTGCTTATCTCTGGTGGTAGATACTGTGAAAATTATGTACACATCTTTTTTTTGTTGTTTTTAGCTCATGAGTTATCATTAGTGTTAGCATATTTTATGTGTAGCCCAAGACAATTCTGCAAACGTGGTCCAGGGAAGCCAAAAGGTTGGACAACCATGGTTTAGAGGATCATTCCACAGAACAGTTTTATGCAACTCAAACAGGTAACTGTGCAACTTTGATTTTAACTAAAGAGGTAGACGTCATAAGCAAAGTCCACAATTCTAAGATCTGGTTTTCTGTCCTAAACAAATTCCTACTCACTCCTCACAATGCAAAAGTAACATTTTCCCATGATTTCATGACAAAACATTACAGCATTTAGAAAAGACTGGACAAATGATATGACCTTAATGTTACAATTTGCTAGGAATGATGCAAAATTGGAGAAATCAACTCCAGGTTGAAAAATAATTGTTTCACCCAAAGTCAGCTGCTTCAAAACGTGTTGCTTACATCTCACTGAAGTCATTAAGGTAACAGGTAAGTGTTATATAACAATAATCCCAACTTTGAAAAAGAAAGACAAATTCAGTTTTGACTCAATTTTGCAAATCTTCACTGGAGACTGATCATCAAATGAAATATTGCAGACTTCTCAATATACTACTTAGCTTAAGAAATTCCATTGTCAGCCAAGTGCAGTGGCTCACTCCTGTAATCCCAACATTTTGGGAGACTGAGGGAGGTAAACTGCTTGAGCTCACGAGTTGGAGACCTGCCTGAGCAGCATGGCAAAACCCTGAGTCTACAAAAAATACAAAAATTAACTGGGCATGGTAGCGCGCACTTGTGGTCCCCATACTTAGGATGCTGATGTGGGAGGATCACTTGGGCCCAGAAGGTGGAGGTTGCAGTGAGCCGAGGTCACACCACTGCACTTGGGTGACAGAAGTGAAACCCGGTCTCAAGAAAAAAGAAAAGAAATCCCATAGTCTACAATTTGTTGTTTAAATATGTCTCTTAAGTAGAGACTAGATCTCAGATTCTTGGTTTTTAAAACTCAATGTACACTCTGGCTATAGACTGTAAGTTCACTGCCACTCCTCCTCATCTTTGGTAATATGCTAGTATGGCATCCACCTCCTCTTTTAAGCTGGCAGGGCCCTAAACAAGGTGATCCTTCAATCAAAGGGGGTGTAGGAAGACAGTCAATAGACTTCCTCGGTTGAAGACAACTGGAAACAAAATTATAAGGAAGCACTTTATCCCTATGAGGCTAACGAACAAACAAACAAACAAAAAAGCATGGTCTTTAGGGTTAGGGGTTTTTCAATAAAAAGATCAGCTCTGTAAAATGTGTGTTAGGAACAAATCTTCTGTTTTACTAAATATTGTCACTGCAATCATAGGCCAATCACTCCACAGAAACATTTTATGTAACCAAACAACAATGGCATAGATGGAGGGTACCACAGAGATAAGACAGGGGTTAAGGAACTATCCCACCATTAGAATGTTCTCCAAAGTGCCAGAAGTGCCACCTATGTAAAAGTTGTTATGCCTACCGCAGCTTAAGAGTGACCCCTACTGAGCTAGGATTCAAGACAGCTGTCAGGGCTGGTGCAAGTGTCAACTCCCCTATTTTGTACTCCTCGCGCTGAAAATCAATCATTCAGTTCTAACCAAGTCCACAAAGAAATGCAAAGATATGGCTGAGCTGTAATGGTGATGATGGGGAACTCCATTTCAAAACAGGAATAAAAAAGAAGGTCGGGAATTCACCATGAAAGTTTTCATTCTGCTACTGTCTCTTCTGAAACAGTCTGTACTTTAAGGGATACCACCTGTAATGAAGTAAATTCTTTGGGGGAATGTTTCCTTTAAAAAGCTACTTTCCACCGGGCGCGGTGGCTCATGCCTGTAATCCTAGCACTTTGGGAGGCTGAGGTGGACGGATCACCTGAGGTCGGGAGTTCGAGACCAGCCTGAGCAACATGGAGAAATCCTGTCTCTACTAAAAATATAAAATTAACCGGGTGTGGCGGCACATGCCTGTAATCCCAGCTACTCAGGAGGCTGAAGCAAGAGAATTGCTTGCACCTGGGAGGCAGAGGTTGCGATGAGCTGAGATTGCGCCATTGCACTCCAGCCTGGGCAACAAGAGCAAAACTCCATGTCACAGAAAACAAACAAACAAACAAACAAAAAAGCTACCTTCCTGGCCAGGCACAGTGGCACAGGCTTGTAATCCCAGCACTTTGGAAGGCCAAGGCAGGTAGATCACTTGAGGTCAGGAGTTTGTGACCAGCCTGGCCAGCATGGTGAAACCACTCTTCTACTAAAAATACAAAAATTAGCTGGGCATAGTAGCACAGGCCTGTAATCCCAGCTACTCAGGAGGCTGAGGCAGGAGAATCACTTGAACCCAGGAGGCAGAGATTGCAGTGAGCCGAAATCGCGCCATTGCACTCCAGCCTAGGCAACAGAGAGAGACTCTGCCTCAAAAAAAAGCTACTTTCCCACAAACATTTTAATACTTAATCTCTTGATGATCAAGAGGATGTTAAAATTAAGTCAATGTGTATATAAATTTTTAAAAAACTGCTTCCACATAAAAACCCTGGCCTTAATACTCGACACTAAAAAATAAAATCTTAGTAAAATAGTCGAAAATTTTCTGGGCGGAAATCTGAGCTGTATAACATACTTAGGTCAGTCATTTTGCTTAAAAGTTTATAACATGTAACTCTATTTGAATGAATATGCTAATACTCACATTTCTACTTGAGTAAATAAAAAAACTACACAGCTTCCCATCTACGGATTGCTATAATTTACCAATACTGTGTGCCTGAGCCCTGCCTTTTGTAGTTTCCATGTTATGGAAACAACTTGCTTCACAGAAATTCTAACTTATTCCTATAAGGAATTGTCTGGGTATAGAAGGGACCCCGATGCCTTCTGAAATGGGTCTTACCTTAGTTCCTGATACTTTCTGAACTCCAAATATTCCACTAAAGACTTTAAACCATCCTAGACTAACCATGCTATTGACTGTTGACCAAATTTGGGAAGTTTCCGTGGTTCCAGGTGAAGAAATATCATTATCCTAGGCCTTCTCTTCTCTTTTCTACTCGGTCTGAAACATATTCATCTAACAATTGCTACAGCTACTTCTGCCCAGTTCTACCCTTCAGTAAAGTTGTGATTTTTCAACTATTCTTTGAAGCTGCTTCTCAACTTAGTATCTTCAGTGGTCATGTGGAACACAGGATCTTTTACTTGGATTCATGCCATGCGGTATTAGTGCTAGTTCTTCTTTTTCTTCTCAAAACCATGACTGAATCTTATCCTCATTCACCAAGTTCCTGTCTCCTGACTGAGGGAAGTTTTCAGTTTTCAGTTCATTTGAAAAGCAGAAATTACTAACATATCCTGAGCACAGTGAATTTTCACCATCTTAGCAGTGGCAGCTCTGTCTATTTCTCCAGGTTTTCTTTGATAAAGCATCATTCAGGTATCCGCAGGAGAGTTGGTCCTTCAAAACCCTATCATTATTTATAGTATTAAAACACTTTCAGTCCACATTAAAGGTAATAAAACAGAATACCTAAGAAAAAACACGGGCCAGGTGTGGTGGCTCATGCCTATAATCCCAGCACTTTGGGAGACCGAGGTGGGTGGATCACCTGAGATAAGGAGTTCGAGACCAGCTGGGCCAACACAGCGAAACCCCATCTCTACTAAAAATACAAAAATTAGCCAGGTGTGGTAGCACACGCCTGTAGTCCCAGCTACTCGGGAGGCTGAGGCAGGAGGACCGCTTGAACCTGGGAGGCAGAGGTTGCAGTGAGGCGAGATCCCGCCACTGCACTCCAGCCTGGGTGACAGAGCAAGACTTCGTCAAAAAAAAAAAAAAAAAAAAAACAGGTATTTCACCATACCTCCCCACTGCATTAACCTCATAACTACTACCACAAGAATCCACCATTAACATTTTCAATACCTCTCTAAAAGTTTAATCTCACATGCCCTCTCATTAATCAAGTGAGAAATAGAGAAACTCTATCCTGATTCCCTTTAAAATCTGCTAACTTGATTAGCACCTAAAATCCTCTGTACTGTGAAATCAATTCCAAAAAGGCCTAAATGGCTTTGGAGAATAGGGACACTGTTTCAATCATCATAACAAAAACCTTAGTATAGCTATGTTGGGCTTTCACATTAACACCATTGTCTACCAGGTAGAATCTTCTTCTGTAAAAGGCACTGTTGAATTCATGGAAAGTCATAAGTAACAAAAAGCCTTCAACAAAAGTAAGATGTTTTCACCTCTAAATCCTACAGCATAAACCCAGAGGAAGTTATAATGGGTCTTCAGCAAATTTGTTTAACAAATACTTCTAGATAACAAGAGAAAGTAGCATACATACTTGCCCAAATCAAACTTAATTATCTGACACAGTTCTCCTAACAATCAATTTGATAAACTACAAACTGAGATACCATAGAAAAAGATTAATGTTGCTACAGATACCTAGATTTTCTTTACTTTTATAAGTTGTAAAAGAATACAACTACACACACCTCTACCAAAAACTAGCCACAGCAGTTGGTTTTTCTTTGAACAAAAATAACCATTCAGGTTCAGTTTTTAATTCTTCGTTAAAATCAAACTCCACCCAAAAAAGCTTCCTAATGATATTTTAATACGCTGCACTTTTACATCGTCATTGGTAACTGCAATATAAATAACACGTTCATAGTTAAATTCAAAACAGAACTGAACTAATTCAACATTAAAGACTTTAAAAATCCTTGGTTATTTACTTTGGTGACCATGACTTTTTTTTTTTTTTTTTAATTATGGTTTGTCCTAGAAACCAGTTATTTTAACTAAAACACTATATTTACATGGCACAATGTTGGTCTTTTCCCAAAAAAGTCTTTTTCACTTACTTGAAGTTACTGATCCTGCAAGATGCTCACAATATAGTGTCGAGTTAAAGAAGCAAGTTACAAATCAGTATGTACAGTAAAAACCCATTTTTGTAGAAAGGTGATATATGTGTGCACATGTGCATGCAAGTGTCCATACATATAAGCACAAGCATATATACCAAAAAGTTGACAATGGATGTCTCTGGGTATGACATTACTGCTTTTATTCTTTTTTATACTTAAATTTTTGGTTTCAAAAATTTAGAAAATACCAATAGTACTTCATCGATAGCAGAAAACATCATTTTTTTAAAAAACCTGAGTGTTCAGTACAAGGCTTAATTATATTTATAGTAGAGTGTTGTTGTAGAATGAAGGAATCCTATAATAAGCATCCTCCAGTGTGCAAATCTCTCATATTGGTAATCTCCATACCTACTATCAAAATAGTTATTGTAAATTATAACATATAATATAGAACTGTATAGGGAAAAAGTAAAACTATACTGCCCTCCTCTAACACCATTCCCTTTTAATCTAGGGATAATTACTCTTGATGTGTATCAATCAGATTGTTTTGTATTACCCATACATATGATGAGGGTTTATTTTTAGATAAGTGGAATTATGGTATATAACAGTTCTTTGACTCCCTCCCCCTCTCTTCCCCTGCTTAACAGCATACTTTGGAACTCCTATGTCAGTGTATATGGGTCTAACCGAAAGGCTTTTCTCCTTTTTTTATTTAATACCTCAATGGTATTCCACCGTATAATGTATCATTATTTGAATTATTCCCGTACTGATGGCTATTTAGGATACTGCCAAATTTTCAGTTACACTTTCACTGCATCGAAACCTTATACATAGATTTATACACATGTGATATTTCCCTAGAATTGTTTTCTAATAAAACTATTGGGTCAAAATGTATGCACATTTAAAAATGAGATGATTTTGGTATTCTTCAGCAAAGAGTTATACATGTGAACTCTCATTAACAGTGTATGTGAATGCCTATTTGTTAAAAGTGGATATTATATTAAGTTCTTGCCAATTTGTCTGGTGAAAAATGGTTTACATTTCCCTAATAACCAGAGTGAATTTGAACATCTTTTCTTTTTTATTCACCAGTACTTATTTTCCTAGGAAATGCCCACGTATAATCTTCTGCCACTGTTTGCTTTTTGTAGTGGGTACCTTTCTCTTATTGATCTGTAGGAGCTCTTTCTCTATTATGGATATTATGCAGTAGAAACCCTTTTAATCTAATGTGATTTGGAACAATTGGTTACATAATTTAAAGGGTTAATTTCAGGTAAACGATCATAAAAAATATGTATGGCAAACATTTCACCTTCCTTTCATCAGTGGTGTATATATATACACTCATTCACCAAACATTTTGTGTGTATGGTTTTATTTTTGGGGAGCTTTTTTGTTTGTTTTGTTTGTTTGTTTCTGAGACAGGGTTTTGCTCTGTTGCCCAGGCTGGAATGCAGTGGCGTGACCTTGGCTCGCTGCAACCTCTGCCTCCCGGGCACAAGCTATCCTCCTGCCTCAGCCTCCCAAGCAGCTGGGACTACAGGTGTGCATCACTATGCCTGGCTAATTTTTGTTTTTGTTTTTTTTGAGACAAGGTCTCACTCTGTCACCCAGGGTGGAATGCAGTGACGTGAGTGATCACGGTTCCCTACAACCTCCACCTACTGGACTTAAGCAATCCTCCCACTTCAGCTTCCCCAGTAGTTGGAACCATAGGTACATGCCACCATGCCCAATTAATTTTTTGTATTTTTTGGGTCAGGCATGGTGGCTCATGCCTGTAGTCCCAGCACTTTGGGAAGCTGAGGCAGGCAGATCACTTGAGGTCAGGAGTTTGAGACCAGCCTGACCAACATGACAAAACCTCATCTCTACTAAAAATACAAAAATTAGCCAGGTGTGGTGGTGAGCACCTGTAATCCCAGCTACTCGGGTGGCTGAGGCAGGAGAATCACTTGAATCTGTGAGGCAGAGGTTGTAGTGAGCCAAGATCACGCCACTGCACTCCAGCCTGGGTGACAGAGCAAGACACCGTCTCAAAAAATAATAACAACAATTTTCCTTAGAGATGGGGTTTCACCATGTTGCCCAGGCTGGTCTCAAACTCCTGGCCTCAAGAGATCTGCCTGCCTTGGCCTTCCAAAGTGCTGGGATTATAGGCGTGACCCACTGTACCTGACCTGGGTTTTTTGTTTGTTTGTTTTTGTTTTGTTTTTTTATTTAAAGACAGGATCTCACTCTGTCTCCCAGGCTGGAATGCAGTGATGTGATCATGACTCACTGTGACCTTGAACTCCTGGCCTCAATCAATCCTCCTGTCTCAGCCTCCTGAGTCACTGGGACTACAGGTGTGTGCTACCACGCCCAGCTAATTTTTTTTTTTTTTTTTTTTTTGAGACAGGATCTTGCTATGTTGCTCAGGCTGGTCTTGAACTGGCTTCAAGCAATCCTCCTGCTTTGGCCCCCAAAAATGTTGGGATTCCAGGAATGAGCAACCATGCCAGCCTCAAACTTTCCATATGGGGCCAAGAGGCCAAGACCTTTTTCTCTAACTCCAGGCCCATTGATTTTACATTTGAAAAGTAATGTGAGTATAAAACCCTTTTAGATGGCCGGGCGTGGTGGCTCACGCCTGTAATCCCAGCATTTTGGGAGGCTGAGGCAGGTGGATCACCTGAGGTCAGGAGTTGAAGACCAGCCTGGCCAACATGGCAAAACCCCATCTCTACTAAAAATACAAAAAAAAAAAATTAGCCAGGCATAGTGGTGGGCACCTATAATCCCAGCTACTCGGGAGGCTAAGGCAGGAGAATTGCTTGAACCTGGGAGGCGGAGGTTGCAGTGAGCTGAGATTGCACCATTGCACTCCAGCCTGGGAAATAAGAGCGAAACTCCATCTCAAAAATAAACAAACAAACAAATACAACCAACATATACAGGTTTAGTAACAAAAAAAATTTACTGTACTGGTAGGTACACAAGCACACTGGAGTACTGGAGATCCACCAACTAATACCAAGTATTCAGTGTACACTGTATTTTACAAAGGAAATAAGAATTATTCAATGTGGTGAGTCAGTGGAGGTCAATTAAAGCTTCTACTGCATATGTAGAAGCTTTTTCAATTTTATTTATTTATTTATTTATTTTTGAGACAGGGTCTCACTCTATCACCCAAGCCAGAGTGCAGTGGTGCAATCATAGCTCTCTGCAGCCTTGACCTCCCAGGCTCAAGGGATCCTCCCACTTCAGCCTCTGGAGTAGCAAAGACTACAGGCACATGCCACCATGCCTGGCCTTTTTTTTTTTTTTTTTTTTTTTTTTCCTGTAAAGACAGGGTCTCACTATGTTGCCCAGACTTCTGGGCTCAAGCAATCTTCCCACCTTGGCCTCCCAAAGGCGTGAGCCACAGGGCCCGGCCATCACTTGTCTTTTTAACTGGGTTATGATGTCTCACGCTTTCCAGAAGACTTTTTTTTAATATATACTTAGATTTTTAAAATATATCCTTAAGTTATTTTTATGTATGATGAGAGATGGAGATGTATTACTTTCTAAATACACAGCCACCTGTCTTTACGCAACTTCCATTTTCAGCATCACACTTAGAACACTTAAAAGAACTAAAGTGTCAACTGCTTAGTTATAAGAAAGGAAGTTGTACAAACAAAATAATAAACCAACAGTCTAAGTTCAGTTTGATAGGCTCTTACTACATGTAGTTAAGGATCACATAGCAGTTTCAGGAGCAAAAACATGACTATGCCTGGCTCTCTCATTACCGCTATGGCTCACAACAGGGTCTCCAAAAGACATCATAGACTGCGTATTAGTCTATCTGCAGCTTACTGGTTGCCACACATGTAAATTTACATTCACATTTAAATAACCCACACTTAACAACAAATCAACCGCCTCAATTCTCTGTGCATTCCTTATTGCTGCTCCTAGACCACAGTGCTTTGGAGACTTAGTAAAGAAAATGAATGCACTCTCCTGAATCACAGTATCACCTAGAAATGGAACCAGAAGATATAAAAAGTCAGGATAGTTTGTTAAATTGTGTGTGTGTGTGTGTGTGTGTGTGTGTGTGTAAATCAACAATTTATAAGGTTACCTCATCTCTGGGGTCAGCAAACTTTTTCTATAAAGGTCCAGAGAGAAAATTGGCTTCACAGACCATAAGGTCTATTTTTCAGCTCTGATGTTGTATTGTGAATGCGGCCAGAAAATACATAAATGAATGGATGTGGCTATATTCCAAGAGAAGTTTATTTACAAAAATGGGTGGTGGGCAGGATTTGTCCACAGGCAGTATTTTGCCAGCCCCTGCCTTACACCAATGTTTTATCTTTTTCAAATAAGAATCTACTTCCCTCATTGCACACGTATTTGAGTAAATATAGTAACACTAAAGGGACAAATAATGATTTCAGTACTGCCTTACAAAAATGAATATTCTCAAAATTAATCACTAACCTTTTCCTATAAGTCCTTCTCATATGAGCACATACATTTTTCAAAATATAAAACTGTAATCACCTTGAAACTAATACTTATTTCAAAAAACAGTTACAATGAGTGTTATGTAGCTGCTATAAAAGGAAAAATGCAGTCTAGACAGTCAAATACAATGATCTTTTATTCATTATTCTCATAATCAACAGTGAGTAGAAAAGAGTGCTAAATACATGGTCATGAATCATAACTTCACTACTGAAAATGCAGAAGTAGACTTTGCATTTAAATAAGAACACAAATTTGTTTTTTGGATTACTTACCAAAATCCTTGATGGAAAATGATACAGCTTTGCCAAAATATTTTTAATTTAGAAAGTGAGACCAAAAACCTTTTTAGCATATCATACATCTATTTAATTTTAAAATACAAATTTTAATGTTTCATTTGACAGCCTGGTGAGGTAGACATTATATTTTTAAGGCAGCCATTTTAATATAGTGAGAGCATGTGTGAATATGTATTGACATTCTAAGCCATTAAGGCCACTTGTTCACAGAATATATTTGAGCTCTAAAATTGTTGAAAGAGAAAATGCTCAAGTAGCTTGCAGAAATAATGGATGTTATACAGAACAGAAAGGAATAAAATTAAACAACAAAAGTTCATAAGATTTCTTGACACCAAAAGCACAGTCCATAGAGGAAAAATTAAAACTGGACCTCATCCAAATTAAAGTCTTTTGCTCTGTGAAATTCCCTGTGAAGAGGTTGGAAAGATAAGCTACGGACTGGGAGAACATATTTTCAAACCACTACCTGACAAATGATTAGTATTAAGAATAAAAAGGCCAGGCGCAGTGGCTCACGCCTGTAATCCTAGCACTTTGGGAGGCCGAGGCGGGTGGATCACGAGGTCAGGAGATCGAGACTATCCTGGCTAACACGGTGAAACCCTGTCACTACTTAAAAAAAAAAAAAAAAATTGGCCAGGCGTGGTGGCGGGTGTCTGCAGTACCAGTTACTCGGGAGGCTGAGGCAGGAGAATGGCAAGAACTCGGGAGGTGGAGCTTGCAGTTAGCCGAGATCGCGCCACTGCACTCCAGCTTGGGCAACAGAGCGAGACTCCGTCTCAAAAAAAAAAAAAAAAAAAAAGAATAAAAAACTCTTAAAACTCACCAGGTTAAAAAAAAATCCAAATAGAAAATGGACAAAAGACATGAACCGACATTTCACTGAAGATACAGAGATGGCAAAGAAACACATGGAAAGATGATCAACATCATTAGCCATCAGAAAAGTGCAAATTAAAACTAGGAGGATATATTACTACACACCTATAAAAATGGCTAAAATAAAAAATAGTAACACCACTAAATGCTGTCAAGGATGAGGAGCATTCACACATTCCTGGTGGGAATGTAAAATGGTACAGCCACTCTGGAAAATGGTTTGGCAGTTCCTTAGAAAATTAAACATGCAAGTGCTATACCACCCAAGAAGTACACTCTTGGGCATTTCAGAAACAGAAATTTATGTTCATACAAAATCCTGTAGACAATTGTTCATATGAGCTTTATTCAAAACAGGCAATAAATAAATAAATAAGTAAAACAAACAAAAACCCTGGAAACATCAGATGCCCTTCAACAGGTGACTGGTAAACAAACTGCAGTAAATCCATATTATGGAATACCACTCGGCAATGGAAAGGAACAAGCCATTGATAAAGGGTACATTCCTTGAACTAATCTCCAAGGAATTATGCTGAGTGAAGTAAAGCCAGTCTCCAAAGGTTATATACTATGTGATTTCATTTATATAAGCATTTTTGAAATGACAAAATTATGGACATGAAAAACAGATCAGTGGTTGCCAGGAGTCAGGGATGAAGGGAGATGGCTACATCTATAAAAAGACAACAAAAAGGATCCTTGTGGTGATGCAATTGTTCTGTATCTTGAATGTGGTGGTGCTTATATGAATATACACGTGATAACATTATGTAGAATTAAATGCACACATGCAAATGACTGCATTAAAGCTGACGAAATCTAAGTAAGGTTGATGGATTGTATCTATTTCCATTTTGTAGTTGTGATGTTACACTATACTTATGCATGAGATTACTATTGGGGGAAATTAGATAAAGCGTATTATTTCTTACAACTGTATGTGAATCTACAAGTATCTCAAAATAAAAAGTTAAAAGGGAAAGAAAGAGTATATAAGACCAGCCAATGGTAGAAGTGGAAAAACAAAGCTTTTACTTTTGCTAAAGGCTCAGCAATTGAAAGTGAAAGGATGGAGAAAAAGGTAATGTCAAAGAGTCTACACGCTACAATAGAATCATATCTTCCTTCCCTATGGAGCCTTAACTTCTCCAGAATTTTGTTTGTCCTTGATTTGACTGTTGTTCTTTTTAATAAAAATAAACTGCATGTACATCTGTCTCTCCACATGCCTCACAACCATCTCCATCAGCCCAAAGTATAAACTCATAGAATAGGGTTTGTCTTCTTAACCATCATGTACTGAGGGCCTGACATTAAGTGACAGATGAAGGAAGAAGACAGTTGAATGAATTAATAAATGAATGAGATGCCCACATATTCTTTTAAAGTTCCTAGCCAATTACAGTTGTAAGGCAGTATATGAGTGCAGTGGCGCGATCTCGGGTCACTGCAAGCTCGGCCTCCTGGGTTCACACCATTCTCCTGCTTCAGCCTCCCAAGTAGCTGGGACTACAGGCACCCACCACCACGCCTGGCTAATTTTTTGTATTTTTAGTAGAGACGGGGTTTCAGTGTTAGCCAGGATGGTCTCGATCTCCTGACCTCGTGATCCACCTGCCTCGGCCTCCCAAAGTGCTGGGATTACAGGCGTGAGCCACCGCACCTAGCCATTCCCTTACAAATTTCTAAAAGCCATGGACGTTTAAAAAATAGTGCTGTATAACACACATTTCACTTGTAAGCAGAAATTAACGTAATACCCAACATTTGTAAAATGCTTCTGAGTTTACAGATTTTCACATATAATAATTTATTTAATCAGGATGAATTAAGAACTAAGTATACCTAAATTGAAACCACTATACACAAACCTTTGAGAAAAACATTCTACTCAACGGGTATAACAGGATTTATGACAGCCTTAATGCAAATTGCATTATATACGTGTGTGTATACATATATATTTGTCATATATATTCATTTTAAGAATATATCATTCAAATTGGGGGACTTGTGGATCATTTCAACAGCCATAAAGACACTTATTTTACAGACGCAAACACTAAGAGAGGTGAAGTGACTTGTTCAAGGTTATATATCTAACTAGAGCTGGGTCTAGAACCTGAGCCTCTTCAGAGTTCATTTCTCTTGTCTTTGAATTGAACAAGACTCTTGTTTCTTCACCCATCTCACCCCTACCAAAAATACTGAAAGAAATATCTTAATCTAAATCACTTGTTTTTAAATAGGGGGTTTTCCAAAAAAAAAAAAAAAAACCCCACAAAACTGAATTTACTCAAGCTTTCAATTGCTGTATTACACCTTCCATGGATTTTTAGTTGTCAAATTATTTCTTATATCAGGACAATAAGGTACTTTATTCTAAGGTACAAGTATACTGACAGTTTAATGTTTCATTCCCCCACCTAAATGGCAGAGTGTTAATTCTAACAGGAATCTTACATGTCTTACACTTTAGCAGTTTCAATCAAAAGATGAGCTATTTTACAATTTAAGGAAGAGGCCTTACATTATTAAAATCTTGATTGATATGCTCAATGGCAGTACCATCATTGAATCTTCACCTGCTGTCTTATGTATCAAGAACATTTAAAAGTCTTTCTTTTTAGAGACAAAATAAAAGAAAAACTAAAGTGACAAGCAACTATGAGAAGTAAGGCTTTAATCAGGTTAAATTTGCATTACGCAGCCTGCATGAATTTAGAGGTCCTAGAATCAAAACACTAGAAGGAACCTTAGTTATGCTCTAGTTCAACAGACTGATTTTTGCAGAAGAGGAAACTGAAGCGCTGATGAGACCATTAACTAATAAAGCAAACCGCTTACTTTTTCAAAGGGATTCATTTCAATGCCATCTTACCCTTATTTTGCATCTCACTGTTGTTTCTCAGGGCGACGGTTGACCTTTTTTTTAGGTGAAAAGAGCTAATAGAGCAAATTAATTTCAAGAGGGTGAAAAATGCCTTTGAAGGAGGAGATGCTGGAGTGAAGAGGAGAAATGACGTCTTATTTAAAATATGTAACCCCTTGATGGGGTTAGACAATGAATCATATTCTCCTAGATTTTTCTATGTCTATAGACATCAGCCACAGTTCTTTCGGGCACTCAAACGAGAGGAAGAGGAAGTGAATAAAGCTCATACTAAATATATAGCACCCACTGAAGGCAGGGATGTAGACAGAAAGAACGGGGGTGGGGGAAGGAAGGAAAGCACGCGTCGCCAGGATCCAGCTGTTTTCTAACATACCTAATCCTGCGGAAGCTAGGAAGATATCGGAAGCAAGGAAGATATCGGAAGCGAGGGCATCCCTCAAATTCGAGAGGGCGGATGCCTCTAGGGTTAGAGAGACTCCCTGGCCCTCTTTAAAAGAGCGACTGGGAGGGGACAAAATGGAGTTGAGGTTTAGGGGCATCCTAAAGGTCGTTTGGAGGTCTAGCAAGCACTTCATGGTCTCCTCTGGAAAGGGCCGTGGCAAAACCTACTACCCCGATCAGGAAGATGACTTCTAGCCCTCGGGATGCGGTGAGCGGCAGGAAGAGGCAGGCTGGGGTTCCGAGGACCCCAGACTCCATCACAGGAGGTTACTGTAACCTAGGGAATCTTCCCGGCCCCAGCGGAGGCGAACGGATAGATAGCCCTAGCTCAAGAAAAAAAGCGAGCCGATTCCAGCAGCTGGAATGCCCACCCAACCTCCTCCCGGCTCAGGTGAGGTACGCCAGTCCCCACCCTGGAGATGGGGCCCTGGTACCGACAGGGCAAGGGTGCCGGGGCCGCAGCCTCCCCAGCCAGGGATACTCACCGGAGGGGCGGCCCACCGCGTCTTCGCAGCCGGCTGGCGCCTGGCACTCGGGAAGCTCGCAAAAGAGACCGCGTGCCCGCTAGCGTTGGGACGAGGAGGAGCGCGCCGCGGAGGCCAGAGAAAAAGCCGCAGCGGCGCGCGCGCACCCGGACAGCCGGCGGAGGCGGGGCTCAGCGCGATCCCGGAAAAGACGCGCCCGGAGGGGCGGGCGGAGCGGGGGCGCGCGGTGGTGTGGCAGAGCCAGCCGAATCGCTGGCTGCAGACGGCTCGGCCCACCCACGCGCCCGCCCCCGCTCGCCCGGGACGTCAGCCGAAAAGGCGGAGCCGAACGGGCTTCCCGGGGAGAGGGAGGGGCGCTGCGGGGAAGGCGAGGCGGCTAACGGCTCGCCTCAAGTTGTTGCTCCCGCTGGCGAGCCGCTTCTGTCAGGCTCGCTGCTGGTGTCGTTGAGTGTGTTTCCGAATGTCCTTGCGCCTAATAGCAGTGAGGCGCAGGACTGGCCCACGCCCTCACCTGCGGCTTGCTTCGCAGGACTCCACCCCAGGATAAAAGTTCCCCTCGGGTCATCTTCCAGCTGCCCTCAAAAGACACTCGTTTTTGTATTTCACTGCTCCAAGTTTAGAGAGCTATCTTAAACACTCTGACTAAAAACATCTTGCTCCTGTAAGCCTGAGCTGATGCCTCTCATCCATTTATCTTGCCTCTCACTGCGTTAAGATCCCCGCTGACTCCCACTGATGAAATATCACAAGGACGCAGGATTTTCACGTTGTCTTCCATTTCCACGATGGTTTCATGGCAAAAGAACCCCCAACTGATAAGGAAAAGTCACCGCAGCTCTGTGACATCTTACTAGCCCTGATCATTGCTTATAAGCTGGTCATACGAATGCTGTTACAATAGATGCAAGAAATTGCCATTAAAATTAAAATTCCAGCGAACTATCTGAGGGCTTCAAAAGGGAAAGACCATAATTGCAAATGAGCCCTGATAAACTGCCAAGAATATATCACCCAAAAAATTAAATCTCAAGAATTCTTCCAGTTCCCTGATGTGTAATGGTGAACTAGCTTCCTGTTCCTGATGGCAATCGACATTTCACTTCACCTGCTGATTTCCATTTTCCCATAGAATTACCATTTCTGCTTGTGTGTGTATATCTGTGTATATATGTGTGTGTGTGTGTGTATATATATGTATATATAAAATGCCTTACCACCTGAGATTACAGGCTAGAGTAGTTCTTAAACTTCAGTGTGCATCACAATTATCTAGGGTGCTTGTTAAAATGTAGGTACCTGGAGCTACAACCCCCTGGTATTTTTATTCTGATCTGGGTAGGGATAAGAAATTTGAATTTTTAATAAGCAGTCCAGATGACACTAAAAGTGGTTAGCTGAGAGCACAGAGCTACAGTTTTTGTGTGTTACTACTCTAAAGCCATATTACCATTTCAATTTCCAAGAAACCTACCTACTTACATAAAATATACCTATAAATATTGCTAAGACAGTCGTGTAGCTTCCTTTTTGAGGATTGACCTACCAAGTTCAGTACTTCAAACAACTAGTTTACTTGCATTGTTTATTTTATGAAATCTTGTTTCAATACCAGAAATCAGCAATCATTTTTCAGGTAACTATGATGTACAGAGCACTATCACCTACAGTTGGCTTAACACAAATGAAATTGAAGAAATGAATATCGCTGCTCTCAACAAAGTTAGTGTCTACTTGTGGAATTAAAATATAGACATAATACAAACCCAGTGTAGCACATAAATCAATGTGTTGGATGAAGATGAAAAAGAACTTGTAATTAAAGAGTACTTTTGCCAGTTTCCTTTATTGTCAGTCTCTTAGCCCAGACATTTTCAATTAGGTAATTTCCTCTGAACAGTCTTCAGCTTACTGAAGTTCCTCCAGCTCTACAAGACATAAAGGAAAGAAATCACTATAGCCTGAAACTATCCGTTTTTCGGTATACGAATGTGTGTATGATATACATATAAGTATGTTTATCAGACCAAGAAGCTACTTGGATTTTCAAGATTTCTTATTACTTAAACTATTCGTTAGTGTGTACAGTTCTGGCTGTCTTCATCACCTACCACATCTCACCTTCTTCCCCATTTAACTGCACCCAAGTTGAAGAGGAAAGAAGAACTATATCTCCAAAAAGGAAACCAAGTATAACCACGCTATTTCCAGCTTTCCTTTTTCAGAGTCAAAACAAACCTTGCTTAATTTCTTGTCATCAGAAACCTTCCAGAAATTACTGCCCAGGAGCAAAATATTTCCCAAGCAGCTGTCTGACATTTTAAAGAGAACATTTGCAACGCTGTTTATTAGGAAGATAGGGTATTATTATCCCCATTTCACAGATGAAGAAATAGATGCAGGTTAAGTGTCTTGTCCAGTCACACAACTAACTAGTAACAGAGCCTGAATTTCCTACTACACTGCTTATGACTCCTAGACCAGGGTGCTTGCCACTACATCAAGCTGCCTCTGTAATGAGTCCTACCCAGAACTACCAAACCAATTAGAAATGGAGTAGATAAACGTATGGAAATGGAAGAGTTAGGGAAATGTACAATGCAACTGACAGATTCAAAATGCAATGTAGTAAGTACTAAAAGCATGAGAATTAGTCTGTTAGAAGCTAAACAGAATTTAAAGGACAGCTCTGTTAAGAGGCACTGATATTTAGGCCTTGCCTGTTTTATTATTCTGTAACAAGAAGCTGAAACAGATAGCCAGGCTGCTCTTGGCATTAGTTATTTATGGAAGGGCAAAAAACAACTGTTCTTCATTGACTGTGTAACAAGCCTTTGCGTGTTAAACTTCACGGGTTTGTAGAATAATAATAATTTTCTCTTGTGGTCCAAATACAAGCAGCAGGACTTCATAATAATATTTGCATTGACAAGTTGTGTTAGATTTTGTCATTAACAAACCTTATTTTTGGCAGACCCAACAACCAGGCCAAATATTGTCTTTAGTGGCTTGTGTTAAACAACCAGTGAAATCAGAAACCTAGGCAGAAGATGATCTCACTGTGAACATAAATAATAACCTAAGCCACTCCTTTAAAAAATGATCAAAGGCATAGTAGCTACATCTAAATGTTATTTTTGAGAAACGATTTGTTTTTTCAAAATAACTATTTCTTTTCATTCTGGCACATTTTTCAGGTTTTTAAATTAATGGAAACACCAAAACAAACAGACATCTAATGCACCCAGATAGGAAGACACAGTATTGTATGGAGTCAAGTCTTTGGAAATTAATCCATCAGGACATTGTGGTCCACGTCAAAATCACAGCAGGATTTTAATGGAACTTAATTTCAGTTTCTCTCATGAAACTCCTTATTTGTCCTTTTTAAAGATAACTCCAACCCCCCCTAAATAAAATCCTCCACAGTTATCCTTGAAATTGTTTGTGCAACCTTCCTATAAAGGATCAAAAATAACAAAATATTTTTATTATCCATAAGGCCATAAGTATGCGAAAAATCTGCTGTGGTTGTCGTTGAATCTGTAAGAACGTTGCTTTTCGTATATTTTTGCCCACTCTCTGTAGTGATTCTAGCCCAGTAATATTATGAAAAAAGATAGGTCATCGATATCATAACTTGCCTTAAATGTCTCTTTGTTATCCTTTCCCTTTAACATACAAAAAGCTTCCAATATGTCCTATTTTTTAAAAGACCAGTAAAATAACAAAATTTTAATGTGTCCCTTACTCAAAATCTTCCACTGTTAGTGCTGGGAAGCTACTTAGATGCAGAGTAGCAGGATGGAAACCATATGGGTTTGGACTTAAGCCAACCACTCTAGACCAAGTTATATAACATTTTCCTGAGCCTCAGCCTCTTCTGTAAATTGGGGATAATAATGGTACCTCATTCATAAGACTCTTCTGAGGGAATGAAATCATGCCTATAAAATTCCTGATTTATGGCAAGGGTGTATAAAATGATGGCTATTAATCACCAAGTTCAACCTCTTCATTTCACAGATGAGAAAAAGGAAGCTAGAACCAGAAAAATCTTTCTCCAGATTCTCCTACTTATTCAGTGACTTTCTTTACAGCTAAGGACAAATTCCTTGAGAAGTGGTCTATAGTCACTTCATTCACTAAATCACTATCTGACCTCCAAGTTAATCTCCATTCCCATCAATCCTACAAAAAAAAATATATATATATATATATTTTTTTTTTTTTTTTGAGAGGGAGTCTCCCTCTGTTCCCCAGGCTGGAGTGCAGTGGCACGATCTCAGCTCACTGCAAGCTCCGCCTCCCGGGATCATGCCATTCTCCTGCCTCAGCCTCCTGAGTAGCTGGGACTACAGGCGCCCGCCACCGCACCCGGCTAATTTTTTTTGTATTTTTAGTGGAGACGAGGTTTCACCGTGGTCTTGATCTCCTGACCTTGTGATCCGCCCGCCTCGGCCTCCCAAAGTGCTGGGATTACAGGCGTGAGCCACCGCACCCAGCCAATCCTACAAATATTCCTATTGCTAATGCCTTCTATGAAATAGACAAACCCCATAATTATACTTAAATAATTATGGGACTATTTCACTCAGACCGAGTGAATAGTCCCACTGGGACTATTGGACAGATTAAACCTTTGGATATTTATTCAAAGCATCCCTCTTCAAACCAAAATTCTGTAATAAAACTGTCTGCTTCACTTGGATCCTACATGGCACGTGGTACAAGCCAAGTTACTGTTATTCAAATAAAACATTTTTTAACAATATGTTTGAATGAGTAATTATTACTTTTAGAAATAGATATAAAAGGTTATTAAATATATTTTATTTTCCCCTTCAAGTTGGTAAGATTTTTAGATTGATAATATTCAATTTTGGCAAGAATATGAAGAAACTTGCACTCATATATTCTTTTTTTTTTTTTCCCAAGATGAAGTCTCACCCTGTCACCCAGGCTGAAGTGCAGTGGCGCCATCTCGGCTCACTGTAAGCTCCGCCTCCCAGGTTCACGCCATTCTCCTGCCTCAGCCTGCCGAGTAGCTGGGACTACAGGTGCCCACCACCACGCCCGGCTAATTTTTTGTATTTTTAGTAGAGACAGGGTTTCACAATGTCAGCCAGGATGGTCTCAATCTCCCAACCTCGTGATCCGCCTGCCTGGGCCTCCCAAAGTGCTGGGATTACAGGCGTGAGCCACCGCGCCCGGCCTGCACTCATATATTCTAAGTAGGAGTGTAAATAGTTTTGGTCCCTTTATTTTATTTTATTTATTTTTGAGACAGAGTCTTGCACTCTCGCCCAGGCTGGAGTGCAGTGGCACGACCTCAGCTCACTGCAACCTCTGCCTCCCGGGTTCACGAGATTCTCATGCCTCAGCCTCCTGAGTAGCTGGGATTACAATAGGTGCCCGCCACCACACCCAGCTAACTTTTGTATTTTTAGTAGAGATGGGGTTTCACCACGTTGGCCAGGCTGCTGTCGAACTCGGAACTCAGGTGATCCACCTGCCTCGGCCTCCCAAAGTGCTGAGATGACAGGTGTGAACCACTGCACCCAGCCTGGCCTTTTTAAAAGACAATGTGGCAGTATCTTTTAAAATTTAAAATGCATATACTCTTTGACATTTTCATGTACAGGGCTCTATTATACAGAGAAACTTGAGCAAATACACAAAGATATATGCACAGGAATAGTAACCAGAGTATTATTTTAATAGTGAAAAATTAATCAAAAATCTCAAGTGTTCATTAATAGGAATATGGTTAATACCTTATGGTATATCCATACTATAGAATACTGTGTTAGGTTAAAAAAAAAAAAAAAGAATGAGGCACAATTATTTAAATATCTATATGCAAACATAATGACATGAAATGATGTTTGTGATATATTATTAAGCGAATAAGAGCAATAGGCAGTTCGTACACATAATTCATTCTCATTTTGAAAAAAAATAAGTATATGTCACAGTAAGTGTGTGCAGCAAACATCTGGAAGGGTCTATACTAGATAATGAACAGTTGTTATCTCTACAGAAAGGGATCAGAGACTTCTTTATATACTTCTATTTGAGCAAAAGAGGTGAAGTGACTAGGCACTTCTTTTGTAATATAAATAAGAATAAAGAGACAATCAGTAGAAAAATGAGCCTTACTGAAGGAAAATTTGCTTTACAAATAGCCTTTCAGCTATGTATTTAGTCTATGTACAGTGATGTACAGCTACAGAGAATTCGGAAACCTTCACATAGAGCCTATTTGCACCATGGCTCAATAAAGAGAGTATAGTCTTAGGGAGGACCAATTCCTAAGCTGTTCTAGATCATCATACCTAAATTATTGCCCTTTGGCAACAAAATTAGATTTGTTGAACTATTTCATAGGTACCATTGAAACAAGCTTGTAAAAAGTTGAGGTTAAGACCAGGTGTGATGGCCCATGCTTGAAGTCCCAGCTACTTGGGAAGCTGGGGCGGGAGGATCACTTGAGTCCAGGAGTTCAAAATCATCCTGGGCAACATAGTGATATGTCATCTCTTAAAAAAAAAAAAACAAAAAAACAAAAAAAACTATTAATTGGGTGTGGCAGCATGCACCTGGAGTCCCAGGTACTCTGGGAGGCTGAGGCAGGAAGATCCCTTGAGCCCTGGAGTTCCAGGTTACAATGACCTATGACCACATCACTGCACTCCAGCAGCCTGGGCAACACTGTGAGACCCTGGCCAAAAGAGAGAGAGAGAGAAAAGAGAGAAGAAGAAGAAGGAAAAGGAGAAGGAGAAGGAGGAGGAGAAGAAGAAGAAAAGAAGAAGAAGACAGCAGCCTGGGCAACACTGTGAGACCCTGGCCAAAAGAGAGAGAGAGAGAGAAGAAGAAGAAGGAAGAAGGAAGAAGGAGGAGGAGGAGGAGGAGGAGGAGGAGAGAGGAGGGGAGGGGAGGGGAGAAGAGAGGAGGGGAGAGGAGAAGGAAGAAGAAGAAGAGAGGAAGAGAGGAAGAAGAAAGGAAGAAAGGAGGAAGAAAGGAAAGAAAGAGCTGAGGTGAGCCACAGATTCTGGGAGCTGCCTGTATAGAGACAGTCTGTATTAGATACATATAATTGCTAAAAATGAATTTCTTAAAATCTGTGATTCACTCTCAAGGTATTTGCTATAAATGTCTTCTCTTGGGAGAAGTTCACCCTGGGTTTGATTCTGGGTAGAGAGAGAGGTCATTTCTTTTGTTTGGTATTTGAAATTGGGGAGGTTTTTTTGCAGGAGACTATTTTAACATTCTATTGGGAAAAAAAGAGGGAGGAAAGACAGCTTAATTGAATAGAACACATTAACCTTAAAAGACCCTGCAGCTTCAGCCAGGTGTGGTGGCTCATGCCTGTAATCCCAGCACTTTGGGAGGCCGAGGTGGGAGGATCACGAGGTCAGGAGATCGAGACCATCCTGGCTAACACGAAGAAACCCCGCCTCTATTAAAAATACAAAAAAAAAAAAAAAATTAGCCAGGCGTGATGACAGGCACCTGTAGTCCCAGCTACTCAGGAGGCTGAGACA
The DNA here is from genome assembly GCF_003255815.1 of Theropithecus gelada. Lineage (NCBI taxonomy): Eukaryota > Metazoa > Chordata > Mammalia > Primates > Cercopithecidae > Theropithecus > Theropithecus gelada. The sequence continues at coordinate 107,756,324 of NC_037689.1, forward strand.
GGGGAATGGCGTGAACCCAGGAGGCGGAGCTTGCAGTGAGGGAGATCACACTCCAGCCCGGGCGACAGAGGGAGACTCTGTCTCAAAAAAAAAAAAAAAAAAAAAAGGCCCTTCAGCTTCAATCATACCTCCCTTATCCATATCCCATACTATACCTTGTTTCCCAGCGTTGCAGAAGTTGCTATTTAAAAAAAAAATTAAGTTAACCTAAGACTGAAAGAAAGACTAAATACAGATACAAAGGAAAGCACTGATGCAAAGTACATTTGTAAATTAAGAGAAAAGAAATAGCCATGGGGTAATAAAAATATCAAAATCAGATTTTCAGATAATCCAGATCAGATCAGTTCCCTGATAAAGTCATCTGATAGTGAACTTTAATAGAGCCTTTATCTGCTACAGTGTTCAAGATGAGAAAACCTCTAAAATTGAAAAAAAAAAATACTAATGTATCGACCATGTCAGCAACATTCATCTGAGATTGCTAGCCTTTCTCTTTCCATTGACTTTTTGTATTAATCCCAGGATTATGAACAAACTCATGCTGTGCTGTACCTAAATGCAACATAATATTTCCCAGGTAGATCTTAAACTCCTGACTCCTCATCATAGACTAAAGTTGCCAGTTGTACTCTTGTGGCAATGAGATGACCCAGAGCTCACTGGGGCCTATGTTAGAAGAAAACCCCTATAGTGGCAGGGCAGAATGACCTCACCATTTATTATGACTTTTCCTACAAATGGAAAAACAAAGGGGGGAGTTTCAAAACCCAGTACCTTCCTGTAGAAAATAAAATGCGTCATCAGATTAAGTGAAAGTCAAAGTGTCCTCATTTGAGATCATCACAGAAGTTACGGCATGAAAGATTGGAAAAATGCAGAAGATGAAAAGTGTTTTAGCCACTGAACAGGAGGCAGTGCTATGTCCTGTCTGAGCCCGTTGCACCATGTTTGAAAAACAAACATCTATGACACACATTGCAAAACCTAGATTAAGAAACCTCAGGGCAGAGGGCAGATCATCACATGTACAAGTGTACCCAGGCACTTAGCCAGTACACAAAGAGGTGCATGGCTTCAGCACTTCGAAGACTGTGTCCTTGGGCCTCTTTGTTTAAAAAAAAAAAAAAAAAAAAAAAACAACTATTTTCATGATACAGGTTTGATCAAGGCAACAGTTTTACTTTCTGTAAATGTAAACAAAGAAAGGATATGCATTTGCCTGTGAAATTTGAAGTACCTAACACAGGAACTTTTCAAATAGAATGATAGAGCAATAAAGAACTTTAAAGATCATCAAAAGGCCAGTCATTTATTTATTTAAAAATGAGGAAACTGGGGCTCCAAGAGGTTAAATAATTTACCCAAGGTTACAAAACTTGTTATTTCTGAACTGGGGACTGCAACACAGATCTCCTGACTCTCAGTTCAGTGATCACCCCACACTGACACTGATACTGACCTCATACCATTTTCTAGAGATTTTACAATATAACCATAAACAAAATTATCATAACCACACTTACTAAATTACCCTGATTTGCTCGGATTAAAAAATCAACAGGAATATCTAAGGAAACAGGAAAAGATGGAATATGTCTGAGGAAGCAACTGGAATTTTTGAAGAGAAAGACTATTTCTTCTCCTTTACATCATTTGTTACGGAAACAAATCTAAACTTTTCTAATACATTTGTTATCATCTGGATGTGCTTAATCTACCCCTCAACAAACGTCCACTCCAGGTTGCAAACTCCTCCTTACCCAACGTGCTGATGGAGTTGATAGCTTGCTTTTCTTATTTCCTATCTGCCACTTTTTGTTTGTTCGTTTGGTTTTTGAGATGGAGTCTCCCTCTGTCGCCCAGGCTGGAGTGCAAGGGTGTGATCTCGGCTCACTGCAACCTCTGCCTCTTGGGTTCAAGCGATTCTCCTGCCTCAGCCTCCGGAGTAGCTGGGATTACAGTCACCCGCCACCACGCCTGGCTAATTTTTGTATTTTTAGTAGAGATGGGGTTTCGCCATGTTGGCCAGGCTGGTTTCGAATTCCTGACCTCAGGTGATTCGCCTGCCTCAGCCTCCCAAAGTGGTGGGATTACAGGCGTGAGCCACCGTGCCCGGCCCATCTGCCACTTTTATGACATTATTGCTATTTCATTTAACTATATCAGCAAATATTCCAAGCCTGTAGACTTGATATCAGAAAGGAACTTCCCATTGTAACAGAAAATGTAACACTCTCAGGGATTAGGGCCGGGAAGACATTTGGGGCATTTGACAAATATAATTTTGTAAAAACAGCTTTCCCATTCTTGTTTGCTTCTGATCTTTCCATCTTCTGTACTATATAACAGAAGCTGTAAAAGTTCAGAAATACCCAAACGTAAGAAATAAGCTACATTAGGCCGGGCGCGGTGGCTCAAGCCTGTAATCCCAGCACTTTGGGAGGCCGAGACGGGCGGATCACGAGGTCAGGAGATCGAGACCATCCTGGCGAACACGGTGAAACCCCGTCTCTACTAAAAAATACAAAAAACTAGCCGGGCGAGGTGGCGGGCGCCTGTGGTCCCAGCTACTCGGGAGGCTGAGGCAGGAGAATGGCGTAAGCCCGGGAGGCGGAGCTTGCAGTGAGCCGAGATCACGCCACTGCACTCCAGCCTGGGCGACAGAGCCAGACTCCGTCTCAAAAAAAAAAAAAAAAAAAAAAAAAAAAAAAAAAAGAAATAAGCTACATTAAAAATGACCACGAAACACATGAAAAGATGCTCAGCATTACTAGACATTAGGGAAAGGCAAATCAAAATCACAATTAAGTATCACTCCATACCCGCTTATGGCTATAATGATAATTTTTTTAAAAAAAACACTGGAAAATAAAAAGTGTTAGCAAGAATATGGAGAAATTGGAATCCTCCTACATTGCTGGTGGGAATGCAGAGTGGTGCGGCTGTTGTGGAAAACACTTCGGTTCCTCAAAAAGTTAAACATAGAGTTACTAATAACCCAACAATTCTACTCCTAAGTATATACCCGAAATAACTGAGGCTGGGCGTGGTGGATCATGCCTGTAATCCCAGCAGTTTGAGAGGCCAAGGCAGGTAGATTGCTTGAGACCAGGAGTTCGAGCCCAGCCTGGGCAACAAGGCAGACACCATCTCTACTAAAAATTTTTTTAAAAATTAAAAAAAAAAAACTAGGTGTGGTGGCACACGCTTGTAATCCCAGCTGCTCAGAAGGCTGAGGCATGAGAATCGCTTGAACCCAGGAGGCAGAGGTTGCAGTGAGCTGAGATTGTGCCACTGCACTCTAACCTGGGTGACAGAGCAAGACTCTGTCCAAAAAAAAAAAAATTGAAAACAAGTACTCAAATATATGTACACTCACGTTCATAGCAGCACTATTTACAAAAGCCAAAAGGTGGAACACTCCAAATGACCATCAGTATATAACTCGACAAATAAATTTGGTACATCTATACAATGGAATTTTTTCATCCATAAAAAGGAATGAAGTACTGATACACGCTACAACATAGATGAAACTTGAAAATAGTATATTAGGCCAGGCGCAGTGGCTCACACCTGTAATTCCAGCACTTTAGGAGGCCGAGGCAGGTGGTTCACCTGAGGTCAGGAGTTCGAGACCAGCCTGGCCAACATGGCAAAACCCCACCTCTACCAAAAATACAAAAAACAAAAAACAAAAAAAATAGCCAGGTGTGGTGGCACGTGCCTGTAATCCCAGTTACTCAGGAGGCTGAGGCAGGAGAATCACTTGAACCTGGGAGGCGGAGGTTGCACTGAGCCGAGACCACCCACTATGCTCCAGCCTGGGCAACAGAGCAAGACTCCGTCTCAAAAAAAAAAAAAAGAAAAGAAAGAAAGAAAAAAAGAAAATGATATGTTATTTAAAAGAAGCCAGACACAAAACATCTCTTATTGTACTATTCCATTTAAACGAAGTCTCCAAAATAAATTCGTAGAGACACAACGCAGAATAGTGGATGCCAGGAGCTAAGGAGAGGGAAGACATTGCTTAGTGGATAAGGAGTTTTATTTTGGAGAGATGGAAATGCTTTGAAACCAGATAGAGGTGGTGGTTGCACAACATTGTGACTGTCCTAAATACCAGTAAATCATTCACTTGAAAATGGTTAATTTTGTTATTTGAATTTCACCTCAAATTATTATTAAAAAGAAATAAACTGCATCGAAACAATGAAGCAAAAGATTCTAAACTTTCAATGTTCAAAAGTTCATGTAATGAAGCATTAGAGAAGATACTGCAGAAAATAATATCTCAGAAAATAAAATGGAGTAGACCAAGTTCCCTTGGGGTAAAATTTAGGTTTGAAGAGTTATGAGGTATTTTTCTCACTCATTTAACTTGGCTAATTTTCTAAGAATTTTTTTTTTTTTTTTTTAGACAGAGTCTCGCTCTGCCGCCCAGGCTGGAGGGCAGTGGTGCGGTCTCGGCTCACTGTAACCTCCGCCTCCCAGGTTCAAGCGATTCTCCTGCCTCAGCCTCCCGAGTAGCTGGGATTATAGGCACCCGCCACCATGCCTGGTTAATTTTTTGTATTTTTAGTAGAGACAGGGTTTCACCATGTTGGCCAGGCTAGTCTCAATCTCCTGACCTCGTGATCTGCCCTTCTTGGCCTCCCAAAGTGCTGAGATTACAGGCGTGAGTCACCGTGTCCGGCCCCCAAATTTCCATTTTTAAGAGGCTAAGGAAATAACAACAACAAGAAAAGTGTTCCACAAATTTAGAATTTCAAAAAATTTTAAATCTTTACCTCAAACTCATTCATATAGTCATTCAACAAATATTTATTTAACTGTGACTTTGTGACCAACTGGGAGTGGGGAACACAGATATGGTGCCAAACTCAAGAGACAGGTCACTTCCCGTAGGGAGCTTATATGTTGATGTATAAGGCAACCAAATGAGATAACTTCAGAAAATGATGTGTCATAGACAACATAAAACGTGACTATGAGATTAAAAGTACATTTTTGTGTAAAGCTGTACTTTTTTTTTCTTTTAGTCTAGTGTAGTAGTGAGAAGGTGTGAAAGAGTAGAACAAGGAGTTTGATCTGTAACTGACTGTGAACAATCAATTGAGATAAATTACTATCTTTGGACCAGCCTCAAGGTGTAATTTTTATTTTTATTTATTTTATTTACTTATTTATGTATTTATGTGAGGCACAGTCTTGCTCCGTCACCCAGGCTGGAGTGCAGTGGTGCAATCTTGGCTCACTGCAACCTCCGCCTCCCAGGTCAAGCAACCCTCCTGCCTCCACCTCCCAAGTAGCTGGGATTACAGGCATGTGCCACCATGCCCTGCTAATTTTTATATTTTTAGTAGAGACGAGGTTTCACCAGGCTAGCCAGACTGGTCTCGAACTCCTGACCTCAAGTGATCCAGCAGCCTCGGCCTCCCAAACCACTGGGATTACAGGCATGAACCACCGTGCCTAGCCTTAAGGTGTACTTTAAATAGGGTGATTTGGAAAGACCTAGCTGTCAAGTCAACATTTGAGCTAAGATGTGAATAATAAAAAGGACCCAGTCAGGCCCAGGTCAGGGGGAGAATGGTCTAGTTAGAAGGATCATCAAGAGCCAGATATGGTGGCTCACGCCCACAATCCCAGCACTTTGGGAGGCTGAGGTGGGTGGGTCACCTGGGGTCAGGAGTTCCAGATCAGTCTGATCAACATAGTGAAACCCTGTCTCTACTAAAATTACAAAATTAGCCAGGTGTGGTGGTTCATGCCTATAATCCCAGCCACTTGGGAGACTGAGGCAGGAAAATCGCTTGAACCCGGGAGGCGGAGGTTGCAGTGAGTCAAAATCACGCCATTGCACTCCAGCCTGGGCAACAAGACCGACCACTACTCTAAAAAAAAAAAAAAAAAAAAAAAAAAAAAAAAAAAGGGCATCATCAAGAGCAAAAGTCATAAAGCCAGTCTGGGCTTGGGCCTTGTACAACTGGACGGACGGATCATAGAGAACTAGAGAACTAAGGGCAGAGGTGACATGGAAAGAAGTCAGAGAGGTGAGGAGGGACTGGTTTTTCAGGGTAGTATAGTCCAGCGTAAAAAGTCTGATTTTATTTAAGTACACATATGCTCTGCAATGTTTACAACACCAAGAGTAATCTGGTCAAAGCAGTAGATAAAAGGGATTGGTGGGCCGGGCGCGGTGGCTCAAGCCTGTAATCCTAGCACTTTGGGAGGCCGAGACGGGCGGATCACAAGGTCAGGAGATCGAGACCATCCTGGCTAACACGGTGAAACCCCGTCTCTACTAAAAAGTACAAAAAACTAGCCGGGCGAGGTGGCGAGCGCCTGTAGTCCCAGCTACTCGGGAGGCTGAGCCAGGAGAATGGCGTAAACCCGGGAGGCGGAGCTTGCAGTGAGCAGAGATCCGGCCACTGCACTCCAGCCTGGGTGACAGAGCGAGACTCCGTCTCAAAAAAAAAAAAAAGGGATTGGTGAAACACAAACAACACACACACACATTTAAGAGGGGATATACCAAGACATATACTTCCCTTTGGTTGTCAGAAATTAATTTGATCAAACTGAAAGATTGTTTTCTTTTCCTTCTAGTCCAAGGTTTCTCAAACTTGGCACTATTGACATTTGGGCTGGATAATTTGGGGAGGAGCTTCCTTGTACATTGCAGAATGTTTAACAGCATCCCCGATATCTACCTGCTAAATATTAGTAGCATCCCTCTCCAAGGCTGTGACCACCAGAAACATGTCTAGAGATTGCCAAATGTCTTATAGAAGCAAAATCGACCTCGGTAGAGTACAATTGTTCTAATGCAAGGCAGGAAAGTGAATAGATGCCATGTAGGGAGGTAGACTTTGAAGGAAGTGGCATTTTCTTTTTAATTTTGCCTTTCCCACCTCCAGCTTCAATCCAAAGCCTCTCCTGATTCCTCAGCCTCTGGAACACATACACTGGTGTTAAGTAAATATTCAGTAAATTCTTCCAATACCGACTGCCAATCTGTACACACTGAGCCAAAACTTTTCTTCAATAACAGGGTGGTAGGTGGAGGATACCACTGGATTTGAGTAGTCTGGGTAGCTGCCTCAACTTTGCAGCTCATTTTGTTTATACAGAGCCTTAAAGAGACAAAACCTCCTACTGGATGTCTACAGAACACCAAAAGAATTATTCATTTTCTAAATTCCAACCAAGTTTTCTGAAAACACAACTTTTATTCACTGACTTCAATTATAAACTTAGAGTTGCATTTCCATAAGCAGCACCTCCTAACAGAGTATGAGACTGTGAGAGTAGCAGAGAGAGTAATCAGAGACTCTCGGGAACTATTGGCATTTGGGGCCAGATAATTATTTTTGTGAGGATCTGTCCTGTGCATTATAGGATATTGAGCAGCATCCCTGGTCTCTGCCCACAGGATGCCAGAAGCACCCTCTCCAGTCCTTTTGCAAAAATAAAAAAATGTTTGTAAAGAATATCCAGCCGAGATCGCACCACTGCACTCCAGCCTGGGTGACAGAGCAAGACTCCGTCTCAAAAAAAAAAAAAAAAAAAAAAAAAAGAATATCCAGGAGTCCATACTGATGTAAAGAAATGATGGCTCAATGAATAGATATGGGAGAAGATACAAATTTCCCACAGAGAAGAATTCTAAGTAATTTATGTAGATACACTTCCCTCAAGAAGGTAGTACATAATTCCTCACCCTTTGAGTAAAGGCTGCACATACTGACTTGTTTTCAAAGAGTATAGTATGGAAAGGCAGGAAAATAACTTTACAATGAAGAAACTTTGGCCAGGTGCAGTGGCTCACGCCTGTAATCCCAGCACTTTGGGAGGCCAAAGTGGGCAGATCACCTGAGATCAGGAGTTCGAGACCAGCCTGGCCAACATGGTGAAACCCCACCTCTAATAAAAATACAAAAATTAGTCAGGTGTGGTGGCACATGCTTATAATCCCTGCTACTGGGGAGGCTGAGACATGAGAATCGGTTGAACCCAGGAGGCAGAGGTTGCAGTGGGCCGAGATCACACCATTACACTCCAGCCTGGTCGACAGAGCAAGACTCTGTCTCAAAAAAAAAAAAAATCTCACAAACGCTACCTTGGATAAGTGGCCAAGATTAACATCATCAGTGATGTCATGTTGATAGTCTTAGATATGATATAATGAGAATGGCAGTTCACCTCTACGGTGCCTCCCCTCAAACACCATATCAGAATAACATTAGACAAATTGGCCGGGCATGGTGGCTCACACCTATAATCCCAGCACTTTGTGAGGCTGGAGCCGGCGGATCACCTGAGGTCAGGAGTTCCAGACCAGCCTGGCCAACATGGCATAACCCCGTCTCTACTAAAAATACAAAAATTAGCCGGCCGTGGTGGTGGGTGCCTGTACTCCCAGCTACTAGGGGGTTGAGGCAGGAGAATCCCTTAAACCCAGAAGGCATGGTTTGCAGTGAGCCAAGATCGTCCCACTCCACTCCAACCTGGGCAACAGAGCGAAATAATAACATTAGACAAATCCCAACTAAAAAATATTCTACAAAATACCTAATCAGTACTCCTCAAAACTGTCAATGTCATCAAAAACAAAGAAAGTCTGAGAAACTGTTATAGCCAAGAGAAGTCTAGCTAAATACAATGTGGTTTCTTGGATGGGGTCCTGAAACAGAAAAAGGACATTAAGTACCAACTAAGGACACCAAAATAAAGTATAAATTTTAGTTAATAATGTGTCAAAATCTGTTCCTTGTAACAATACATCATACCAACGTAAGACGTTAACAATAGGGGAAACTGAGTCAAGATATAGGCAAGTGTTTGTACTATGTTTGCAACTTTTTTTGTAACTCTAAAATACTGTAAAAATTTTTTAAGTTTAGTTTTTAAATGTCTTCAGATATTGCCAAACTTCCCCTAGGGAGCAAAATCTCCTTCAGTTAAGAATCACTGTTCTAGGTCAATCTAGACATTTGCTTTCTCATTATAACACTTTCCACCTTTTACAATATTTTTACTAACTCCCAGCTCTCCTCTATGTTGTCAGCAACTCTTAATATTCAAGAATTCTTATGATTTTAAGATCTCCTTTGTTCTCACCCACAGCTTCTAGAACTTTCCTCCTCTCCACTTTTGTCTGTCTATTCACTACATACCAATTGAAGTGGAGTTCAATGTCATTTCCCTCATAGGTAATGCTATCTAACAAATCAAGTCTGTAAATTCTTCTACTTCAAGACATGAGGTAATAGTTCAACTACTTTTTTCAGCCTGAAAATCTGCATATTGTGATTACAATAAAAAGGGCTACTTGCACTTCATCAGTGTTGCAAAAACTTCAGTTCAAGAGTGATACTGTCTTAATATTAAGAGTGCTTTGCCCTGAAAAGATATTCCACCAATATATGGAACAGAGGCTTCAGCTGCAGATATGAAATATAATTATTTTAAGGAGAAATGGTCTGCCAAAACCAACACTATCAGTCACTTTCCATAGCATTTTGTGATTTAAAAAATTTTTACCTAGTAGTTGTTCAGCCATGAATATGAATTTCTGCCTTCTTCTGGGTCTAAATATGAAGGAACAAAAGAATTTGACCCAATATTGAAATTAAACCTGAAAAAATTAAAGATACCAGTAAAAAGAAAGACAAGTGGAGCCACTAACATAATTTATTTTAATTTTTTTTTTATTTTGAGACGGAGTCTCGCTCTGTCACCCAGGCTAGAGTGCAATGGTACCATCTCAGCTCACTGCAACCTCCACCTCCCAAGTTCAAGGGATTCTTCTGCCTCAGCCCCCTGAGTAGCTGGGATTACAGGCACGCACTACCACGCCCAGCTAATTTTTGTATTTTTAGTAGAGACAGGGTTTCACCATGTTGGTGAGGCTGGTCTCAAACTCCTGACCTTGTGATCCACCCACCTTGGCCTCCCAAAGTGTGGGGATTATAGGCGTGAGCCACCGCGCCCGGCCGCCACTAATGTTTTCAAAGTGTAATCCTCTTTCTGAAGTGATGGTTCCTTTTACACCACTATTTCCTTCCTCTGAATTGCTGTTCCTATTCCCACCCAGCTCTAATAGAAACACAGCCTATGTTTTATTATATGTGTAGCAGTGTCTTGGCTGAGCTGAAGGAAGGTAGTGCCAGAACCTTGTCCGAGAGAAATTAGATGACACTTCCCCCATCCCTTCTTTTATCTATTTGCATAAGTTCATATACATGGAGACTGGGGGTTGGGCTGAAGGAGTGATAACTTGGTTTTCATTTGTTGTTATTTGCTGGAGCACACAGAAAAAGAGAATGAAAGCTGGAAAGAAAAGAAGGTAAGGTAGAGTGCTGGTGCTATGGCTGAATCTTTGGATTTGAGGCCTGGTGGGGGAGAAGGGTATATGGCCAAAGCTGAAGGAGTCTTTTCTTGAAGGACTTTATGTGGTTCTGGGCTGAAATAATGCTGTTTAAGTACAAAGTTAGAAAATTATTGTAGCGTTGGGTGACAGGCCTAGATCCCAGTACCTCAAGGACTGGAAACTTTGTGAAAATAGGGAGCCAGTACCCTTGATACAGACAATGCTGTTTGCACAAAGGGCATCTGCAGCAGAGGCAGTGATAAGGTGCTTTGGCTAGCAGGCTGGAGTATAAGTGGCCGGGCGCGGTGGCTCACGCCTGTAATCCCAGCACTTTGGGAGGCCGAGGCGGGCGGATCACGAGGTCGGGAGATCGAGACCATCCTGGCTAACACGGTGAAACCCCGTCTCTACTAAAAATACAAAAAATTAGCCGGGTGAGGTGGCGGGCGCCTGTAATCCCAGCTACTCGGAGGCTGAGGCAGGAGAATGGCTTGAACCCGGGAGGCGGAGCTTGCAGTGAGCCAAGATCGTGCCACTGCACTCCAGCCTGGGCAACAAAGCCAGACTCCGTCTCAAAAAAAAAAAAAAGAATGTAAGTGAACTTGTTACAAACACATGTGGCAAACAACTCTTCTGAAAACAGCCAGAAATAACTAGAGCGTCCTTGGAAGGGGTTTAAATTCCTCTGTGAGCAGGTGAGGGCTTGCAGCTGATGAAATTTGGATACAAGTGTACATGTGATCTCATCTTACCAGCAGGAAAAATCTGGAATATTTGGGTTATATAATTTTTGTTTTCTAGGATTCAATTCTAATAAGATCTGAGATTTCTTAAACCTGTCTCCATCTTAGAAGAATACTATTCCATACCTAAGCCATCATTTACCTCCCAGGTCTAAAGACACACTATTATAGTTTCCACTGAGAGTCCTTTGAGCAATCTTGTCTAACAGCATAGTAAGTGGCTATAGGCTCATTCTCTGGAAGTTCCCTAGAGTTAGCCTTCCTTAGTTACCCCTAAGTTAACGAGGATACTCCTCCTTCAGAAAAGTAATGTAGCTTATTTTTACTTTATCCCCCTTGGTAGCCTCTAAATATCCTTTTAAAAACACTTACCACAGGGAGCCACATGCTCCTTTCAATAACCAGTGTTTCTTTCTGTGAAAATAGGCCTCTTCGGCCGGGCACAGTGGCTCACGCCTATAATCCTAGCACTTTGGGAGGCTGAGGTGGGCGGATCACGAGATCAGGAGATCGAGACCATCCTAGCTAACACGGTGAAACCCTGTCTCTACTAAAAATACAAAAAAAAAAAAATGGCATGAACCCGGGAGGCAGAGCTTTCAGTGAGCCGAGATCACGCCACTGCACTCCAGCCTGGGCAATGGAGCAAGATTCCGTCTCAAAAGAAAAGAAAGAAAATAGGTCTCTTCAGACCATTACTCTTTGCTGAAAATCCAGACTTTTGTATCCCAGATAACTACAATAATTATCTTGCTCCTTTTCTATTTTTCTTTGTACTCTTTAGTTAATATGGAAAAATAGACACTCATGTTCTCTGCATGTGGCAAGTACAGAAAAAAATTCAATGAACACCAAGACATTTAGACTATATTACCAACTAACAAAAGATTTACAAAGACAAATTTCTTGGACTGTAGCCACGTCTTGTTGCCTAAGAATTTAAAGATTCATTTGAGATCCACTTAATATTCCATAATAACATGATTAGTTAGGACACAGATGTTGGCATCTTGAACATTTTCCCCATTACTAAGGAAGTGAAAGAAGATTGCATAGTAAGTTCAGTTTTATCTTTGGCTACAAAAGCTAATAACCCAACAAGAAACTTACAAATTGGTCTTTGGACTAAGCTTCCAATCTGCCTTTCAATTAAAATGAGTTTATATGAGATCTAAGTACTCTTGTAGACTGACTATGTGCCATGGAAAATATTCACAAGATGATGTGCAAAGGATCCAGAAAATAAATATAGTTACTACCGAGGTCATGTACCAGTCCATATCATGGAAATTTAAAATAGCACCCTAAGATATTCCTGTAGATAGGCAACGGAACACTATTGCCAAATCTTACTTTCTAGACAAAGCAGGAAACCAAAGTTATAGACTCAATGTGTGAGGAGATTTAGGTAAGCAGAAATAGTGTTAAAGCAACATGAATCCAAAGGTCATCAGAGTTGAATGTCAGGTTTCTTTAATAGCTACATGACCACTGCTTTTTTTTTTTTTTTTTTTTTTTTTAATGAGTTTCGCTCTTGTCGCCCAGGCTGGAGTGCAATGGTGCAATCTCGGCTCACCACAACCTCCGCCTCCCGGGCTCAAGCAATTCTCCCACCTCAACCTCTCGAGTAGCTGGGACTACAGGCATGTGCCACCACACCCAACTACTCTTTTTGTATTTTTAGTAGAGACAGGGTTTCGCCATGTTGGCTAGGCTGGTCTCAAACTCCTGACCTGAGATGATCTACCTGCCTTGGCCTCCCAAAGTGCTGGGATTACAGGCGTGAGCCACTGCACCTGGCCAACCATTGCCTTTAAGAAATCCTTGTTGGGAGGCAGAGCAAGAGGGCTGAATAGAATTCTCCAGCAATTAGGCCAGGTGTGATGGCTCATGCATGTAATCCCAGCATTTTGGGAGGCCAAGGTGGGTGGATTGCTTGAGCTCAGGAGTTCGATAGCAACCTGGGCAACATAGTGAAACCCCATCTCTACAAAAAAAAAAAAATACAAAAATTAGCTGAGCATGGTGGCATGCACCTGTAGTCCCAACTGCTTAGGAGGCTGAGGTGGGAGGATCACTTGAGCCTGGGAGGTGGAGGTTGCAAAGAGCCATGGTCGTGCCACTGCACGGCAGCCTGGGTGACAGACCAAGACCCTATCTCAAAAAAAAAAAAATTATCCAGCAATTGTCTTTCCCACAGGAACAACAAATTGAACAAATATCACCACAAAATAAAAACAAAAAACAAAAAAAAAACTGAAAAAGTAGGAGAGGGAGACGACGTTAAAGTGTAGAGTTTTTGTTAGTTTTCTCTTTGTTTGCTACTTTGTTTTTGCAGAGTTAAGTTCTCATCAGTTTAAAATAATGGGTTTTAAAATGTTGTTTTCAAGCCTCATGGTAACCTCATATCAAAAAACCTATAACGGACACACAAAAAATAAAAAAGCAATAAATTAAAACATACCACCAGAAAAAATTACTTTCAGAAAAAGAAAGGTGGGAAGGAAGGAAGGAAGATAATGCCACCACACAAGCAGAAAACAAATAACAAACTGGCAGGAGTAAGTCCTTACTTATCAATAACAACACTGAATGGAAATAGACTAAACCCTCCAATGAAAACACATAGAGTTGCCGGGTGTGGTGGCTCATGCCTGTAATCCCAGCACTTTTGGAGGCCAAGGTGGGCAGATCACTTGAGGTCAGGTGTTCGAGACCAGTTTGGTCAACATGGTGAAACCCCATCTCTAGTAAAAATACAAACAATTAGCTGGGTGTGGTGGCGGTTACCTATAATCCCAGTTACTGGGGAGGCTGAGACAGGAGAATCACTTGAACCCAGGAGGCTGAATCTGCAGTGAGCCGAAATTGTGCCAGTGCACTCCAGCCTGGGTGACAGTCTCAAAAAAACAAAACAAAACAAAACCATATAGAGTGGCTGAATGGATGAAAAAAAAATAAGAACCAACTATCTGCTGCCTACAAGGAATACTCCTCACCTATAAAGACACATATAAACTGAAAATAAAGGGATGGACAGAGATATTCCATGCAAATGGAAACCAAGAAAGAGCAAGAGTCACTCTGTTTATACCAGATAAAATAGATTTCAAGACAAAAACTATAAAAAGAGACAAGGAGGGTCATTGTATAATGACAAAAGTCAATTCACCAAGAGGATATAACAGTTGTAAATACATATGCATTCAACACCGGAGCACCCAGATATACAAAGCAAATTTTATTAGAGCTAAAATGAAAGACAGACCCCAATACATAAATAGCTGGAGACTTCAACAACCCACTTTCAGCATTGGACAGATCATCCAGACAGAAAATCAACAAAGAAAGATCAGACTTAATTTGTACAGTAGGCCAAACCGACCTAATAGATATTTACAGAACGCTTCATCCAATGGCTGCAGAATACACATTTTTCTCCTCACCACATAGAACATTCTCAAGGATAGGCCATATGTTAGGCCACAAAATAAGTCTTTAAAATTTCAAGAAAATTGAAAGCATATCAAGCATCTTCTCTGGCCACAATGGAATAAAACTAGAAATCAATTAATAATGAGAGGAACTTTGGAAACTATACAAACATATGGAAATTAGATAATATGTTACTGAATTACCAATGAGTCAATGAGGAAGTTAATAATGAAATCAAAAATGTATTGAAACAAATGATAATGGAGACACAGTATGCCAACACCTATGGGATACAGCCAAAGCAGTACTAAGAGGAAAGTTTATAGCAATATAAACTACATCAAAAAAAAAAAAATAGGAAAACTTCAAATAAACAACCTAACAGTGCATCTCAAAGAAGTAGAAAAGCAAGAGCAAAGCAAGCCCATTAGAAGAAAATAATAAAGACCAGAAGATAAATAAATGAAATTAAAACAAAAAAATACAAAAAATCAAGGAAGTGAAAAGTTGGTTTTTTGAAAAGACAAAATTGACAAACTTTTAGCCATACTAAAAAAGAGTGAAGAAAAGAGAGAAAAAAAAGAGCAGAGGCCTAAGTCAATATAATCCTAAATTGAAAAGTAGACAGTACAACTGATACGGCAGAAATTCATTAATGACTACTATGCTCATTAGAGACTACTATGAGCATCTATTTGGCAATAAATTATAAAACCTAGAAGAAATGGATAAACTCCTAGACACACATAACCTACGTAGATTGAACCATGAAGAAATCCAAAACCTGAGTAGACCAATAACAAGTAAAGAGATTGACGCTGCAATAAAATGTTTCCCACTTAAGAAAAGCCTGGGACATGATGGCTTCACTGCTGAATTCTACTAAACATTTAAAGAAGAAATAACACCAATCCTACTCAAACCATGTTGAAAAATAGAAAAGGAGAGAATACTTCTAAACTCATTCTATGAAGTCAGTATTACCCTGATACCAAAAACAGACAAAAGTACATCCAAAAAATAAAACTACAGGCCAATAGCTGATGAATATTAATGCAAAAATCCTCAACAAAATATTAGCAAATCAGATTCAACAATACAATGCATAAAGAAGATCATTCATCAGGACCAAGTAAGATTTATCCCTGGGATTCAAGGATGGTTCATCATATGCAAATCAGTCAATGTGATACATCATATCAACAGAATGAAGGACAAAAACCATACCATCGTTTCAATTGATGGTGAAACAGCATTTGATAAAATTCAACATTCCTTCTTGATAAAACCCCGAACAAATGGGGTATAGAAGGAATATACCTCAACACAATAAAAGCCATGTATGACAGACCCACTGCTCGTATCAAATTGAATAGGGGAAAAAAATGAAAGCCTTTCCTCTAAGATCTGGAACAAAGCAAGGATGCCTACTTTTACAACTGTTATTCAACACAGAACTGAAAGTCCTAGCTATAGTAATTACATAGGAGAAAGAAATAAAGGGTATCCAAATGAGAGAGGAAGAAGTCAAATTATATTTGTTTGCAGATGATATGATCTTATATTTGGAAAAAACTGAAGACTCCACACACAAAAAAAAACTGTTAGAACTGATAAATTTAGAAGAGATGCATGATACAAAATCAACATACAAAACTCAATAGCATTTCTGTATGCCAACAGTGAACAGCTGGAAAAAGACATCAAGAAAATAATCTCATTTGGAATAGCCACAAATAAAACAAGATATCTAGGACTTAACCAAATAAGTGAAAGATCTCTGCAATGAAAACTATGAAACGCTGATGAAAGAAATGTTTCATCATTTTAAAATGTCCTTTGAAGAGGACACCAAAAAATGGAAAAATATTCCATGTTCACGGATTGGAAGAATCAATATTGTTAAAATGTCCATATTACTCAAAGCAATCTACAGATTCAATGCGATCTTGATCAAAATACCAATTACATTCTTTTTTTTTTTTTTTTTTTTTTTTTTTTGAGACAGAGTCTCGCTTAGTCGCCCAGGCTGGAGTGCAGTGGCGCGATCTCGGCTCACTGCAAGCTCCGCCTCCCGGGTTCACGCCATTCTCCTGCCTCAGCCTCCCGAGTAGCTGGGACTACAGGCGCCCGCCGCTTCGCCCGGCTAATTTTTTGCATTTTTAGTAGAGACGGGGTTTCACCATGTTAGCCAGGATGGTCTCGATCTCCTGACCTCGTGATCCGCCCGCCTCGGCCTCCCAAAGTGCTGGGATTACAGGCGTGAGCCACCGCGCCCGGCCCAATTACATTCTTAACAGAAATTTTAAAAAAAATCTTAAAATGTATATGGAACCACAAAAGACCTAAAATAGCCAAAGCTATCCTGAGCAAGAAGAATAAAACTAGAGGAATCACATTACCTGACTTCTAATTATACTACAGAGCTACAGTAACAAAAACAGCATGCTAATGGCATAAAAATGGGCACATAGACTAACAGAACAGGACAGAGAACTCAGAAACAAATTCGTACATCTACAGTGAACTCATTTTCAACAAAGGTGACAAGAACATACATTAAGGAATAGACAGTCTCTTCAATAAATGATGTTGTGAAAACTGGATATCCACATGCAAAAGAAAAAAACTCTCACCATATCTCTCACCATATACAAAAATCACCATATACAAAAATCAAATCAAAATGAATTAAAGACTTAAATCTAAGACCTCAAATTATGAAACTACTACAAGAAAATCTCCAGGACATTTGGAGTTGGCAAAGATTTCTTGAGTAATACCCCACAAGCACAGGCAACCAAAGCAAAAATGGACAAATGGAATCACATCAAGTTAAAAAGCTTCTGCATGGTAAAAGAAACAGTCAACAAAGTAAAGAAACAACCCACAGAATGGTAGAAAATGTTTGTAAACTACCCATCTCACGAGGGATTAATAACCAGAATATATATGGAGCTCAAACATCTCTATAGGAAAAAATCTAATAATTCGATTAAAAAATTGGCAAAAGATTTGAGTAGACATTTCTCAAAAGAAGACATACAAATGGCAAACAGGCATATGAAAAGGTGCTCAATATCATTGATCATCAGAGAAATACAAATTAGAACTACAATGAGATATTATCTCCCCCAGTTAAAATGGCTTAAATCCAAAAGACAGGCAATAACAAATTTTGGCGAGGATGTGGAGAAAAGGGAACCCTCATGCACTGTTGGTAGGAATGTAAATTAAAATAACCACTATGGAGAATAGTTTCGAAGTTCCTCAAGATCCAGCAATCCCACTGCTAGATATATATCCAAAAGAAAGGACATCAGTATATCAAAGAGATACCTGCACTCCTATGCTTGTTGGTATACTGTTCACAATAGCCAAGACTTGGAAGCAATCTAAGCATCCATCAACAGATGAATGAATAAAGAAAATGTGGTACCTATACACAATAGAGTACTAGTCAGTCAAAAAAAAAAAAAAAAGGGAATGAGATTCTGCCATTTGCAACAACATGAATGGAACTGGAGGTCATTATGTTAAGTGAAATAAGCCAGGCTCAGAAAGACAAGAGGGTGGTTACCAAAGGCTGGGATAGGTGGTGGGGGGATTAGAGGGTGCAGACAAAGTGGGGATAGCTAATGGGTACAAAAAAAAGTTAGAAAGAATGAATAAGAACTAGTATTTGACAGCACAATAGGGTGACTACAGTCAATAATAATTTAATTGAACATTTTAAAATAAGTAAAAGAATATAGGCCGGGCGCGGTGGCTCACACTGGTAATCCCAGCACTTTGGGAGGCCGAGGCGGGCGGATCTCTTGAGGTCAGGAGTTCAAGACCAGCCTGGCCAACATGGTGAAACCCGTCTCTACTAAAAATACAAAAATTTGCCGAGCATGGTGGCCGGCGCCTGTAATCCCAGCTACTCGGGAGGCTGAGACAGGAGAATCACTTGAACCTGGGAGGTGGAGGTTGCAGTGAGCCGAGATTGTACTACTGCACTCCAGCCTCGGCATCAAAAAGTGAAACTCCCTCTCAAAAGGAAAAAAAAAAGAATATAATTAGATTGTTTGTCACACAAAAGATAAATGCCTGACGTGACGGATACCCCATTTATCCTTATGTGATTATTATGGATTGCATACCTATATCAAAATATCTCATGTAACCCATAAGTATACACACCTACTATGTCCTCACAAAAATAAAAAATAATTTTAAAAAATCAAATGACAAACCGGAAAAGTCTTTGAATGAAGGTAAGTGGAATTATAATAGTTTTGATACCCATTCCAACAATTTTCACATAGCAAGCACAAGTTGGGTAACTATATACAGGTAGCCCCTATCCCCAAGAAAATGCCATACAGTCAAAGTAAAGCAAAGTTTTGACAATTTTTTCATAACTATAGAATTTCAGACATCCATAGCAGTAAACACTCCAATGTGTCAGACAACAATTAAGCAAGTCATCAACAAGCAAAAGCTGCTATGTGCCTTCCACTGTACTAAATGCTGTGGGGCATATGAAAGAGACAAGATATAATCTCTTATTGAGGAGACAGGCTCTGAATACATAAGACAAAGGAAGCCATACAACAAAACAAAAAGGCTAAATGCTATGGAGCAGACTAGAAGAGTCAAGATAAGTCCAAAAAGGCCAGAATAGTGGAGGGTTTCACAGAGAAGTCTGGATTTGAACTGGATGGCACAGAGCAGGGCAGAATGCATCCTTGGAAGAAAAAACAATATGAGCAAGGGTAGAGACTGGGAATAAAGAGGGCACATTGGGAAGAGTCCAGAAACTAGACTAAAAGGAGCAGAGGATTCTTGTCAGGGAAGAATGATAAGGAAGTTTGGGAGAGACAGTCTGCAAGTTGCAACAGAACTTCAGAGCTCTAAACCCTGAAAAACCACAAAAACGATTACTGGATGTTTTTACGCACACCGGTATAGAGAGGGCTGCATCACTAATGAGACTCTTCAGTCACTCTTTCACATGCGGAGGTCTCTACCCATAGTGTCTCTTTGAATAATACAAAAGGAACAGATGATGATGTAGAAATTGGGTAAACATAAAAAGTAATGTTTTGTCTCTGTATTCTGAAAGCAAACCACTATTACATGCTCCACCCATTGATGTTGAAATTCTTTTCTTACAAAAAAACTTAACCTTTGCCTATGGAGAGTAATAGCTATTTAATCTATTGACAGTTAGTGCACAATTAAGTGCCTACCTTTCTACCTTGCCAATATTTCAGTAAGCAATTCACATTTTAACACAGATCAGATTACTTTCTTTTGTGTTTTAAATGTTTATCTAAGAGTTGCAGAGATAACATCTACATTGAAAAGTGCCATTAAAAACCCAACAGACATTTCTGGTTTCCTGTCCAGTATGTAAGGAGCTTAGAAGTTGCCATTCCATCCTAAAAATAAGTAAAAAACCGAACAAACTGAAAAATCAACAACTCTTCTTACATCTGTCAGGGAAGTAAGGTCACAGTGCAAACTGCTGCCCCCAGAATTGGAGAGACAGGCAGGGGAATCCAGAGAATCACAACTTACCTGAGCAGAAACATCCACAGGAACCAGCACAGGGTAGGAAAGCCTAGACTGTAATTGATGAATTGTTGGAGGCTCAGTGTGGACAAGCCTGTGAGCTGAAAACTTCTTTGTTTTACCTCCTGGGAGTTCTACCAGGTTCTCACAGTAAAGATCAGAGAAGAACTCCTTAGGGTTTCAAGTAGCCAGAGGAAAGTAATTATTTTGAAATATGCCAGAGCATTCTGTTCTTAACAAGGCCTGCCATCAAGAGAATCTATTTTACCGGAACCTAACCTATTGGGGTTTCATCAGAGCCTGACTGACCTGGCTGAAGGGAAATGGCCAACTCCAGTCTGCTCTAGCCTTCTGCCTGTAGGAAGGGAAATACCCAACTTCAGCTCCAGTCCTCTCCAGCCATTCTGTCCCATCTAAGGTAGGGGGAAGGGAGGACACAGAGAGGCACTTTTGAAGTCTAGAGCCCAGGGGCACAGCATCACTAAAATAGTGAGACCTAATTATAAAATTATAGAATGCTTCCCCTCTCCCAAAACCTTAGCACCATATCACTAAAGGCCTATTGAACAGTTTCTTTCACCCAGTACCTGTACATCATGACCAGTTTTCAACAAAAAATTATAAGGCATACTAAAAAACAAAAAAAATACACTTTGAAAGACAGAGCAAGCATTAGAACCAGACTCATACATGGAAGGGAAGTTGGAATTATCAGTTGGTAGATTCAAAGAAACTATGTATGATTAATGTGATAAGGGCTCTAATTTAAAAAGTAGATAATGCACAAGAACAGCTGAGTAATGTAAGCAGAGATATGGAAATTCTAAGAAAGAATAAAAAAAGAAATGGTAAAGATCAAAACACTGTAACAGAAATGAAGAATATTTTTATTGGACACGTTCGTAGACTGCACACAGCTGAGAAAAGGGTCTCTGAGCTTGAGTATATGTCAATAGAAACTTTCAAAACTGAAAAGCAAAGAAAAAAAATGAAAAAAAGAAACAGAATGTCCAAGAACTATGAAACAAAGATATAGCATATGCATAACAGAAATACAAGAAGACTTCAACAAGTTTGTGGAAAAAATAGAATTAAGAGATAAAAATAGGCAGCATAGCAAGACCCATATCTACAAAAGAAATTTTTTTTAAAAAGCCGGGGTGATGCTGCATGCGTATAGTAGTAATTACTCAGAAAGCTGAGGAAGGAGAACTGCTTGAGCCCAAGGGTTTGAAGCTTAATTGAGCTTTGAATGCACGACTGCATGCCAGCCTAGGCAACAAAGCAGGACCCTGTGTAAAACAATTTTTAAGATAAAAATAAAAATACATAAACTTTATTTCTCAATACAAGTTCCGTCAATGTCCAGACACTTTTATAAGCAATAATACCAGCTATCTAGTCTATCCCTGAGGGCCCTGGGAATTTGGTTATGTCAATGTAGTCTTTTTTATATAACTAACAGAAGAAAAAAATAGGTGCCATTTAAAGAATTTGTAAAATTAGGAAACAAAAAGAAGTCAGAAAGAGCCAAATCAGGGCTGTAAGGTGGACGCCTAATGTTTTCCCATCAAAGCCTTCACAAAATTGCCCTTATTTGATGAGAGGAATGAGCAGGAGCATTGTTCTGGTGAAGAAAAACTCTCTGGTGAAGTTTTCCCGGGAGTTTTTCTGCCAAAGCTTAGGCTAACTTTCTTAAAACACTCTCATAATAAGTAGATGTTATTGTCTCTTGGCCCTCCAAAAAGTCAACAAGCAAAACGCTTTTACCATCTCCAAAACCCATTGCCATGACCTTTGCTCTTGACTAGTCTGCTTTTGCTTTGACTGGACCACTTCCACTTCTTGGTAGACGTTGCTATGATTGTGCTTTGTCTTCAGGATCATACTGGTAAAGCCATGTTTCATCTCCTGTTACAATTCTTCAAAGACATGCTTCAGGATCTTGATCCCACTTATTTAAAATTTCACAGCAAATTGACACAAGAACAGAAAACCAAACAACGCATGTTCTCACTCATAAGTGGGAGTTGAACAATGAGAACACATGGACACAGGGAGGGGAACATCACACACCAGGGCCTGTCGGGGGCTGGGAGGCTAGGGCAGGGATAGCATTAGGAGAAACACCTAATGTAGGTGACGGGTTGATGGGTACAGCAAACCAACATGACACATGTATACCTATGTAACAAAACTGCGCGTTCTGCACATGTACCCCAGAACTTAAAGTATAATTTAAAAAAAAAAACCAAACAAACAAAAAAGTAAACAGAGCCAGAGCCCAGGACCTTCTAAATCAGGATACTTCACAGCTATACAGATGGGACATTCATGGAGCCAGACTTACCCTTTCAAAGTATCTCATCACAAAATATTTAGATGTGTGGGGAGCTGAAAAAAAAAAGTTTTTAAGAAGCGAACTCCCTACTAGCGAAGTTGCACATGACCCCCTAACCACACAAGACTCAGCTCTAAGAATTCAAAACCACCAAGTATGGTGCACTTGGACACATACGAGACTAGTTGAAACACCTGGTTCTAGTCCCAACCTTTACTGATTCTAGTCCCAACCTAGTCGTCACTTTGCTATGAGACCATAGGCAATGCATTCTCCTCATTTGTAAAATGAAGGGATTAAAGTATATGATGAAAATGTCAAAAAAAATTTCAATTGAGCTTGAGAGGATGGATACCCCATTCTCCACGATGTGATTATTACTTATTATATGCCTGTATCAAAATATCTCATGTACCCTATAAATATGTACACCTACTATGTACCTACAATAATTAAAAATAATTTTTAAGAAACATAATACAATCTCCATCGAAAGTTCTGCTCTTGTCTGAAGCTGATCTGGGTGCAGTGGTTTCAACACTCGTCAAGTGGAAAGTTTGCTCACCTTTAATTTTTCAGTCAGAACTGTGTATGCTGAACCAATTGAGATGTCTATGGTGTTGGCTATTGTTTCTGCTGTTAATCGTTGGTCCTCTTCAATTAGGACACGAAAAAGTGAATTTTTTCCTCACAAATTGATGTGGATAATCTGCTGCTACATGATCATCTTCAATATAATCTCCCTTTTGAAAATGAGTTATCCATTTGTTAACTGATGATTTCTTTGGGGCATTGTCCCTGTAAACTTTTCATAAAACATCAGTGATATCACCATTATTCCACCCGAGTTTCATCACAAATTTAATGTTGGTTCTTGCTTCAATTTGAGCAGAATTCATAATGTTCTAATAGAGGCTGTTTTCAAACCGACGTCTTATTCTTCTTAGTTCTTCAAACTAGAACCTGTTCAGACATGTTAGAACAAGTTAGGATGACTTTAGTTTGGTGCAAAAAATTTTTAAGTCATACATAGTTTTTCATAATATACACCTTCCATGAACTTTTAGAAGACCCTTTCTACAACAAGGAGAAGTAAAAGGGAAAGGAACAGAAACTATTTGAGGGAATAATGGCTAAGAATTTTCCTAAATTAATGTCAAACTCCATCCCACAGACCCAGGAGGCTCAGAGAATGTCAGGCAGGATAAATATTTAAAAACAAAAACAACAACAACAAAAAACTACACCTAGGCATATATTATCAGGAAATCAAAGATAAAGAAAAATGCTTAAAAGAAGACAGAGGGAAAAACATCTTACCTATAGAGGAGTGAAGATAAGAATGACATCTGATTTTCTTTCTTTCTTTTTTTTCGATGGAGTCTCACTCTGGTGCCCAGGCTGCAGTGCAGTGGCGCCATCTCAGCTCACTGCAACCTCCACCTCCCGGGTTCAAGTGATTCTCCTGCCTCAGCCGCTTAAATAGCTGGGACTACAGGCACACACCACCACGCTGGGCTAATTTTTATATTCTTTAGTACAGATGGGGTTTCACCATATTGGCCAGGCTGGTCTCGAACTCCTGACCCCGTGATCCACCTGCCTCGGCCTCCCAAAGTGTTGGGATTACAGGTGTGAGCCACTGTGCCCCGCCGCCTGATTTTCTAAGAAACTATACAAGCAAGAAGAGTGGAGTTAAATATTTAAAGTGTTGAGAGAAAAAAAAAAAAAAAAAAACCTAGAATTAAGTATCCTGTAAAAAGTTTCTTCAAAAGTGCAGGATAAATAATGACTTTTGCAGACAAGAAAACATTGGGAAAATTTGTTGAAAGTGATTTGTAAAAAAAAAAAAAAAAAAAGGTTTAGGCTGGGGGATGGTGGCTCGTGGCTGTAATCTCAGTACTTCAGGAGGCCGAAGCAGGTAGATCACCTGAGGTCAGGAATTCAAAACAAACCTGGACAACATGGCATAACACTGTTTCTACTAAAATATATATATATATAGACACATACACACAATATATATATTTTTTGTGTATAAATATGTGTCTATATATATGCAAAAATTAGCCACATGTGGTGGCACATGGCTGTAATCCCAGTTACTTGGGAGGCTGAGGCACGAGAATTGCTTGAACCCAGGAAGTGGAGGTTGCAGTGAGCCAAGCTCGCACCACTGCACTCCAGCCTGGGTGACAGCGCAATACTGTCTCAAAGAAAATAAATAAATAAATAAAGTTTTAAAGGTTCTTCAGAGGGAAAGAAAAGTATATACATCAGAAACTTGGATCTATATAAGGAAATAAAAAGCATTAGAGATGAAATAAATAAAAGTAAAGGAAAACTTTTATTTACTGATTTTTAATTGATTTAGCAGGTAATAGTTGTTCAAAATAATAAGAGCAACAAGGGTTAGATTACATATGCACATTTATGTGTGTATAGATATATAGTTACGTACACTTGTGTATTAGTGAAATAAATGATAGTAATAATGCAAGGGACAAGAGGGAAGAAATAGGGATAATTCATTGTAAAGTACTTGCACTACATGTGAATTAGTGAAATGTTATTTGAATGTGACTTGAATTAATTGTAAAAGTATATTGCAAACTCTAAGGCAACCACTAAGAAAGCTCCAAAAAATGTATAATTGATATGCCAAGAGAAGAAAGAAAATTGGATCATATAAAATACTCAATTAAAACCAAAAGTGGCAGGAAAAGGATAGAGGACAAAACCAGAAACAAATAAAAAGGGCAACAAAGAGAAAACAGTAATACATATGGCAGATATTAACCCAGATGATTAATCAATAGTGATTTTAAATGTCAATTATCTAAGTATACCAATTAAATAACAGAGATTGTAAGAATGAGTCAAAAAAACAAGACCCAGTTAGATTATTTCTACAATATGTCGGTTATAAATATAAAGACACACATAGATTCAAAGTGAAGGGATAGAGAAAGATATACCAAGCTAACACTAATCAAAAGTCTTGAGAAGCTATCTTAATTACAGACAAGCAGACTACAGAGCAAGAAAAATTATCAGGGATACAAAGGGGCATTGCATAATGATAAAAGGGGTCAATCTTCAGGAAGAATAACAATCCTTAATGCGCATTTGTCTAATAACAGAGTATTAACATAAATGAGGCAAAAATTTATAGAATTACAAGGATAAACAGAGAAACCCACTATTATAGTTGGAAACTTCAACACCCCTCCATCAGAAATGGACACATGCAGCAGGCAAAAAATCATTAAGGACATAGCTGAACTCAACAGCACCATCAATCAATTGGTTATAATTGACATCTATAAATGATTTCATCCAACAACAGCATAATACACATTCTTCTCAAGCTAAATTGAAACATACATCACATTCTAGCCATAAAACACACATTACGTTTTTTAAAAAATAGAAATCATTCACCGTGTGCTCTCAGACCACAATGAAATTAAACATCAATAACTGAAAGATAACCTGAACATTCAAAATATTTGCAGATCAAACAACACACTTCTAAATAACACATGGGCTAAAGAAGAAATCTCAAAAGAAACTTAATAATATTGTCAACTAAATGGAAATGAAAATACAACTATTAAAATGTGCAGAATCCAGCAAAAGCAATGTACTTAGAAGGAAGTTTATTGCATTACATATGTATATTAGAAAAGAAGAATAATCTAAACGCAATTATCCAAGCTTGCACCTAAGGAAACTAGAAAATGAAGAACAAATTAAATCCAAAGTACACAGAATAAAAGAAATAATGACAGACCAGAAATCAATAACATTGAAAACAGGAAATCAATAAAGAAAATCAACAAAACCAAAAAGCTGGCTCATTGAAAAGACCAATAAAATTAATAAACGTCCTTCCAGGTAAACCAAGATAAAAAAGATGACACAAATTACTAGGATCAGAAATGAAAGAGGAACCATCACTAAAGATCCCATGGACATTAAAATGATAATAAGAGAGGTCAAGTATTGTAGCTTACACCTGTAATCACAGCATTTAGGAGGCTGAGGCAGAAGAATCACTTGAAGCCAGGAGTTTGAGATCAGCCTGGGCAATAGAGACCTTGTTTCTACAAAAAAAAAAAAAAAAAAAAAAAAAAGCCAGGTGTGGTGGCATGCATCTGTAGTCCCAGCTACCTAAGAAGCTAAGACAGAAGGATCACTTGAGCCCAGGATTTCAAGTCTGCTACGGTCACACCACTGCCCTCTGGCCTGAATGACAGTAAGACGCTGTCTCAAAAAAAAAGATAATAAAGAAATACTATGAAAAAATTATTCGAGAACCTTGGTGAAATAGAGCAATCCCTTGAAAGCTACAATCTGCCGAAACTCACACAAGAAGAAATAGACAATCTAAATAAGAATAGAGAATTTCTTAATCTATTAAAGAAATTGAATCAATAATTAATAACCTTCCACAATAGAAAGCACCAGGCACAGATGGTAAATTCTATCAAGGTGAATTCTACCAAACATTTAAGAAAGAAATTATACAAATTATCTACAATATCTTTCAGAATATAGAAGCAGAAAGAATACTTCCTAACTCATTCTATGAGGCCAGCTCTTCCCTAATACCAGAATCAGACAAAGCCATTAAAAGAAAATAAAACAACAACCAACATCTCTCATGAACATAGATGCAAAAATCCTCAACAAAATTTCACCAAATCAAATCCAACAAAGAATTTTTGAAAAACTATGCACCACGAACAAGTGGGATATACCAGCTGTACAGGGATGGTTCAACATTTGAAAAATCAATCAATGTGATCCATTACATCAACAAGCAAAAAAGAAAAGTCTCATAATTATATCAACAAATGGAGAGAAAGCAATTAATAAAGTCCAACACCCATTCATGATTAAAAAAAAAAACTCTCAGCAGAATAGGAATAGAGGAAAACTTCCTCAGCTTGATAAAGGACATCTACAAAAACCTACAGCTAACAAAAAACCTACAACTAACATCATAGTTTATGATGAGAAACTAGAAGCTTGTTTGCAAAGATATGGAACAAAGACATCTTTTGTCACCACTTATTTCCAACATTGTATCAGAAGTCCTAGTTAATGCAATAAAACAAGAAAAAGAAAAGGTATGTAAGTTGGAAAGGAAGAAATAAAACTTTGTTTGCAGATGACATGATCATCTATGTAGAAAATTCTTAAGAAACTACAAAAACAGGGAAACGGGAGTGAACGGAGAGCTTAGTGACCATCATGAGCCTCCTCAACAAGCCCAAGAGTGAGATGACCCCAGAGGAGCTGCAGAAGCGAGAGGAGGAGGAATTTAACACGGGTCCACTCTCTGTGCTCACTCAGTCAGTCAAGAACAACACCCAAGTGCTCATCAACTGTCGCAACAATAAGAAACTCCCGGGCCGCGTGAAGGCCTTCGATAGGCACTGCAACATGGTGCTGGAGAACGTGAAGGAGATGTGGACTGAGGTCCCTAAGAGCGGCAAGGGCAAGAAGAAATCCAAGCCAGTCAACAAAGACCGCTACACCTCCAAGATGTTCCTGCGCGGGGACTCGGTCATCGTGGTCCTGCGGAACCCGCTTATCGCCGGCAAGTAGGGGCTGCCTATCCATCGACAGAACTCACTCTCTTGTCCTATGAAGACCGTTGCCATTGGTGTTGAGAATAATAAAGCTCTGTGGTTTTTTTCTTAAAAAAAAAAAAAAAAAAAAAACTACAAAAACAAAACAAAAACAAAGTCCTCGAACTAATAAACAATTATAGAAAGGTTGTAGGATATGAGGTTAATGTACATGAGTCAATCATTTTCCCATACACCAGCAATAAGCACGTGGAGCTTGAAATAAAAACACAATACCATTTACATTAGCATTTTCAAAAATGAAATATGCAGGTATAAATCTTGTGAAATATGTACAAGATTTATATGAGGAAAGCTATTAACCTCTGATGAGGCCAGGAGCGGTGGCTCACACCTGTAACCCCAGCACTTTGGGAGTCCAAGGCAGGTGGATCATGAGGTCAGGAGTTCCAGACCAGCCTGGCCAAGATGGTGAAACCCCGTCTCTACCAAAAATACAAAAAAATTCGCTGCGCGTGGTAGCCGGTGCCTGTAATCCCAGCTACTCAGGAGGCTGGGGCAGGGAATTGCTTGAACCCGGGAGGTGGAGGTTTCAGTGAGCTGAGATCGCGCCACTGCGCTCCTGCCTGGGAGACAGAGGAGACTCCATCTAAAAAAAAAAAAAAAAACTCTGATGAAAGAAAGAGAACTAAATAAGAGGGATAATCCATGTTCAATATTGTCAAGATATCAGTTCTTCCCAACAACTTCATGAGTAGATTCAATGCAATCCCAATCAAAATCCCGGAGAGTTATGTTGCAGATATTGGCAAATTGATTTTAAAGTTTATAAAGAGAGGCAAAAGTCCCAGAATAGTCAACATAGTATTGAAGAAGAGCAAAGTTGGAGTACTGACACTACCCAACTTCAAGACTTACTATAAAGCTATGGTAATTAAGATGGTATGGTAGGCCAGTTGCGGTGGCTCAGGCCTGTAATCCCAGCACTTTGGGAGGCTGAGGCGGGAGGATCATGAGGTCAGGAGATTGAGACCATCCTGGCTAACATGGTGAAACCCTGTCTCTACTGAAAATACAAAAAATTAGCCAGGCGTGGTGGCGGGTGCCTGTAGTCCCAGCTACTTGGAAGGCTGAGGCAGGAGAATGGCATGAACCCGGAAGATGGAGGTTGCAGTGAGCAGAGATCGGGCCACTGCACTCCAGCCTGGGCGACAGAGCAAGACTCTGTCTCAAAAAAAAAAAAAAAAAAAAAAAAAAACGATGGTATGGTATTGGTAAAAGAAAGACAAATAGATTAATTGAATAGAATAAAGAGCATAGAAATAGACTCACATAAGTATGGTCAACTGATCGTTCACAAAGGGGCAGGGACAATACAATTGAGCAAAGAAAGTCTTTTCAACAAATGGTGCTTCAGCTGGGCATGGTGGCTCACATCCATAATCCCAGCACTATGGCAGGGAGGATTGGTTGAGCCCAAGAGTTTGAGATGAGCCTGGGCAATAGAGCAAGATCCCACCTTTAAAAACAAAAACAAGAAAAAAAATGGTGTGAACAACTGAACATCCACATGCACAAAACAGAATCTAATCACAGACTTACACCCTTCATAAAGATTAACACAAAATGAATCATAGAGCTAAACGTTAGATGCAAAAGTGTAAAACTCCTAGAAGGTAACATAGGAGAAAATCAAGATGACCTTGGGTGTGGTGATGACTTTTTAGATACAACACCAAAGGTAGAGTCCACGAAAGAAATAATTGATAGATGAGATTTCATTAAAATAAAAAACGTATGCTCCTCAAAAGATACTGTTAAGAGAATGACAGGACACATCACAGGCTATAAGAAAATATTTCTAAAAAACGTATCTGATTTAAAAACTGTAATCCAAAATATGCAAATAACTGTCAAAACAGAGCAATAAGAAAACAAACAATTCAACTGAAAAATGGGCAAAAGACCTGAACAGACACCTAGTCAAAGAAGATATACAGATGGCAAATAAGCATGTGAAAAGATGTTCCACATCTTACATCATTAGGGAAATACAAATTGAAACAATAATGAGATACTACTACACTCCTATTGGAATCCCCAGAATCCAGAACACTGACAACATTAAATGCTGGTGAGGATGTGGAGCAACAGGAACCCTCAATCATTGCTGATGGAAATGCAAAATTGTACAGCCACTTTGGAAGACACTTTACAAAACTAAACATATTCTTACCATAAAATCCAGCACTTGTGCTCTTTCACTTTTACCCAAATGATCGAAAACTTCTGTCCACATAAAACCTGCACATGGATGTTTATAGCAGCTTTATTCACAATTGCTAAAACTTGAAAGCAACCAAGATGTCCTTCAGTAGGTGAATGGATAAATGAATTGTGGCAAATCTAGACAATGAAATGTTATTTGACTCTAAAAACTAATGAGCTATCAAGCCATGAAAAGGCATGGAGGAAACTTAAATGCATATTGATAAGTGAAAGAAGCCAATCTGAAAAGGTTACATTCTGTGTGATTTCAGCTATATGACATTTTGGAAAATAAAAAAATATGGACATAGTAAAAAGACCAATAGTTGCCAGGGGATAGTGAGGAGGAAGGAAAGAATAGGCAGAGCACAGAGAATTTTTAGGCAGTGAGGCTATTCTGTATACTGTGCTAATGGTGGGTACATGTCATTATACCTTTGTCCAAACTCACAGAACGTACAAAACCAAGAGTGAACCTTAATGTAAACTATGGACGTTGGGTGATAATGATGTGTCAGCATAGCTTCATCAATTGTAATGAATGTACCACCCTGGTGCATGATGTTGATAGTGAGAGACTGGGGTTGGGGGTGGTCAGGGGGTATATGGAAACTCTCTGGAATTTCTTGCTTAATTTTTCTGTGAACCTAAAATTGCCCTAAACAATAAAATGTATTTAAAATAGAAAAAAAAAATGCCAGGTGTGGTGGCTCATGCCTGTAATCTCTGCATTTTGGGAGGCTGAAGTAGGAGAATTGCTTGAGCCCAGGAGTTTAAGCCTAGCCCAGACAACATAATGAGACCCCATCTCTACAAAAAAAAATATTAGCCAGGTGTGGTGGCTTGCGCCTGTGGTCCCAGATACTCAGGAGGCTGAGATGGGAGGACTGCTCGAGCCTGGGAGGTCCAGGCTGCATTGAGCCATGATTGAGCCACTGCACTCCGGCCTGGGAGACAGAACAAAACTCTCAAAAAGAAAAAAAGAAAACCAAAATGGAAAAACAAAACACAACGGAAAAATGTTAAAATTTAAGTTATTCTAATGGCACTATAAGGTGACATTCTTTTCAAAGATTCACATCAGAAATTCCAGTTGCAAAACTCTATTCATTCCTCTCTTTAAACTGGTATTTAAATTTATGGGAGCCATGACTAGATCTATTTTTCTACCATCATAGAACATACTGTTATAAAATATACACAACTATTTGAACATGGATATGGAATCCAGTCAGTGGTTTAAAGAAGGTGAGAAAATAGCTGGGCGCGATGGCTCACGCCTGTAATCCCAGCACTTTGGGAGGCCCACGTGGGAGGATCACTTGAGGTCAGGAGTTCGAGACCAGCCTGGCCAACATGGCAAAAACCCATCTCTACTAAAAATACAAACAATTAGCTAGGTGTGGTAGCGGGCATCTGGAATCCCAGCAACTTGGGAGGCTGAGGCAGGAGAATCACCTGAACCCTGGAGGCGGAGTTGCAGTGAACCGAGATCACACCACTGCTCTCCAGCCTGGGTGACAGAGCAAGACTGTCAAAAAAAAGAAAGAAAAGAAAAAAAAGGGAGGGAGGGAGGAAGGAAAGAAGGAAGGAAGGAAGGAAGAAGGAAGGAAGGAAGGAAGGTAGGAAGGAAGGAAGGAAGGAAGGAAAGAAAATAAAAAGAAGTTGAGAAAACTGAAAACTTTTAGTACTTTGCTCCCAGAGAAAACAATTACTGACCTAATGTCCTTAAACATGTTCAGTCATTCATGCAACATATATCTATTAAGAGTGTACTATGTGGCCGGGCGCGGTGGCTCAAGCCTGTAATCCCAGCACTTTGGGAGGCCGAGGCGGGCGGATCACGAGGTCAGGAGATCCAGACCATCCTGGCTAACATGGTGAAACCCCGTCTCTACTAAAAATACAAAAAACTAGCCGGGCGTGGTGGCGGGCGCCTGTAGTCCCAGCTACTCGGAGGCTGAGGCAGGAGAATGGCCTGAACCTGGGAGGCGGAGCTTGCAGTGAGCCGAGATCGCGCCACTGCACTCCAGCCTGGGTGACACAGCGCGAGACTCCGTCTCAAAAAAAAAAAAAAAAAAAAAGAGTGTACTATGTGCAGGCTGGGTGAGGTGGCTCACGCCTGTAATTCCAGCACTTTGGGAGGCCAAGGTGGGTGGGTAAGCTGAGCTCAGGAGTTTGAGACCAGCCTGGCCAACATGGCAAAACTCTGTCTCTACTAAAAATACAAACATTAGCCGGGCAAGGTGGCAGGTGCCTGTAATCCCAGCTACTCGGGAGGCTGAGGCAGGAGAATTGCTTGAACCCAGGAGGTGGAGGTTGCAGTGAGCCAAGATTGTGCCACTGCACTCAAGCCTGGGCGACAGAGTGAGACTCCATCTCAAAAAGAAAAAGAAAAAAGAAAAAAAAAAAAAAGAAATGAGTGTACTATGGGCTGAGCACTGTGATAAACACTAGGAATACCATGGTGAGCTCTTGCTCTCAAGGAACTCACAATTTAGTGAGAGGTGACAGATGATAATCAAATAATCAGGAAGTGGGATGCTAGTCTCCGAGGTCAGCTGCTCCTTGGCATACCCTTGGAAGGTCAGCCCTTCTGAAGGAAGGTTGATTCTCCGAAGTCAAGAAGCGCTCAGTGGTAGGCAGGCTGGAGGGGCAGCAATGAGTCCTCGTAACAGAGGAGCCCCATTGCTCTATTCTTTGGATGTTTCCAGAGAGTAAGCCCAAAGCCACGTAGAAAGAAAGGCTTCAAGCTGAGCATTGTGGTACATGCTGTACTTCCAGTGATTTGGGAGGCTAAGGCGGGAGGATCATTTGAGGCCAGGAGTTTGAGACCAGCCTGAGCAACATAGGGAGACCTCTACAAAAAAAGAAAAGAAAAGAAAAGAAAAGGGCCGGGTGTGCACCTGTGGTTCCAGCTACTCAGGAGGCTGAGGTAGGAGGATCACTTGAACCCAAGAGTTAGAGGCTGCAGTGAGCCATGTCTCAGTGAGCCATGCTTGCACCACTGCATTACAGTGTGAGCAACAGAGCAAGACCCTGACTGTATAAAATAAGGGGTGGGGGTGGCAGGTGGTTGCTAAGGAATTAGCGTTGTGGCCCCTGACAAGCAAGAGGGCTAGGGCACTTTCCATGCAGGCTGCCACTCCCTGTGTTGATCAATAAATATTTTTTTAATGAAAAAACATAATCAAGTAATCACACTAACTAATGTAAAAAGCAACTGTGACAAGTGCTCCAAGGACATAGGATAGTGCTATGATACTTTATAACAGCTGGATTGACCTAGTGAGGGGGATCAAAGCTACCCTGAAGGGATTGCTCAAAATGTGATCTGAAGCATGAATAAATGTTAGGTGAGAAAAAAAGGAGAAATGGTTCCATCTGAAAAAAAGAAAGCTCAAAATATGCAAAGTCCCCATATCAGGAGGAAGCATGGTGACATGAATAACTTAGAGATAAATGTAGCTGTGGTGTAAATAGTAATAGGGTTTCAGGTGACGTTGGAAACAAAACATGTGCCAGATCACACAGGGCCTTGTAGGCCACATTAAGGAGTTTTGTGTTTTACTGTAAGGGTGGTGGGAAGTCATACAGGTTTTAAGTATGAAAGCATTCCTTACAAAAAGACCTTTCTGACTATAATCAGAATAGATTGGAGGGGAGCCAGAGTAGATATGTGTAGACATTAGGAAATGCTGCAGTACTCCGGGTGAGAGGTGATGGTACAATAGTGATAATGGAGATGGAAAGAAGTAGATAGATTATGAATTTTGTTAGGAAGTAGAATAAGCAGAATTTGGCAAAACACAAGTGTCAAGTTGAGGGGAGGAACAGGAGGTATCAAAAGACTCCTAAGCACAACTAGACAAAATGGTAGGGCAAGCCACTAATATAAGAAAGGCTGGAAGAGTACCAGGTTTGGAGAGTGAGTTGAGTTTGAGGGGGCTTTAAGACATCCTACAGGAGAAATCAAGTAGATGGTTGGATATACAGTC
The DNA here is from genome assembly GCF_003255815.1 of Theropithecus gelada. NCBI lineage: Eukaryota > Metazoa > Chordata > Mammalia > Primates > Cercopithecidae > Theropithecus > Theropithecus gelada. The sequence continues at coordinate 107,790,655 of NC_037689.1, forward strand.
TTAAAGGTCAGAGGAGCAGTCCGAGATGGAAATATAGATTGGGCTCATCTGTATGACAGTGGTAATTAAGCTGTGGTTATGGGTGAGCTTGCTAGGGAGACAGTATAGAGTGAGATGGGAGAGAATTGAGGACTTGGCCTTAGGAAAAGCCAGCATTTGTCATGGGAAAGGAGTTGCAACAATACATGGGTTATTTCTCTACTTCTGGAATTCAGAAACCCTGAATTTTTGTTTGTTTGTTTGGTCACTCAATTACTTGGCACCATCCCAAAAAACAACTATCCTCTGTTTAAATCAGCATTCCAGTTGTCTAAGGGGACTGTGTCATTTTTGAGGAGTACTTTAGTTTTTTACCAAATACCATTAGGAAGATCATCATAAATATACTGTAAATTGAGCATACGGCAGTAGAGGTTTAACTTGTTAGAATATTGAGCAAAACAAGTAGGACTCACAGTGACTGCTGTACCCTTCTACAGTGGTGGGAAGAGGGATGGCCCCTCCACTATTACAGTCTTCAAGACGGGTTGTGGTCCTACATGCGCAGTCATTCTCTAAGAATACAGCTATGCTTTCTAAGTATAAAGGCTGTTCTGGAAGAAAGAGAAAGAAAAAGAAAAAGCAAGGGCTTCCCCTCCACCTTTGTTCGCTTGATTCTGTAATGCATACTTTTATGCCCTTGGGAAGTGGAAGGGAGGAATGAGCTAATAATTTGGTTGATTCAACCTTTTGACCTCTGAGTCAAAAAATTACCCAACAGTCCTTTTAGCAGGCGATGAGGGGGTAATACATTCAGAGTCAGCAGTCTATGCCTCTGATAATGATTCATATGCTGAGTGACCTTTGGGTAAGCCATACAAACTCTCTCTGTTTCAATATCAGTAATACCACATGTCCCCCCTATCTCTTGGGGTTGTTATGAGAGTGTGATGAGATCACAGATTTGAAAGCATTTTTTAAATGTCAGACATTATCATGCCAAAAAGGAAGCCGTCCACCAAGAGCTAGTCTGTCTTGATATAACTTCGTTACACCATTGATGTATTAATTCCTGTTCTATTTTTCCAGCTAGCTGCTTCTACCACTACAAAGTATCAAAATATCTAAATAAGCAGTTATATTAATCAGTGTTCCAGTTTACAAATGGAAGCTCTGCAACAAAAAATGTAAAAACCAAGATTACTTTTTATGTAATTCTTTTTAAGTAATGTGAATTCAAAGGTCTTGACTTAGCCCACTGGGCCCTACATTATCTAGTTCCCAACTATGTCTTTGCCCTCATCTTTGACCTTCCCTCACTCTGCTTTAGCCTTTTTGGCCTTCTTGCTGTTCCTTGAATAACCCAAGCACTGTCTTAACCAAATGTCTTTGTACTGCTGCTATTCACTCAGAATGCGATCAATTCCCCCTGACATCCTTCATTTCATTTGAGTCTCAGCGGCCTGAGATATGATGCAGACGCCTTCTCTAACTACCCTATTTAACTACCCTAAATACTCCTATCTTAAAGTAGCACATACCCCTAACACTTGCCAGCCATGTGTCTGTTTCCCTCCTCTTAGGTTTGCTTTATTATTTTGCATAGCACTAATCACCACCTGACATCCAATATTTGTTTTTCAGTTTTCGTCCCAACAAGAATGTAAGCTTTATAAGAACAGGATATTTTTGTTTGATTTGTTCCACTGCTGTATACTTAGCACTTATAATATAGCCTGGCACGTAGTAGGCACATGATAAACAGCTGTTGAATAAAAGAATGGAGGAACATAAGTATACTACTGAACTAGCCAGAGCTCATAAGAACAATGAAAAAAACACAGAAAGAAAAAAATAGAGCTAACCAATTGTTGTGGATGTAGTTGTGATAGAACCGTTCTGATGAAGTCTGTTAAATCACATGAGAAAGCTGAATAAAATAGGTCAGATTTTGCAGTCTATTCTTTTTAACCTCTATGGAGTATAACTTATTAATTTATTTCTATAGTTAATTAATTCCTGCCTGGCTTTTGTTTACAAGGTATAAGTAGTTAAAATATTGAGATATTTCTACTACTTCTTCCATGCTTAGAGGGAGCCAGATCCCTAAGTACTATAACCAGTATCTACAACTATGTCCTCATTCATTGGCAATGACCTAGGATGAGACAAAACTCCTAGTAGAGATTTCTTTGTCTTCATCCTCTTCCTCCTTGACATCAACTCACTTCTAACAACAATAAAGACATTTGTTGATTGATTTTTTGTGTGTGTATCTGGCACTCTGGCAAGCATTGAGATTTTAATAACCTTTCTATATCTTACCCCCAACCCCAAAACTCTAAGTTGTCTCACTTGGAAACAATAGCACATAAACTGTTTTTGTATTTAGAAATCAGAAATAAGATGGAGCTTTTGAAGTAAAGGATTCATACAAACAGGATAGTGGAATGGTTAAGAGCATAGGTCCTGTCTGGAATCAGAGTGCTCAAATCAAATTCCTGCTCAGGAACTTCCACAAGCTGTGTGACACTGGCATGCTGTACAACCTCTCTGTTCATTACTGTCTTCATGTGTAAAGCAATACTAATAATAGTATACCACAGAGGAGTTGTGAGGAATAAATGAGGTAATTCATGTAAGGTGCTTAGAACTGAACCTGGTAAATTGAAAATGCTCAATAAATGTTAGCTACTATTGCACAAGGGACTCAAAATTTGCAGAGTCTAAAAAAGGCAACTCTGGCTGCAAATCAAAGAACATCTTCTTTTGTGAAAATGATGGAATGACTATCGTTTTGTGTCAAGCCCTCATACACAGTGATCATTTTAAGTTTATAACTAGGAAGTCCAGAAATATATTGGAAACACGGATACAAGGCTTTCAAAAAACCCATACATTTTTGTAAATCAGGAGTTGGCAAACTTTTTCTATAAAGAACCCTATGGGAGATATTTTAGGCTTTACAGACCAGACAATGTCTGTTGTGACTACTCAACTCTGCTGCCATGGGGCGAAAACACTCATCAGCAATGTGTAAATGAATGGGAATAGCTAATGAAACTTTATTTACAAAAACAGGCAATGAGCTGGCCCATGAGTCATTATTTGCCCACCTCTGCTCCAAATAATGATCCTAGTCTATCAGGGTTCTAATGGCCACTTAAGCTCAGTAACCACAGAAAGCAAATACATTAGGGAGGAGAATATAAGGAATGAGGATAATTCAAGAAATGTAAGAATAAACAATGGGTCATTTAATGCTTTTCCTCTCCCATCCCAAGTAGTAGTAGATGCCTTAGATGACAGGGGAACAGTGAACTTCGTTTATTGTCTCCTTCATTTAACATATAATTGTGAAGCACTTATGCCCCAGGCATTGTGTTGTGATCTATGAGGCAGAGTGAAAACAGATCTAGTCCCTGCCTTCACTTAATGTACAATCTAATCAGACAGGGATGGGGATAAACATCAAATAATCGCAGGAACAAACTTAAACCTGTACCTACGCTAGATCCTGCAAAAGCTTATAAGAGGAGGATGGCTCTAGTCATGGAGCTCATGGTTGGCTTCCCTGAGAAACGTGAACCTAAAACTTGAGCTGAGATCTGACAAGTGAGTTGCTCTATTAGACAATAAAACAACTATTTGGAGCAAAGGGAACAGCATAAGTTCTTTTCGAATAGAAAGTATGGTGCATTCAAGGGATGAAAATAAGGTCACTATGATTGGAGTCCAGACAGAGCATGGTGAGAGATGGGGCTGGGAAGATAGGCACAGGTCAGACTATAAAGGACCATGGCAGCAATCAATGCTTTATTTATTCAGCAAATATTTACTGAACACTACTCTACATCAGGCTCTGTGGATACTGTGGTGAATGAGAAAAGCAGACATTGAACAAATAAACACTCAAATCTTTAATTACAAAGTTATGCCTTTAGAAGTTCTATGTCCTGGCTGGGTTGGTAGCTTACGCCTGTAATCCCAACATTTTGGGAGCCTGAGGCAGGCAGATCATGAGGTCAGGAGATTGAGACCATCCTGGCTAACAAGGTGAAACCATGTCTGTATTAAAAATACAAAAAAACTGCTAGGTGTGGTGGTGGGCGCCTGTAGTCCCAGCTACTCGGGAGTCTGAGGCAGGAGAATCACTTGAACCCAGGGGGCAGAGGTTGCAGTGAGCCGAGATCGCACCACTGCACTCCAGCCTGGTGACAGAGCAAGACTCCGTTTAAAAAAAAAAAAAAAAAAAAAAGTTTTATGTCCCAAAACTCTGTCCAGTGGTTTGATTTGTTTTTTAAAAAGTTACCTGGCCTGTTCCCACAATGCAGTCCCAATTTAACAAGGCGCCCACGTTAGAACTACATTCAGGCCGGGCACAGTGGTTCATGCCTGTAATCCCAGCACTTTGGGAGGCTGAGGTGGGTGGATCACCTGAGGTCAGGAGTTCGATACCAGCCTGGCCAACATGGTGAAACCCCATCTCTACTAATAATACAAAAATTAGCCAGGTGTGATGGCGCACACCTGTAATCCCAGCTACTGGGGGTGCTGAGGCAGAAGAATCACTTGAACCTGGGAGGCGGAGGTTGCAGTGAGCTGAGATCACACCCTTGCACTCCAGCCTGGGTGACGAGAGGGAAACTCTGTCTCAAAAATAAACAAACAAACAAAAACAAAACAATAAAAACTACATTCAAGTGTATTACTCTATCAATATCTTTTTGGCAATCATGAGTGGATTTGATATGAGATCCCCAGTACTCAGCCTGTGAAACAGCATGCCAGATTATTATTATTATTATTATTATTTTTAAGACTGGATATTGCCGTGTCGCCCAGGCCGGAGGGCAGTGGCACAATCACAGCTCACTGCAACCTCAGTGAGCCTCGCTTGAGGGATCAAGTGATCCTCCCACCTCAGTCTCACAAGTAGCTGGGACTACAGCTATGTGCCACTATGCCTGGCTAATTTTTTTCTATTTTTGGTAGAGACAGTGTCTCACTTTGTTGCCCAGGCAGGTCTCGAACTCCTAGGCTCAAGCAATGCTCCTGCCTTGGCCTCGCAAAGTGCTGGGATTACAGGTGTGGGCCACCATGCCCAATCCAATTCCAGATTAATAATGAGCCACTGATAGTCTCTTTTTTTGGGATGTGGGCTTCCAGACAGATGTGGCCTTTCATGCTGTCCATAGTGAGAAGTCTTTATAACTTGCTATTGAGGGTGGTATCATGGACAGGTCTGTGACAATAAACCAGATCTAAGTATCTGACATACTAATTCAATTGTTTAAATCTGGGGTGTTTTCTTTTATTTTGCTATCTACTTTTTAGACAGATTTATTCCTGTGGTGAACTGTGTAGATATAGACTAGCTTACATTATAAACTCTTAGAAGGGGCAGAAAACTTCTAGGGAATTGCAAGATTAACAAATGTTTTTCCATGTTGATTGTGAAAACCTAACAAGACTTTTAAACAGTTTCAAAGTGATTTCACTACAATGATACTATTTCACTCTTAACTCCATGGTCCATTTTTTTCTTTCAAATAAGAAAATTAAAATGTCATAGGATGGGCCGGGTGCAGTGGCTCACGCCTGTAATCCCAGCACTTTGGGAGGCCAAGGCAGGCGGATCACCTGAGGTCATGAGTTTGAGACCAGCCTGGCCAACATGGTGAAACCCCGTCTCTACCAAAAATACAAAAATTAGCTGGGCGTGGTGGCAGGCGCCTGTAATCCCAGCTACTGGAGAGGCTGAGGCAAGAGAAACGCTTGAACCTGGGAGGCGGAGGTTGCAGTGAGCCGAGATCTTGCCATTGCACTCTAGCCTGGGCGACAAGAGGGAAAAACCATCTCAAAAAAAAAAAAAAAATGTCATAGGATGATTTGCTTTATATGAACCTGGACTGACTGCTATCCAGTACTTGATGCTAGTCTCTATGGGTAAATGAATTACATGATGATCTCCACTGCGGCAGTTCTGGTTCTCGACATGTTGTCCACAAATACCTGGGGGTTCTTATGACCCTTTTAGGGAGCTGAAGATGTCAAACTTATTTTCAAAATAATGCTAAAATATTATTTGCCTTTCCAGAGTGTTGGTAATTGTATTGATGGTGAAAAAGCAATGGTGGGTAAAACTGCTGGTGCTGTGGCATGGATTAAGGCAGGGGTACCAAACTATGCTACTAGTTATTGGGTGCTTTATTACCACATATTGGCAGAAAAAGAAATGCCATTTCACTGAAGAATGTCCTTGATTAAGCAGAAGAAATTATAATTATTATTCATTAAATACTATTTAACACACAATGGGTTGTTTTTTATTTTTAAATAATCTAAATATTTTTAAATGTCAGTTTTAATTTCTAACTTGATAAATATAGATAGTGATAGCACATAAACAAAATATCTTTTGGGTCCCTAATAATGTTTAAGGGTATTAAGGACTTCTTAGACCAAAATGTTTGAGAACTACTGCTCTCTTAGTTTTCCCAACATCACTCTTTTCAATCATGGGTTGTATGCAGACTTTTCATTTCACTAGGTCTAGCTATTCTTCATGACTTCTCAAAAATAGTGACTAAGACCTCTAAAACAAACTTCTAAAACTCCTTAAATGCTATCCTTTGTGTTTGACCAGTTTGTTTCACCTCATTCTCTCTCAGCATGGTGTTTTAGAAAGAGCCACCTGGACTTTCCAGAATTTGGGTGTAGTGGGCTGCGATACTTGCTGTTTTTGCCTACCTCACACACATTCTTCTTTGTCCAGTAACATCATCCCTTTGCCTTTGAATAACTCTTTCCCCATTCCTTGTCTTCTAGGTGAAGCTGGCAATCATGGTGCACCCACCCTTACCCGACTACAAGGGTGGGCACATGATCCAGGCCTGGTCCTACCATAGTGACGCAGGAAAATAGGGTCTGGAGGCAGGGAACATAAGGCCAATTCACACTTCAGCTATGACAGGAAATATCCTCTCCATAGGGCGTAGGCCAAGTTAACTTTGTAACTTTACTTCATCCTCTTCATTTACATAGGGCATATCCCAAGTAACCAATGGAATCCTCGAGAGGGTATTTAAACTCTTACGAATTCTGCAACAGGGCCCTTGAGCCCCTATGCTTAGGCCCCCTCCCGTACTGTGGAGTGTACTTTCATTTTCAATAAATCCCTTCATTCCTTCCTTGTTTTTTTGTGCATTTTGTCCAATTTTTTGTTCAAGACACCAAGAACCTGGACACCCTCCACCGGTGACAGTAGCACTGCACCTCCAAGGAAACAGTTATTGGTCCAAGAGAGAGATTTCATGATCTAAGCTAAGTGAATTTGAGTCTTACCCAAAAGTGTCTGAAGTAAGGGTAGCCCTCACTTTGATCATGAATCGTAAGGGTACATCTGTAGGCTACCACCCACCATCTTTCTCACCATATATAGGGAAACTGTCTACAGAGTGAATCCAAGCAGAGAAAGAAAAAATAAAGATGAGTAGAGAGAATGTTCTGGCAATTTTGAATCCTTATTAAAATCTCTGAACCTCAGGTTTCTGGCAATGCTTTCTCTGTTCAGTTCTGCCAGGTACCATGTAGTCATGTGAAAAAATTCCCTTTTGTGCTAAAGTCACCCTTCTAGTTGAAAGAGTTTGGCATACTACATTTGAGGAACTTATTTAATCTTCTGACTTTAGTTTCCTTGTGAGAATATCATCAACTCCCTCACCACACAGGTTGAAGGAATTTAGTAATACAATATTTAAACACAATGAAAACTATAAATCATTATACAAGTGTTGAATACAAAAAATATTTTCTCTCTACATGCAAGTAGCATAGTGGTTAGCCTCTGTTTTCCAACAATCATTTTTAGATCACTAAATATACTCATCCCAAATCCTTGGGCCCAAGAACAGCTGAAAAGATTCTTAGGCCGGGCGCGGTGGCTCAAGCCTGTAATCCCAGCACTTTGGGAGACCGAGACGGGCGGATCACGAGGTCAGGAGATCCAGACCATCCTGGCTAACACAGTGAAACCTCGTCTCTACTAAAAAATACAAAAAAAAAAAAAACTAGCCAGGCGAGGTGGCGGGCGCCTGTAGTCCCAGCTACTCGAAAGGCTGAGAATGGCGTAAACCTGGGAGGCGGAACTTGCAGTGAGCTGAGATCTGGCCACTGCACTCCAGCCTGGGCGACAGAGGGAGGCTCCGTCTCAAAAAAAAAAAAAAAAAAAGATTCTTAAATTTCCTCTGGAAGTCAAGTTAGATTTAGGAACACTTTCTACCATAGTTACCCTATCTAGAGGGCTCACCCTGCACCTAGGCAGTTTGCTTTGGATTAATTCTCAGAGAACTTCAGAATATCCAGACCCAAAAGAGAAGTGGCGGTTGGGGGTGGGGGGCGGCTGTGGGGGGGTGGAGGGAGAGAGAGAGAGGAGTATTAAAACCATTGACGCTTCCTTACTAAGAACGTTCACACAACCAAAAATAAATAAGACTAGAAAGACTTCAGGGGATTGTCACACGTTAACCAAAAGGATTCCCACACAAATAAATGCCACTTACCAGGAAGCATAAATGAATGAACCCCATCTCCCCCACAAAAAACTTAAGTTGCGGGAGAAACAAAGCCAGGTGCATCACTGTGGCATATGGAATTTGGGGTGTAGGTGGGGACTAAATGCCATGGGAGCATTAGTGATTTTGACAGTGTACTCAGCAGCTCTAGGTTTCAAAGGTATTTTAGCCAAGTATTTTCTCACTGCGGCCTAAACTATCCAAGGACACTACTGAATCAGAACCAAGATATTCTCATTCACTAGTGGCTTGCTATGCTGTGCTGTTTTAGAAAATGACACAAGGCGGCCAGGCGCGGTGGCTCAAGCCTGTAATCCCAGCACTTTGGGAGGCTGAGACGGGCGGATCACGAGGTCAGGAGATCGAGACCATCCTGGCTAACACGGTGAAACCCCGTCTCTACTAAAAAAATACAAAAAACTAGCCGGGCGAGGTGGCGGGCGCCTGTAGTCCCAGCTACTCGGGAGGCTGAGGCAGGAGAATGGCGTGGACCCGGGAGGCGGAGCTTGCAGTGAGGTGAGATCCGGCCGCTGCACTCCAGCCTGGGCGACAGAGCGAGACTCCGTCTCAAAAAAAAAAAAAGAAAGAAAAGAAAATGACACAAGGCAATGTGATGCCTCCTGGGGAAAATTCTTTGGTTCTGTCTTATCAATAGACTGACTTCCTCCTCAAACGAATCTTCTAAGATTTCTCATTGTCTCTGTAACTACATTTGATTATGTGACTACAGAGAGCACAATTTTCCAGGTGAGGCTTCCCACCAAGAAGTGGATCATTTCGACGCGAATGCTTGATAAACCACACAGCAAGAGGGTGACAGCAGCAGAGTCACTGAATTTCCATTGTTAAAATAGCAACCCTCCCTACTCATTTCAAAAAATCCAAAGACAGTGAGACAAGCATTTGCAGTTTATATTCCAGGTAAATATGCATCATTTTTACTCATTAGATGAGGAACAAAATAGCTTTTAACTTTGAACAAGGACTCGAGAATTAATACTTTGTTTCATTTTCAATTCTGCCAAGGACCTGCCGGATGGCCTTGTTTCTGGAGGTGGAAGGATGTCTTACTCATCACTCAGCTTACTTTTTAATATAACAATCTAACAAACTTCCTTCCGTTCTAGTAGCCTTTATGGCCTCTTCCCTGCCCCGCACACACCCACCATTGGTGGGAAATCATGGGGCCTCATAATTGTTAAATTCAGAGATGAACATAATATATCACCGGTTGATGCTCTGAATTTACAACCGCCCCTTCCCCTGCAAATGTGGTTGAGCCTACTCCTTCTGCTAAAAACCAAATTGAACCTCTGAGAAATTTGTTTTGCCTTTCTCAATACATAGTATTCCCTTTACAACTTCACAGGAATAGACTTTGCAGCAACTTGAAGTAAATTTGGAACATGAAACTTGTAGCTTTACCAGACTAAACTGGAAAAAGTGAAGTCAGTTCGGTTCACCACAGAGAAGGAAACTCAGTACCCTAGTGAGGCCGGAGGCAATGATCTAAACAGCCCCCGTGACCCAAACTGCCTCAGTTTTGGCCCTACATCCTGAACAGACCAGAACAGTGAGAGTGAATTGGATTTTTATGAGCTCTGCCTTAATGAAAAGTGTGTTTGCTTGATATGGGGAAACAATCGGTTAATGTTCTATGCCATTCAGGTGTAGGTTTATCGGTTAATGTTCTATGCCATTCAGGTGTAGGTTTATTATTACCTTTTTTACAATCAAAAGAAGTGGATTTAGCTGGAACTAGAAAATTGCATAATAGGAAACACCAAGATGGGGGTGGAGGTTAGAACAGTTAGCCACGTCTCTGACAAGTATAAATCTTTGCTTAACCCTGTTACAAGGCCATTTGGCACACTTTGCTTCCTGATCCAACTCAGCAGGTACATTCCGGCCTCCAGGGCACCCCCAACCCACCCCTCCCAACTCCAAGTTTTTCCAGTACTTTGAATGCCTTCCAGGCCTTCTTCTCTTATATAGGAAACATAACCGAGATTTTAGGAGGCAGTATTCAGCAACACTAGCTTTGCAAATGTTCACAGAGACATAGACAGTGATCTTACTGAGGCTAGACCTTTGACTATGACTATTTAGCTTATGTGGAATCTAGAACTTAGCTGGAAAAGTCATGTTTCTATTTCAAGGATAAACCAATAGAGCCTTGAAAGCAAAAGTCTTCAAGCTGCTTGGTTCACTTGTACAGATTTGGTCAGCTTCTGGGTGTAAGAAAACACAAAGACCAATTGCCCCAATTATTAGAAGATAATACAATCTGATTCATTTAAAGAACAGGGTATGGAAATATTTATTTGTACCCACTGAGGTACAAACACTAAGCAGAAGTGTACCTCCCAGCATGTATACTGGTCCAGAATAATAACAAGTTATTGACACTTACAAGAGGCTCAACATAGACAAGTGCTTTAAACAAATTCCTATTTAATCCTTGTACCAACCCTATGAGGCAAGTATTGACTTCACCACTCATTCACTGGTAATTGAAAGTCTGTTGGTAGAACCTGTACTCTTAACCACTGTGTCCCATTTTTAGAGGACAATGATGAGTATTCTGTGAACTTAAATTAACTAGATCAATCACACTAAAAGTGTGTGCTACAGACCTTTGCTGGTCTGTGACGAGATTAGTCAGAAACTGAGAGTTAGAATTTTTTAAAAATGTATAGCAATGTAACAGAATATTCTTGTCTGTTGAACCTAATTATTAAAAAAAAATTGAGCTTGTATTTTTACAAGTTTGGTTTTTATTAAATATCATTTTATAACTATTTTTATTTTTAAAATAAAGTATCAGTCTATGACAGATTGGAATTTTCTTTTAAAGAAAGGAAAACTGTTCCTTTACTAAAATAGTTTGGGAAGCACTGGACTAAATATATCTTAGTGATGACCACTGGAGAAAGGAAAATGGAAGATAGTGAAATTTGGCCTTCTGCATGAGGTTCATGGGGGTTTTCTGTCTTTCTTATCAGCCGTCTCCACTCCTTTCTGATAAATCTACTCATTTCTCTGTTGGATTTTAAGAGATCAGTAACGTCCCCTTTCCTCGTTCTAATTTAAAAGCAACTGAGACACGAACACCAGAATCAGATAGCAGCTCAAAATGTCAGTTATAAAACTGAACTGGGGACGTAGCTGAGATGTGCAACCTCAACGGTCTTTCTAATACTTCCCTTACCTCTCTGAATCAGGGAGCCTCACACACCTATTCACCAAATTTAATCTCTGAGAAATTTGGGACAAGATTCTGAGAAAATTAGGAAACAGAGGGACAAGCTAAGGCCTGCCTCACAAGCTAACAGCGGACCACAATAAAATTTTTTTTTTTTTTTTTTGAGACGGAGTCTCGCTCTGTCTCCCAGGCTGGAGTGCAGTGGCCGGATCTCAGCTCACTGCAAGCTCCGCCTCCCGGGTCCACGCCATTCTCCTGCCTCAGCCTCCCGAGTAGCTGGGACTACAGGCGCCCGCCACCTCGCCCGGCTAGTTTTTTTTGTATTTTTTAGTAGAGACGGGGTTTCACCGTGTTAGCCAGGATGGTCTCGATCTCCTGACCTCATGATCTGTCCGTCTCAGCCTCCCAAAGTGCTGGGATTACAGGCTTGAGCCACCGCGCCCAGCCTCACAATAAAATTCTTAGAAAGACTACTTGAAAATGGCAGAGCATTCTCAATTTATTCTCAAAAACTCATTACTCAGATAAATCTTTCTTCACTCAGTAGGATGTAACGGAGGGGCAAGGAGAGAGACTACGTCCCTCTAGTGCATTCCCTCAAGGACATGCAAGTCTAAGGGAATGTTGGTTCCCCTAAGTTGTCATTTAACCATTTATTTAGTTCCCACCTCCGAATATTATACAAAAGCACACCCAACCCAATTCTACTAGCTTTTTCTCCCATCATTTAAACAGCTCTTGAAATCTATCACAAGACAAGCCTTGAAAAAGTGGCAGTAATTCCTTGTTCTAGCTCCTTTGCTCAACTCTGGTAAATGCACTTTCCCTCCTATTTGCACTCAATTAAAATATGTAATTTACTAAATGAATGTAAGTTATTAATTTTTCACATTCTACATGGGTTTACTCTACTTCCACCACAGAATTGCCAACACCATTATAAATCCCATGTTGGCAGGAGATCATGCACGTGTTTACTCATTTGCTACAGCTCAGTGCACCAGCAGGTATTTGATGACTGCTTTAATCTCAAGGATGATGAAGATGCAAATGGCAGTAAAAACATCTCTCTTGGCTATTTGCGTTTAGCTCCTTAACCCTGGGTGATAAACCAGTTTTCCCACTTTCACTCTTGTTTACTGGTAATACCTGATTTGCAACTTTGGTTCCAGAGCATCAGTTCTCAGCCAAATGCTTTTCAACAACATACTAATATTAGGAAAATTAGATGTCTCTTATACAATATGTGACTTGGCTTTGTGAAACTCGGTTATTCTATGAAGTAATTTTTTTTTTCTTTTTTGACATGGTCTCACTCTGTCACCCAGTCTGCAGTGTAGTCGTGCAATCTCACCTCACTGCAGCCTCAACCTCCTGGGCTAAAGAGATCCTCCCACCTCAGCCTCCCAAGTAGCTGGGACTACAGGCACGTGTCACCAGGCCTGGCTAATTTTCATATTCTTTGTAGAGACAGGGTTTTGTCATTTTGCCCAGGCTGGTCTTGAGCTCCTGGGCTCAAGCAATCCTCCTGCCTCAGTCACCCAAAGTGCTGGGATTATAGGTGTGAGCAACGGTGCCTGGCTGGAATAATTCTTAATGTATTTGTATTATTGGATACTGTGGTAGGGACATCACAATTTTGTGGAACATTCAAGTTTTTCTTCTTATGCTTCCAGTATTCATTCCCTGCCTTCCCTGTCACTGATAGTCCTTCCAGGTGCCTAGAGGCTCCCATGGCACCTCCAGGGCTTTCCAGAGCTGCCTACATAGCATCCTTCTTAGGCCTGCCCTCTCTGCCCCCATTGTAGACATTTTCCCCCAACTTTTTTGTTATCTTCTTTAAAAAAAATCTTGTTGCATTTTAACAAATGCCTTCTGGAGTTAACTCTTAACCCAAATAAGTAACATTAATGGTGGGAATGTCATAAATGACAACAGATCACTAAGGAACATCTGAAAGTAGGGAGGCTTTTGATCACCCTAACGATCACACCATGTAGGTGGCTACCTATATGGAAGGCCAAGTCTATATATTAATATTTGTATCACCTTATATAAGTACAAAATTATCTTTAAAAAGATGAGCTACCTATTCATATATATGGATATGAATTCAATTTTCATGAGTGTATGTTTGTACAAACCATTAATTAAGACCTCAATAAAACATCTTCTATGCTTACCTAGTACTTACAGTTTCTGGCAGTAAGGAAAATGTATCCATGTTAATCTCATAAAATTAATTACTACTTTCTTTTTTTTTTTTTTTTTTGAGATGGAGTTTCACTTTTGTTGCCCAGGCTGGAGTGCAGTGGCACGATCTCAGCTCACTGCAACCTCCACCTCTCAGGTTCAAGCAATTCTCCTGCCTCAGTCTCCCGAGTAGCTGGGATTACAGGTATGCACCACCACGTCCGGCTAATTTTGTATTTTTAGTAGAGATGGGGTTTCTCTATGTTGGTCAGGCTGGTCTCGAACTCCTGACCTCAGGTGATCTGCCTGCCTCAGCCTCCCAAAGTGCTGGAATTACAGGTGTGAGCCACCACGCCTGGCCTTTCTTTTTTTTCTTTTTCTTTTCTTTTTTTTTTTTTAAAGCTGTGCTATAAATAAATTTAATTAAATGGTGATCTGAATCTGGGTGGCATATAATTGGCCAGCCTAAAATGCACCCACCACCATCTACCACTTAGCAACTTGGAAATCTCACCTTTCTTTGAACCTTCCTTGAACTCAAAACTGGCCTGGCTTAGAGCAGTTTTCTCTGAATGACCCTTTGTCACATTAAACTGCTTTCCTCACACTTAACTAGGTTCCTTACAAGCTCCAGACCAGCTTGGGAGTACAAAGTTTGGTGCCATGTATTCCTAACCCCCACCTCCAGCCCTGGGATTATGTACTACTTGCTGTTACCTTATTTGTATTCTGTTTATGTCTAACTGAAGTGTATAGGGAAATTTGGAAAAAGCAAAAAAGATTACTGAGTGTCCCCAATGGAAACTATGCATTATTTAGAACAGATTCTTCTGGGTTATCCAATTCCAGTCTTTTATTTTCTTTGAGTTATTTTAAAACTCTGTAAGTTGTAGTTAACTGATAGTAATGTAAAATAATTCTTGTCCATATACATGCATACAAACTCTGTCTGGTGTGTGGGTTCAGTTAACTGACTTTCCTCTCCCCACCACGGAAAAAGCCAGTTTCCCATCCATTTGTAAATTCACTTCAACATTATCCCATATAAATATGTGTACCTTTGACTACTCCTTTGAACTGGTTATAACATCTTACAAGCTCTCTCATTAATAATAAGTTAATTAAAATCTTTAACACATGTTTATTTTATATCTGTATCAGAGTCATGATTAACAGGTGCAGGCTCCTTCCAGGCAGAGGCTTTGCCAGAGTCAGAGTTGTAGACCTTGGGCAAGTTACTTAACCATTCTGTACATCAGAATCCACCTATGGGCTAGAATAGTAATGCCCTCTCTATCTACCCTAAGGGCTTGACATAACATAAATATATGGAAAAGAATTCTACAAGCTGCCGGGCATGGTGGCTCATGCCTGTAATCCCAGCACTTTAGGAGGCCAAGACACGCGGATCACCTGAGGTGGGGAGTTCGAGACCAGCCTGACCAACATGTAGACACCACGTCTCTACTAAAAATACAAAATTAGCCAGGCGTGGTGGTGCATGCCTGTAATCCCAGCTACTTGGGAGGCTGAGGCAGGAGAATTGCTTGAGCCCAGGAGGTGGAGGTTGCAGTGAGCCAAGATTGCGCCATTGCACTCCAGTCAAGGCAACAACAGCAAAACTCCATCTAAAAAAATTTTAAAAATAAAGAATTCTACAAGCTGGAAAGTGTTAAACAAATGTGGAATCTTCAACTTTTCCCCCTCTGCTGAAGTAAATGTGGCCCACACTTTAAGACTCATTGTGATTCATAACTTCTACCATATGAAAGTGTATTTGCCTGCTTCAGCCACACTCCTGTCACCCTTCTCTGAACTTATATTGTACTTATATAAGTTTATATGAGCAATATATATCAATCATTATTTATGATTTCATGTGTGCTAATTTCATCTCTTCAGGGAGATTATAAGCTTCTTGAGAGCCAGGGCAGTGCCTTAAACTTGCCTTGCATTCCTTGTTATTTGTTTTTTTTGTTTTGTTTTTTGTTTTGTTTTGTTTTGAGACAGGGTTTTGCTCTTGTCATCCAGGCTGAAGTGCAGTGGTGCAATCTTGGCTCACTATAAACTCCACCTCCCAGGTTCAAGCAATTCTCCTGCCTCAGCCTCCTGAGTAGCTGGGATTACAGGCGCCTGCCACCACACCCGGCTAATTTTTGTATTTTTAATAGAGACAGGGTTTCGCCATGTTGGCCAGGCTGGTCTCAAACTCCTGACCTCAGATGATTCACCAGCTGCAGCCTCCCAAGGTGCTGCGATTACAGGTGTGAGTCACCACGTGCATTCCTTGTTATATCTGGCAATGTTAGGTCCCTGGTAAGAGGGATTATTTGATTAAAATAGAACATTATTCTTTTTTCTTTTTGTTTTTGAGACAGTGTCTTACTCTGTTAGCCAGGCTGGAGTGCAGTGGCGCCACCACAGCTCACTGCGGCCTCGACCTCCTGAGCTCAAGCAATCCTCCTGCCTCAGCTCATGAGATCCTCCTGCCTCAGTCACCTGAGTAGCTGGAACTACAGGCATGTGCCACCACACTTCGCTACTTTTTTTTTTTTTTTTTGCATTTTTTATAGAGATAGGGTTTCGCCATGTTGCCCAGGCTGGTCTCGAACTCCTGAGCTCACGCAATCCACCCACCTCGACCTCCCAAAGTGCTGGAATTACAGGGATGAGTCAACGCACCTGACTGAAATAGATTATTCTGTTGTAAACACAATACCTACCTTGCAAATAGTACACACTCAGTTGAAGATGATGATGATGAAGTTGAAGGTGATTGGTACCATCACCACCAATCAGGCATTTATATGGTAGAAAAGATGATTCAGGACTATTCTACCTTCAAAAAAGTGAGAAGAAGAGTAGCTAATTCTTATTCAATTATTACTATGTGTTTGACACTGTTGTAAACCTTTACATATATTGGCCCACTTGAGCCTCACAAGAACCCTATAAGGTAGGTACTGTTATTATCCTTCATTTTACAAATGAGGAAATTGAGACACAGAGAGAATAAATAACTTGCCCCAAGGTCAGCCAGCTAGTGAGTGAAGGCTGGCTCCAGGGTCTGGGCTATTAACAACTGTGCTGAGAAGAAGAAAGGAAATACACAAAAGAGTTATCTGGGGCAGTAATTTTTACATTACATTTACATGATGATCATTTTGATTGTGTGAACAAGGAATTACAGGAAGAAGGTAGAATTCGGGGATTAAAAAGGATGTTGGCAAGGAAAAAAGAATAATGATAATGGTCAGGACACCTTGAGAGTATGTGGCCTTCGGCCGGCGCGGTGGGTCATGCCTGTAATCCCAACACTTTGGGAGGCTGAGGTGGGTGGATCACCTGAGGTCGGGAGTTCAAGACCAGCCTGGCCAAGATGGCGAAACCTCATCTCTACTAAAAATACAAAAATTAACCATGCGTGGTGGTGCACGCCTGCAGTCCCAGCTACTCGGGAGGCTGAGGCAGAAGAATCACTTGAACCCAGGAGGCGGAGGTTGAAGTGAGCCGAGATCATGCTGCTACACTCCAGCCTGGGTGACAGAGTGTGACTCCATCTCTAAATAAATAAATGAGAGAGAGAGTATGTAACCTTGGGAAAGTCATCTAACTTCTTAGTGAAATTATCCTGTGTATGACATGAGGCAATTTATGTAATGTGCATAAATCACTGCCTGGCACACAGTAAGTCCTCAATAGAATAATTGCTGTTTTAAAAATTATTATTACCTATTACTATTATTAATCAGAGTACATGATGACAACTTACTGTTGTCAGGATCTGGGACTTTATGCCACTGGCAAGCTAACAAATTAGCTTTCCACAGTTTAATGGATGATGGCAGAAGACACGAGCGTTCAGGAGTAAAGGATTTTACTCACAGCACAGCAAGTAACATGAGCGTCAACATATTCGCATTGGTTCCCCGTTGCCCTCAAGTTCCACAGGGTTGACACTTGGGAACCCAGGTAGATGCTGAGTACACAGTGGGTTTGCATTAGAGTGGAGGAACACTGAACTTGGAGAATTTATAGCTTTTACAATGGGCGGTAAGCAAGCCTGCTCTTTGTCCCTGAAGATCATGTCTCCTCTCTGTTGCACACTGCAAACAAATGTCTTAGAAATAGCCCTTCCTTGGAAACTTGAGAAACAGGTGGGGAGAGGGGGAGAGAAGAAATGGCCCAGGTAAAGAGTAGGCAAGGCTTTGCATACTCAACAAAAGCATGCAGGGATGGTCAGGAACTATGGCAAATTGCCTCTCACAACAACTGTTATTATTATCATCTACTATTATGAACCAGAGTAAAACATAACTTATCTTTTGTCCCTGTTTCTATCTGCACACATTACATGCTGTACCTTCTTTCTCTGGACCCTGATTTGATCTTTTGAGGAATTACCTAATGACTCAAATAAAAAGACTATTCTTCCCTTACCTCTTCTGATTTCCTTTTCCTGACTGCAGACTGAGGCATCTCTCACTCTTGCTTCCTATTTTACTTCAGCCTGAGACGTCATACAGACTTTTACTCTTTTTTTTCCCACTACAATAGGCGTTTTGAAAACTCATTAATTTTTTGGAGCCAGAACAAGCATGCTATCTTCCAGCATGACATCTCCAACTGGAAGCATTGCTTTTTCCACAGGGAGCCAAATAAAATGTCACCTTTTAGGCAAGATGTGGCTTTCTCCAAAATGAGCTTTGAAAATTTATAATCGCCTGTAATCCCAGCACTTTGGGAGGGTGAGGTGGGCAGATCACTTGAGGTCAGGAGTTTGAGACCAGCCTGACGAACATGGTGAAACCTTGTCTCTACTAAAAATACAAAAATTAGCTGGGCGTGGTGGTGCGCGCCTGGAGTCCCAGCTGCTTGGGAGGTTGAGGCCGGAGAATTGCTTGAACCTGGGAGGTGGAGGTTGCAGTGAGCTGAGATCACGCCACTGCACTCCAGCCTGGTTGACAGAGCGAGACTGTCAAAAAAACAAAAAGAAAAGAAAGAAAAGAAAAGAAAACTTATGATCAATATACATTTCATTGGGCTCCCTGGAATAGCCATCTATATTTCACTGAATATTAAATATGCCTGGCACAATTAAACTACAATATCCATCAGAAATTCTTTTCTAAATCAGGGTCAGAAAGTGTTAGTGCAGAAAGAAAACTTAGATGTTGACTGTGTTAGTTTCTTAGGGCTGTCATAACCAAACACCACAAACTGTGATGGCTTGAAACAACAGAAATTTATTCTCTCATGGTCCTGGAGGCTAGAAGGCCAAAATCAAGGTGCCAGCCCAGGGCTACAGTCCTTTTGAAGCTTCTGGGGGTAGATCTTTTCTTACTTCTTCCAGCTCTTGGTAACACCAAGCATTTCTTGGCTTGCAGCTGCATAACTCCAATCTCTGTGTCTAGCTTTACATGGAGTTCTTTTTGTGTGTTTCTCTTTTCTTCTAATAAAGACACCAGTTATACTGAATTAAGGGCCCACTCTACTCCAATATGACCTCATCCTAACTAATTACATCTGCAATGACTTTATTTCCATATAAGGTCACATTTTGAAGTGCCAGTAGTTAGGACTTCAACATATTATTTTGGGAGGGGGCACAACTTAACCTACAACATTGATTAATTATTTTACTTTACTGATAATAAAATGAGACACAAGAAGATCATGAAGTTCCCATAGTCACTGCTCTTTAAATTCCATCTTTCTGGATTTAGGACCCCTCCTCACTTTCTCCCCCAAGAATGGCTAAAGCCCTCACACCTTGTCTAACTTCTTGGTCTTCTAACCCATTCTCTCTGTTGACTTTTAATATCTTATCCCTCACCTTCCTGCTCTGCTGCATGACCCCTGCCCTGACGCCACCTATGCCCCAAAGTGTAGGCCATGGGAGGCAGTCTTCATGTCTCTGAATACTCCATGGTGAAGACACAATAGACATTGGAGTGCACTTGTGCCTTTGCTTTGGATGAAGTCAGAATGAGCCTCTTGAAGAATGTGCGGGCTGGTAGAAAAATTAATATGGACAATATTCATATATGGAAGTTTATCATTGAAAATTGTCTTGGGATAATAGGCAAGTCATAGCTATATTATTTTAAAAGATACAAAACACACACACCTGACAGAGGATGTTTTTTCAGCCTACCACAGGGCAAGTATGAGCAAGTGAAACCTATGGACCTAAAGCTTTTTCTTGGTTCTAGAGGTGTGCTCACATTCCTCTGAGATGGTAAAACACACAGGTAGGTGATTCAGAGCTTCCTTCAGGAGATTAATGCTTCAAAAGCCAAACCCTCTGGGCAAGCAAACTTTCCCTTGGTCTTCTTGGATTTTCTTCTTTACTTGATGCTGAAAGCGTTTCATGTACTAATTAAGAGATATTTATCTTTTTAATTCAACTGAAAAATTCCTATAGAAAGGCTGTATCAAGTTCATGCCCATCACTGAATAGACTTAATAGTGTTATTTTCTCTTACTGAACTGTGCTCAGCACCGTCAAGCCTATTATTGTATTTATGTCCTGAAAATGCCAACTACATAAATAGAGGAAGACCAGGGTTGATAATTACATGAATTATTACAATTTAGAGAAAGATCATAGAACTTGCAAGACCCAAAGTAACTTTTTTTTTTTTTTTTGAGACGGAGTCTCGCTCTGTCACCCAGGCTGGAGTGCAGTGGCCGGATCTCAGCTCACTGCAAGCTCCGCCTCCCGGGTTTACGCCATTCTCCTGCCTCAGCCTCCCGAGTAGCTGGGACTACAGGCGCCCGCCACCTCGCCCGGCTAGTTTTTTGTATTTTTAGTAGAGACGGGGTTTCACCATGTTAGCCAGAATGGTCTCGATCTCCTGACCTCGTGATCCGCCCGTCTCGGCGTCCCAAAGTGCTGGGATTACAGGCTTGAGCCACCGCGCCCGGCCACATTTTTTTTTTTTTAAGTGGTCTTCCACAGCACTTCTGATTGCCTCTAGAGTTCATCAAATTTCAGTTAGTGTCAACTGGCCTGGTTACTTAGGTCATTCCTGCCTGTTGGAATGGAATTGGTAGAGCAGGTCCCTGATCTCTACTATAAACACTATCTATCATTTTGGGTTGAAAAAAAAAAAAACCAGTGTGGTCTTCCTTTAATATCCCAACTGAGCCTTTTGTGAACAGAGGCCAACTCAATTCAAAAGTATGTATACTCCTAATGGTGGTTGCCCAGGGCTGGGGGAAGGGGAAAAGAGGAGTTACAGTTTAACACATATAGAGTTTCAGTTTTGCAAGATGAAAAAGTTCTGGATATCTGTTGTACAACAATGTGAATTATCCTTAAAATGGTTAAGGTGCTAAAATTTGTTATGTATTCTTTTACCACAATACATCTTGTTTTTTGTTTTTTGGTTTTGTTTTTTTTTTTAATTTTAGACTGAGTTTCACTCTTGTCCAGGCTAGAGTGCGGTGGCGCGATCTCGGCTCACTGCATCCTCTGCCTCAGTTTCAAGTGATTCTCCTGCCTCAGCCTCCTGAGTAGCTGGGATTACAGGCATGCACCACCACACTCAGATAATTTTTGTATTTTAGTAGAGATGGGCTTTCACCATGTTGGCCGGGCTGGTCTCGAACTCCTGACCTCAAGTGATTCTCCCACCTCGGCCTCCCAAAGTGCCGGGATTACAGGCATGAGCCACTATGCTCAGCCTAAAAATTTTAAATTAATATTTTAGAAAGTAGATATGCTACTGTGACTGAATAGGGGTCCTAAAGCCTCAGCCATCTGCTGAGCCTTATCTCAGCCTCTCCACAACTACCTACTTCAGTACCTAACAATTCCCTTACATCCAATTAAAGTTCCTCTTTCAAGTAAAAGCATTTTCCAGATCAGGTCCCCATATAGACTACATACAGATTTGCAGGGAGAAAAGGGATAGTCAGGTAACTATTAAAATGAACTAGTTGAATAAAAATGTATAGGTGAGAAATTAGGACATGAAGCTACACAATATTTTTTGGAAGGAAACAATCTAGAAAAGTTGGAAACAAGGGATACCCTAAGAGTACAGACACAGGAAGGACCAGTGAGGTATGAGTGAGCTGAGACTCCCTGGAACAGAAGGAAAAGTCATCAATATGAATCCTGAAAGGGCTTAGTAGTGTACCAAACATGCCATGTACCTATGGCACAACCAAATCCAATTGGCCCTGTGTCAAAACTAAGAACATAAATGCTGACAATATCAAGGACCAGGATGAGTGTCTGGGACTGGAAAACAAAAGCCAAGGCTACAAAGTCCAGGAAAGCTGGATACAAAAGAAGGTCACATCTGGTGAAGATCACAGAAATAGATGGCTATGACAAAGTTGGAAGTCTGGAATCAGGACAAGATATCAAAGTTGGCAGAGCAAGAAGGTGGCCAGAATAAGATACGCAGACAAGAGCAAAAGTTTAGGAATGTATAAGGTTAGAACAGAGAGCAGTTCTGGAACACCTCTAGACAGAATGAACTTGGAACTCTGACAAAGAGTGTGTTAGGAGAATTAGAAACCAGATTAGAAGTTATGGGATCAAAGATCAGAACAGAGGCAAGAGGTCCTGGCAACAGGTAAAAGGTACAAATGAGAGCTTGATGCTGATCCAGTTTGTCTGCGATTTGGAGCTTAACATTCCTTTTAAGGCATGAATCAATCTCAGAAAATTTCAGTGAGGTCTCGTAAGTGAGAGTTGCTATTTGGGACTCCCTAGTTGAGATATGGGTGTGTGGGCAAGATAAAGCATAGCTTCTTGAATCAAGATTCTGGCTGGCACTTTGGTGCTGAGAGAACATGACAAGGAAGGCGAATCTAAAAGCACAGGCTTTTAATTATTTACCTTTCACTGATTCACTGATTCTTAGACTTTAGCTTTGCTCATTTGGTGTTCCTAATAAACATTCACCCTTCAATTTTTGCTATCCTTCTTCATTCATCCAACATTTACTACCAGTGTTTGCACATACCAAGACAAAAGCCCATATGCAGTCTTATGTCTGTCTTGGGCATTCTATGAGAAACGTTTTGTAACACTGCATTAATAATCTGGTAATTGACTGGGCGTGTTGGCTCATGCCTGTAATCCCAGCACTTTGAGAGGTCAAGGCTGGTGGAGCACCTGAGGTCAGGAGTTTGAGATCAGCCTGGCCACCATGGCAAAACCCCACCTCTACTAAAAATACAAAAATTAGCTGGGCATGGTGGCGGGTGCCTGTAATCCCAGCTACTCAGGAGTCTGAGGCAGGAGAATCATTTGAACCTGAGAGGCGGAGGTTGCAGTGAGCCGAGATTGTGCCATTTCACTCCAGCCTGGGCAACAAGAGCGAAACTCCATCTCTAGTCGTCATCATCATCATCATCATCATCGGGTAATCATCATATATAGTTTTTCTATGAAGTATAGAATCCTGTCAGAAATGTTTAAGAGTGATTCAACAATAATTATTATTTCCACAGATGTTTATTTAAATTTGATATTGAGCTTTAAATATAGGAGGTAAGTGAAATGACCTGCCTGACTGGGTCATTTAGACCCTACCTGCAGACAACCCCATCTCAGTCCTAGGGACCAAAGGTATTCCTTGTCAAGGAGACAAGGAATCCTAGGCTGGTAGCTCTAGAGTCTCAACATTAAGCCAACTGTGGTGTTAGTGTGTACTGGATCCCTCTCCCCTATCAGATGGGGGCTGGACAAAGTGTAGGACCAAGTGGATGACTCTAATGGAACCATAACAGAGCACAATTTCTCTGTGGCTATAGTGTGAAAAGCCAGAGAGCATATCCAGGCTTTCGAGGTGTCCTAGAGGATCCCATGAACAAAAGGACAGTATGTACTGTTACAGGGGCAACATTCTAATAAATTATACTAGTGCAAGAGCTAAAGTCCGGAATCAGAATCGGGTAAAACAAAACAAAGTAAATACAAACAAAGAACAACCAGAAAGTAATAAACAAAGGACAATTGGGTGAATGGAATCAAACATGAAGAAATTCCAGAGATAAAGTGAGTGCAGAAGCCTTCCACATTTTTTCTTAATCCAGCCACAGCACAAGTTTAAGTGGGTTTGTATACAAAAATCATGTAACACAGCTTGAGTAGAGGGAAGAGTCTGTTTTTTTTCTTGTTTTGTTTTGTTCGTACTCAGATTTTGATTACTGGACCCTTGCCTTGTTTCTTTTAACTTGGTGCTCCCTTTGCTCCTTTATCCTTGCATACCAGAGTTGGTAATCTCAGAACCCTGACTCATCTGGGCCTGGGCCCTGCCATACCTCTCCTAATGTTGTTTGTCTCTGCTTGAACCAGTCTCTTCTACTAATTTCCTAATAGTCATTATCTATTCCAGTGCTTTGGGTATAGCCAAATGCTTCTATCAGTGAGCTCTTCCAGGCTACTGAGGACCCACCTACAATTTCTAGTTAGATGTCGCTGATGCCAATTATTTATTTACCTATTGCCTGTTGTTAGACTTTACCAATGTGCTATCTACTGGTCCAGATGTCCTATCTTTGCACAATAAATGTGTATTGAATTTAACTTCCTGGAACCTTCCCAGATTGCCGGCCCTGCTCCAGTGGGTCTGGCTCTCCCTGGTGAGGTTCCAGGGTTGCCAGCTGTCTGGTTTTCACAAAGACAGTCTAACATTTGAACTTGCTGCCCAGTAAAAAAATACCAGACATATGACTGTCTCTTTTTTTCCAATTAAATAAATGGTATCATTTTCTTATAGCAAAGCTTTCACTGATTCACTGATTCTTAGACTTTAGCTTTGCTCATTTGGTGTTCACATAAGTATACACAGTATACACATAAGCAGTGTATACACATAAGCAGTGCAATCTGATGAAAGCTAGAAATTGTTTTCAGTGTACTTTTTATACTCTCTTTTCAAAATTAAGAGCTTCAGGTATGTGTTCAATGTACCCAGTATTTTGCAGATACCATTTAGCAACATGAGCTGAACTATTGTTTCTCCAACCACATCTTACAGTATGAGAGAATATAGAGCAGAAATATTAGTCAGTTTGTACCTTAGCAATTAAATTTAGTGATAAGCACATCATTATCATCAAAGTACCTGCTTTAGTGTTGAGCACAGTTTTAAAGTAAATGCAATGATTGCTAATCTCCACTTCCAAAAGGGGAAAAAGTATGTTAGGTGTATCTTCCTTAGATGGCATTCAATAGATAGATGGATGGATAGATAGATAGATAGACAGACAGATAGATAGATAGATAAAAATAAGCAGGAACACTGTTAAAAATAAAGTAGGAGACTTCTGATTCTTGGAAGATGTAGTAAATGTGTTTTTACTTATTCCTCCCACCAAGTACAAGTAAAACACCTGGATATTACATATAAAACAGATATAAGAAGACTCCGAAAGGTGAACAGAAGAAAGCAGACCAGCTAGGGACTTTGGGACCAAAGAATGACAGCTGGTGGTTTACCTAGATTTTCCTTTTGCCTCGCATATCCCAGACTTGGAGCTGAAGAAGCTGGCAATCCAGAAACACCAAGAGGTACAGAAAGAAACAGTCTAAACATTTAGGCCTGCTCTTTTTAGCCAAAGGACCAGGAAAGAGGCAGCCTTGCCAAACGGAAAACTTTTAGACAATAACTGCTCCACATTCGCCAAACACTACAGAAAAAAACGATGACGCCTCCCGCCAACCCACCCTATCCATGTCAGTAAAGTTCAACAGGCAAGTTTATACTTACCTTTTCACCTGCCTGTAATAAGATATCTCAACATCTCCACCTAGATGGTGTCAGAGGAAGCCAAGTAGGAAATCCAGACTTTCAGTAGCCAGTAATGATCCCTCCTCCTACTCCCATGGTGTCAATGGATACCATTGTGGGGAGCCAGAACTTCCCAGAGCAACAAGTAGTCTCCAATTTCAGGTGTCACCTAGGCCAAATGGGGAACCTGGACTTTTACTTCTACCTAACAGTAATGAGGGAGCCCTACTCCTTCCCCTTCTAGAGGGGTATCAGAGAAAGCCAGCTGAAATAGGCTTAAATGGGATACAGTGTCTCCTAATATGTGAAAATTTCCAGATTTTGATAAAAAAAAAATCATGCATCAGATCAAGAACCAGGATAATCTCAAACCGAATGAGCAAAAACATCAACACTGAGCTGAAAAGGATGTAAGAAGCCGGGCGTGGTGGCTCACGCCTGTAATCCCAGCACTTTGGGAGGTCGAGGCGGGCGGATCACGAGGTCAGGAGATCGAGACCACGGTGAAACCCCGTCTCTACTAAAAATACAAAAAATTAGCCGGGCGCGGTGGCGGGCGCCTGTAGTCCCAGCTACTCAGGAGGCTGAGGCAGGAGAATGGCGTGAACCCGGAAGGCGGAGCTTGCAGTGAGCCGGAGATCGCGCCACTGCACTCCAGCCTGGGGGACAGAGAGAGACTCCATCTCAAAAAAAAAACAAAAACAAAAACAAAAAACGAAAAGGATGTAAGAATTTATCTGACAAAGATTTTTTTTTTTTTTTTGAGACGGAGTCTTGCTCTGTCACCCAGGCTGGAGTGCAGTGGCCGGATCTCGGCTCACTGCAAGCTCCGCCTCCCGGGTTCACGCCATTCTCCGGCCTCAGCCTCCCGAGTAGCTGGGACTACAGGCACCCGCCACCTCGCCCGGCTAGTTTTTTGTAATTTTTAGTAGAGACGGGGTTTCACCGTGTTAGCCAGGATGGTCTCGATCTCCTGACCTCGTGATCCGCCCGTCTCGGCCTCCCGAAGTGCTGGGATTACAGGCTTGAGCCACCGCGCCCGGCCTGACAAAGATTTTAAAGCAGCTATAATAAAACTGTTTCTTTATGCAATTATAAACACACTTGAAACAAATGGCAAAATAGAAAATCTCAGAAAACAATAGAAAACTTAGAGTAGAACCATATGAAAATATTAGATCTTAAAAATACAATAATTGAAATAAAAAGGGATGGGTTCAACAGCAGAATGGAGGGGACAGAGGAAGGAATCTGTTAACTGAAAGACAGAACAAGAGAAATTACCCACTCAAAACAACAAAAAGAAAATAGACTGAAAAGAAAAAAAAGAGACTCAAGCACTCATGGACCCGTAACAAAAGAGTTAGCATTTATGTCATCAGAGTCCCAGAAAGAACAAAGAAAGTGAGCAAGGCTAAAAAAATACTCAAAGAAAGATGAAAACTCTCCAAATTTGGCAAGAGACATAAACCTACATATCAAATCAACAAGATGAACAAATCTCAAATAAGATAAACTGAAATGAAATCCACACAAAGACATATAATTGACCCCCCAAAACTAAAAACAAATGAAAAATCTTGAAAGCAGCCAAAGAGAAATAATACCCCGATGGGCAAAAACAATTCAAATGGCAGTTGATGGTTTCTCATCAGAAACTGTAAAGACCAGAAGAGAGTGCAACAATATTTTTCCTGTTTTGAAAGAAAAGAATTGTCAACCGTGAATCCTACACTCAGCACAAAAAAAAAAAAATCCTTTAGGAATGAAGGGGAATCAAGTTTTCAACTGGACATGGTGGCTTGCTCCTGTAATCTCAGCTACTTGGGAGGTTGAGGCAAGAGGAATGCTCAAGCCAGGAGTTTAAGACCAGCCTGGGAAACACAGCAAGACTCCATCTTTAATTTTTTTTTTTATTAGCTGGGCATGGTGGTGCACACATGTAGTCCCTGCTACTCTGGAGGCTGAGGTGTGAGGATCACTTAAGGCCAGAATTTCAAGGCTGCAGTGAGCTATGACTGTGCTGCTGCACTCCAGCCTGGGTGACAGGCAGTTATAAACATGCTTGAAACAAATGAAAAAATAAAAAAAATCTCAGAAAAAATAGAAAACAGAGTAGAACCATATGGAAATATTAGAACTTAAAAATACAGAGCGAGGCCGGGCGCGGTGGCTCAAGCTTGTAATCCCAGCACTTTGGGAGGCCGAGACGGGCGGATCACGAGGTCGGGAGATCAAGACCATCCTGGCTAACACGGTGAAACCCCGTCTCTACTAAAAAATACAAAAACTAGCCGGGCGAGGTGGCGGGCTCCTGTAGTCCCAGCTACTCCGGAGGCTGAGGCAGGAGAATGGCGTAAACCTGGGAGGCGGAGCTTGCAGTGAGCTGAGATCCGGCCACAGCACTCCAGCCTGGGCGACAGAGCCAGACTCCGTCTCAAAAAAAAAAAAAAAAAAATACAGAGCGAGACCCCATCTCTAAAAAGATTTTTTAAAGACATTTTCAGATGTGGGGAAGCTAAGAGAATTTGTTCTAGCTGACGTGCCCTAAAAGAATGGCGAATAGATGTTCTCTAAACAGAAAGGAAATGACAAAAGAAGGAAACATGAAATATCAAGAAGGAACAAAGAATACAGTAAGCAAAAATAATACATGTAAACACAAAATTTCTTCTTTGCAGCCATAAAAAAGAATGAAATCGTGTCTTTTGCAGCAACATGGATGGAGCTGGAGGCCATTGTCCTAGGCGAACTAACTCAGAAACAGAAAATCAAATACCTCAGTTCTCAGTTATAAGTGAGAGCTAAACGATGGGTACACATGAACATAAAGATGGAAATAATAGACGGTAAGGAGAGTGATGGGGGATATGGGTTGAAAAATTACCTATCAGGCACAATGCTCACTATTTGGGTAATGGGAACACTGGAAGCCCAATCCCCACCAGTACGTAGTATACCCATGTAACAAACATGCACATGTACCCCCCGACTCTAAACTAAAACTTTTAAAAAAGAAATACATGAGGCTCTTCTTGGGTTCCTAGAGCTGAAAGATGCATAAATGTAATCCAATCTAAATGGAATTCCATATAGAAATGTGACCACATGCCACACTCAAGAAGTTAGCTCTCAAAGCCAGTAAGAAAGAAAAAGACAAAATTCAGCACACAAATCTCATGACAGAAGGATGGGCCTTTAAAACAAGCAAACACACACACAAATCTGAACCAGCATCCTTAAGACTTACTTATTTCAATGCTCTGAACACAACAAAAAATTAATTCAGACTGTTCAGACCGACCTGTACTACTGCTGTTCTTTGATCATCTCCTACAAGGAATCCTTAGACAGTAAATTAAAAAGAAAATTTATACTGGTTTGAGAACCATATGACAAAAGAGTATTTGCAAATATACAACTGAACTTGCTTTAATACATTTTTCAGTTGAGTTTCCATGTAAGAGCTCAGTTAAAGATCTTGGAGGGCTATGGCATGGCAAACTTGATTTTTAAAAAATTGCCTTGTGGCTGGGCGCGGTGGCTCATGCCTGTAATCCCAACACTTTGGGAGGCTGAGGCGGACGGAACACGAGGTCAGGAGATCGTGACCATCCTGGCTAACACGGTGAAACCCCATCTCTACTAAAAATACAAAAAATTAGCCGAGTGTGGTGTCTCATGCCTGTAATCCCAGGACTCTGGGAGGCCAAGGCAGGTGGATCACCTGAGGTCAGGAGTTCGAGACCAGCCTGGTCAACATGGTGAAACCCCATCTCTACTAAAATACAAAAAGTAGCTGAGCGTGGTGATGCACCCCTGCAATCCTAGTTACTTGGGAGACTGAGACAGGAGAATCGCTTGAACCCAGGAGGCAGAGGTTGCAGTGAACCAAGATCACGCAATTGCACTCCAGCCTGGGTGACAGAGCAAGATTCTGTCTTAATAATAATAATCATAATCATAATATGTATGTTCAACATAGGAAAAAAATCTTCTGTTGAGTTTTCTGAATTATATTTGACAGTCAAAACAAAAGTTCTTGCACTCTCTGATGTGGTTCCAAATGTATGTAGATAAAATACATAAGACAATCGTATTATAGACAGGGAAGGATAAAGGCACATTAAAGGAGGAAAAGTTTCTACACTTCACCCAGACAGATAAAATAACGACATCAGTAGACTGTGATATGTTTTATACATATATGTGACACAGGACCTAGACCAACCACTAAAATATATATGCAAAGAGACATGTCACAAAACACTATAAATAATAAAAATGAATTTCTTTCTTTTTTTTTTTTTTTTTTTTTTTTTTTTTTTTGAGACGGAGTCTCGCTCTGTAGCCCAGGCTAGAGTGCAGTGGCCGGATCTCAGCTCACTGCAAGCTCCGCCTCCCGGGTTCACGCCATTCTCCGGCCTCAGCCTCCCGTGTAGCTGGGACTACAGACGCCCGCCACCTCGCCCGGCTAGTTTTTTGTATTTCTTAGTAGAGACAGGGTTTCACCGTGTTAGCCAGGATGGTCTCGATCTCCTGACCTCGTGATCCACCCGTCTCGGCCTCCCAAAGTGCTGGGATTACAGGCTTGAGCCACCGCGCCCGGCCATAAAAATGAATTTCTAAGAAATATTCAAGTAACCCACAGGAAGACAGGAAAAGGAAACAAAGGGATATGATCAACAAAAAGCACAAGCAAAAAAAAAAAAAAAGCCCCCAAAATTAAATGGCATACTTCAGGCCTAACATATTAATAAGTACATTAAATTTAAAGAGTTTAAATACAACCATTAAAAGACAGAGATTGGCAGAGTCGATTTTAAAATATGCTATCTAAAAAACAACTCACTTCAAATATACCTATGTGGGTGGGGTGGAAATAAAAGGGTGGTAAAAGTTATATCCTGCAAACGTTAATCACAGGAAAGCAAGAGTTGCTATATTAATATCAAAGTACACTTCAGAGCAAAGAAAATTACGAGAGCTATTCAGGAACATTATGTAATGATAATAAGACTGGTTCCCCCAAGAAGAATAGCAATCCCATATGCACTACACGCGCTAATGAAAAGCCCAAAATACGTGAAGCGAAAACTGATAGAACTTAAAGGATCAACAAACAAAACACAATTACGGTTACAGACTTCAACACCCCTCTCCCAAGCACTGGTAGAAGAGGCTGGGTGTGGTGGCTCATGCCTGTAATGCTAGCATTTTGAAAGGCCGAGGTGGGAGAATTGCTTGAGGTTGGGAGTTCAAAACCAGCCTGGGCAACAAAGTGAGATGCCATCTCTACAAAAAAATGAAAATTAGCCAGGCATGCACCTATAGTCCCAGCTACTTGGGAGGCTGAGGGGAGAGGATCCACTGAGCCCAGGAGTTCGAGGCTTCAGTGAACTCTGATTGTGCCACTGCACTCCAGCCTGCGTGACAGAGTTAGACCCTGTCTCAAAAAAAAAAAAAAATAGAATTGTTAGAAGAACTAGACAGCAAATCAACAGGACTATAGAAGAATTCAACAACACCATTAACAAACAGAATATATAGCATATACTAGGAGTATATACTATATGTATACTAGTACAGACACCAACATTTAAAATACAATACCATTTACAATTGCTCAAGGAAAAAAAAACCTTACATGTGAACCTAAGAAAACATGCATAGGACATGCATACTGATAAGTACACAATGCTGAAAAATGAAATGAAGATCTAAATAAATGGACAGATGTACTGTATTTATTATAGATTGCAAGATTCAATATGGTAAAGATGTCAGTTCTACCCAAATTGACATACAGGTTACCCAGCAATAACTTTTTGAAGATATAAACAACGTTGATCTAAAATATGTATGGAAAGGCAAAGAAACTAGAATAGGTAAAACAATTTTGAAAAGAAAGAGTAAAATGAAAGCAATCAGTCTACTCAATTTCAGGACTTATTGTATAGTGACATGAATTAGTTTCCTATTACTGCTGGAACATATTACCGCAATTTAGTGGTTTTAAACAACACAAATGTGTTATCTTACAGTTTTGGAGGTCAGAAGTCCTAAATCAATCTCATTGGGCTAAAGTCAAGGTGTTAACAAGGCTGTGTTCCTTTTGGAGGCTCTTGGAAAGAATCTGTTAACTTGCTTTTTTTTTTTTTTTTTTAGCTTCTAGAGACCATGTGCATTCCTTGGTTTGTGGCCACTTCCTCACAATGGCATCACTCTCACCTCTGCTTCCATCACCAAATCTTCTCTCTCTGACTTTGATTATCCTGATTTCTTTGTGATTACATTGGGCCACCTGGATAATCCAGAATAATCTTCTCATCTCAAGATCCTCAATTTAATCACATCTGCAAAACCTTTTTTACCATGTGAGGTAGCATATTCACAGATTAGGATGTGGACATCTGTGAGGGGCCATTACTTAGCCTACCAGATAAAGATAACTGAGACTGCATAGAATTGATGGAGGAATAGACACATAGATAAATAGAAGAGAACAGACGACCCAAAAATATGCCCATTTGACTTGTGGCAAAGATGCAAAAGCAATTCAAAGGAGCAAAGTTGGAATTTTTAATAAATGGTGGTGGGGTAACTGGAGATTCACAATTTAAGTATTACACCTTATGCAAAAGTTAACTCAAAATGGACCACAGACACATTTAAAATATAAACTTATACAGCTTTTAGGGGGAAAAAACATAGGAGAAAACCTTTGGGATCTAGGCCTAGGAAAAGAGCTGTTAGACTTCACGCCAACAGCATGATCCATAAAATGAAAAACTGTTAAATTGGGCTTCATCAAAACTAAAAACTTTCACTCTGTAAAAGACTCTGTGAAAAGGATGCAAAACCAAAGTACAGAGTAGGAGAAAATATTTGCAAACCACATACCTGGCAAAGACCTAGTATCAAGAATATATTAAGAACTCTCAAATCTCAACAGCAAAAAATCAAAAAATTCAAAAATGAGCAAAAGACATGAGCAGATACTTCACCCAGTAGGTTATACAAATGATAAATAAGCACATGAAAAGATGTTTAACATCATTAGGCATTAGGGAAATGCAAATTAAAATCACAACGAGATATCATTATATATCTATCAGAATGGTTACAACAAAAAATAGTGACAACACCCAATGCTGCTGAGGACATGGAGAGACTGGATCATGCATGTATTGCTAGTGGGAATGTAAAATGGTACAACCACTGGGAAACAGTTTCTTATAAATTAAATTGCAACTACCATATGACCCAGCAATTTTACTCCTGGGCAGTTATCCCAGATAAATGAAGACTTAAGTTCACACAAAAACATGTAGATAAATGTTTATAGCAGCTTTGTTCACGATAACTCCATACTGAAAACAACATTCAATGGGTGAATGTTTAAACAATCTGTGGTACATTTATTAAATGGAATACCACTCAGGAATACAAAAAAAATGAACTGGAGCTGGGCGCGGTGGCTCACGCCTGTAATCCCAACACTTTGGGAGGCCAAGGCAGGCAGATCACGAGGTCAGGAGATCGAGACCATGCTGGCTAACACAGCGAAAACCCGTCTCTACTAAAAATACAAAAAAAAATTAGCCGGGCATGGTGGCGGGCGCCTGTAGTCCCAGCTACTCAGGAGGCTGAGGCAGGAGAATGGCGTGAACCTGGGAGGTGGAGCTTGCAGTGAGCAGAACCGCACCACTGCACTCCAGCCTGGGCGACAGAGCGAGACTCTGTCTCAAAAAAAAAAAAAAAAAAAAAAAAAGAACTAGAATGAACTATTAATATACACAACAAACTGGATGAATTTCCAGAGAATCATGCTAAATGTGGAAAGCTAATCTCAAAAGGTTACATATGATTCCATACAGTATGTATGAAGTTTAATGGCTCCCAATGGTTAAGAAAAGGGCTGGATGTGGGAGGAGAAAGTGGGTATGGCTATAAAAGGGCGACATGAGGGATCCTTGTGGTGATGGAAATGCTTTGTATCTTGACTGTATCAATGTCAATTTTCTAGTGGAACTAGTGTTCTATGGTTTTGCAAGATGTTACTGTTGGTGGGAACTGCATTAAGTGTTCAAGGAATCTCTATTCTTTCTTCCTTTCTTTCCTTCTTTCTTTCTTTTTTTTATGGAGTCTAACTCTGTCACCCAGGCTGGAGTGCAGTGACGCGATCTCCACTCACTGCAACATCCGCCTCCCGGGTTCAAGTGATTCTCCTGCCTTAGCCTCCCGAGTAGCTGGGACTACATGCACCCGTCACCAGGCCCGGCTAATTTTTTGCATTTTTAGTAGAAACAGGGTTTCGCCGTGTTAGCCAGGATGGTCTCCATCTCCTGACCTCGTGATCCGCCCGCCTCAGCCTTCCAAAGTGCTAGGATTATAGGCGTGAGCCACTGCGCCCGGCCTGTCTGTATTATTTTTTAAAACTACATGTAAATCTACAAGTGTGCCAAAATTAAAAGATTTATTAAAAATAAATAATTATGTTAAGAGATTATAATCCATGAGCAAAATAGAAATACATAAGTCTGTACTGACATAAATAAATAAATAAACCTAAAAATATAAAATAGTACTCAAAGATTCATAATGAAAAGCAGCAGTAATTTTTCCTCCTCACCTCCCAGTACACTTCTCAGGGACAACTATTTTCAACACTTTCAGCTGGGTTCTTCTTGTATTTATCTGTATATTTCTATATGTAATCTCTAAGCTTATATTGCTATTTTTATCAGTTTTTCGCATTATCTAGTGACTTCCCATTTGGATACATGAGCATTTCTTCCACCCTCCCAACTCATTCTGCTAAATCAGTGGTCAAAATCTCTAAATATCTTTCACTGTTGAACCAAGGAGATTCAATGATTCTTTTTTGTGTACCCTTTTGTTTTTAAGTTCTTAAAAGCATTGTATTTCCGGCCGGGCGCGGTGGCTCAAGCCTGTAATCCCAGCACTTTGGGAGGCCGAGACGGGCGGATCACGAGGTCAGGAGATCGAGACCATCCTGGCTAACACGGTGAAACCCCGTCTCTACTAAAAAATACAAAAAACTAGCCGGGCGAGGTGGCGGGCGCCTGTAGTCCCAGCTACTCGGGAGGCTGAGGCAGGAGAATGGTCTAAACCCGGGAGGCGGAGCTTGCAGTGAGCTGAGATCCGGCCACTGCACCCCAGCCTGGGCGACAGAGCAAGACTCTGTCTCAAAAAAAAAAAAAAAAAAAAAAAAGCATTGTATTTCCTTAGGCACTACGTACCTATCAAAATGCTTTGTCAGATCAGTCAAATGTCCACCAAATTTTTTCTGACCCCTATGTGTATCTGGTAATGTAAAAATTCCATTTTACTTATTGGAAACTTCCTTTTTGGAGCTGCCTCTCTTTTTATTTGCTTGCTGTAAACTGGACTAATTGTTCCATAGGCCTGCAGCACTATTGTCATCCTGGAACTTCCCTCCACTACGTTACAGTATTGATGCCTTTGTTTACTAGACTTCATGTCTTCTTTCTTAGTTTACAACCTCATTTTGCAGGAGAAAATCCTCTAGTATCCTCAAATCAGAGGATAAATGGGAGGTAAAAATTTTAAGTCCTTTGATATTCTTGCATGACTGAAAATGACTTTAGCCTAACTTTGCTCAATATAGAATTATAGGATGAAAATAATTTGAAAGTAGTGCTGCACTTTATCTAGGTTTCTAATATTGGTGCTGTAAAATTTAATGCTGCTTTCATTCCTGTTCTTTGTATGAAAAAAGGACATAGGTATACATGCATAAATTGTCACAATTTTAGAAGCACGAAGAAATATATAAACAACTTTGTGCAAATACATATGAAGACAGATGAATGGCATTTTGTACTAAAAAGCATAAGTTACCAAAATTGGCCTAAGAATAAATAATGACAATTAAATAACCTAATAACCAGAAATAATTTGAATTTCATTTAAAAGTCCTCCCACCACTTATATTGCAGGCCCCAATTGTTTTAGCAGTAGATTTTACCTCAACTGTTTAAGATGAAAAGCTTCCAATATTCATTTTATATGATATATTGTAATCTAATCTATTAATATATTATAACTAAAACCAGATAAGATCACTGAGAAAAATTACAGACCAAACACCCAAATATAAATGGAAAAATCCAAAATAAAATTTTAGCAAGTCTATTTCAGTAAAGTATTTTTAAAAAGTACATCATGAGCAAGTAGAGTTCATTCCAAGAATGTAAAGATGTTGCAACATAAAAAGTCTACCAACATAATCACCACATTAACAGATTAAAGGAGAAAAATATGACCACTCAGTACATGCAGAAAAATTATTTAATAAAATTCAACACTTACTCATGATTTTAAAGAGAACAATCTTTAGCAAACCAGGAATAGAAATGAACCTTTACTTAACATGATATAGGGTATCAATCCAAAACTTAAAGGAAATATCATACTTTATGATGAAACTTTAGAGGCCTTCTCATTACAATAAAAAACAAGACAAGGGTATCTGCTAGTATTACCTCTATTCCTGGGGTAGAAAGGGAAGGAGTTGCTTCTCATCATAAGATCTCCTGTACTGTTTGCATGTTACTACATGTTCATTACTTTGATTTTTAAATATTTTTACATAAAAACAATTATAATTGAATTTATAGTTATTTCATGCTTGCTTTGCCCACCATAGCTATGATTAAGTCAAAGCTTAATCAGGAATATATCATCTAATTATAATGTTGCTATTATAGAAATTCATTAACCTACTTTATAATGATCCTTCTTTGATGTGATTTCTAGGAATACAACATAGTGAGAAGTAAAGATAACTTGAAGTGACCATGTAAAATAAATTAAATTGTATCAACAGTCTTCTCAAGGGTCTTGTGATCAGCCAAAGCCTAGTCCATGAAACAGGCTAGCATCCCGAGGCTGAAAGGTCACAGAGGTATTCTTGTGCAATATGCCACCAAGTACTTGAACTCAGTATTTTTTTAATTGTTCCGTGTTCCTGACTTATTTTCATATCACCCAAGGTGTAGAATACTAGGTTTAAGTCCTAAAACATTTTAAATTAACAATAATAATGGTGGCAGTAAGATAATACGAAGAAGATGCCTAACATTTTTTGCACACTTACAATGTACCAGACACTGGGCTCAATGTTCCTTTCTTTTTTTTTTTTTCTTGAGACGGGGTTTTGCTCTTGTTGCACACACTGGAGTGCAATGGCACAATCTCAGCTCACCACAACTTCCGCCTCCCAGGTTTAAGCGATTCTCCTGCCTCAGCCTCCCGAGTAGCTAGGATTACAGGCATGCATCACCACGCCCGGCTGATTTTGTATTTTTAATAGAGACAGGGTTTCTCCATGTTGGTCACGCTGGTCTCGAACTCCCGACCTCAGGTGATCTGCCCGCCTCGGTCTCCCAAAGTGCTGGGATTACAGGCGTGAGCCACTGCACCCGAACTTTTGTGCTCAATATTTCATGTATGTCATCTTATTTGATCCAAGGAAACCAACTGATAGCTCCCTATAAATTACTTATTAATTACAAAAGAAAAATAGTAATTTACAGTAGGGAAACCTGAAATACATCATCCTAATCAAGTGATAAAGTTAATACTAACAATATCGGAACAATCTGACATGATTTCCCTCCTAATATGATGTACTAAGACACAACATAGCTCCTGTGGTATTTTTGCCAAAAATAAATTATCTCAATTTTAATCATGATAAAACATCAGAGAAATCCAATTTCGGAGACATCCTGGAAAATAACTGACCTGTACTCTTCAAACATGTCAACATCATGAAACACAAAGACTCAGGAATCATTATAGACTAGAGGAGATTAAAGAGTGATGACAACTAAATTCAATGCATTATCCTGTTTTGGACTCTAAACCGGGAAACATAGCTACAAAGGATAATATTTAGAAAAATTGCAAATTTGAATGTATACTACAGATTAGATAACAGTATTGTATAGATTTTAAATTTCCTCATTTAGATAAATGTACTGTAGTTATATAAGATAATGTTCTTCTTAGAAAATATACACTGAAGTATTTTGGAATAAAGGCACGTGATGTCTCCAACTTGCTTCCAAATGATTCAGGAAACAAATATATAAATATATTTTTGCAAATATATAAATATATGTGTATGTGTCATACATATATATAAATGTATATGTATATGTGGATATATATACACACACACACACATCCCACACACACATAAATATATCGACGCACACATAAACGTGAGATGTGTATATATATGCATACACACACACATATATATATATACCCCCACACATACATACAGAGAATGATAAAGTAAATTAAGTAAATGGGGCAAAATATAAACAATTGTAAGTTTGAAATTATATCAAAACAAAATCTACAAAAATGAAATAGCTATTATTATCCTATACTATATATCAGGAGAGTAAGGATCAGAAAGCTAAGTAATTCACACAATTAATAAGTGGTTGAGTTTGGATACAAACCCAGGTTGTCTGATCTCAAAGTCCATATTCTCTATTATTAGGGCATATTGCCTCAAATTAGTATAATTTCTTTTAAGAACAGGATGTATGCATCTAAATCAGTGCTTTCTTTAAAAGTACTTATCTTGGAGAGATATATGCATAATCAATTGATGCTCTTGCTGCCTCAAGTTCTGTCTATGGAAATACCATCTAAGATCAGTTTGCTACTCATATACTCAAGTTTGCCCTGATTTTTTTATTCCTCATATCTCAGGGGTATTCCCAAAATGATAATTTTGAAG
Organism: Theropithecus gelada; assembly: GCF_003255815.1. NCBI lineage: Eukaryota > Metazoa > Chordata > Mammalia > Primates > Cercopithecidae > Theropithecus > Theropithecus gelada. Next base: position 107,829,181 of record NC_037689.1, read on the forward strand.
GGAATGCATGAAGTATGCTATGTCTGTTTTAAAAGCTGTCCCATGCCTGTACATGTTGTGTCTTTGTTTAATCTTCTTCAGTCCTTTTGAACACATTAAGTACAATAATTGCTTTAACTTTTAATTTTTTATTTAAATTTTTATTTACTATTATTATTATGAGTTTTGAGTTGGAGTCTCACTCCGTGGCCCAGGCTAGAGCGAACTGGCCCAATCTCTACTCACTGCAACCTCCACCTCCAGGGTTCAAGCGATTCTCCTGCCTCAGCCTCCCTAATAGCTGGGACTACAGGTTTGCACCACCACGCCTGGCTAATTTTTGTATTTTTAGTAGAGACAGGATTTCGCCATTTTGCCCAGGCTGATCTTGAACTCCTGGCCTCAAGTGATCCACCTACCTCAGCCTCCCAAAGTGCTGAGATTATAGGTGTGAGCCACTGTGCCCGGCCAAGCACAATAATTGCTTTTAAAGCCAATGTGTGGGCCAGGCACAGCGGCTCATGCCTATAATCCCAACACTTTGGGAGGCCGAGGCGGGCAGATCACATGAGGTCGGGAGTTCGAGACCAGTCTGACCAACATGGAGAAACCCCGTCTCTACTAAAAATACAAAATTAGCCCGGCATGGTGGCACACGCCTGTAGTCCCAGCTACTTGGGAAGATGAGGCAGGAGAATCACTTGAACCTGGGACGCAGAGGTTGCGGTGAGCAGAGATTGCACCATTGCAATCCAGCCTGTACAACAAGAGCAAAACTCCGTCTCAAAAAAAAAAGCCAATGTGTGGCAAAAAGAATAATCAACAGTGACATAGTCTTTTCAATATTGTGGTGCTGATATAATGGAATAGCCATGTGCAAAAAAAATCTGAAGTGAGACATCCTACCTCATACCATACACAACAATTAACTCAAAATGGATCAAGGACCTAAATGTAAAAGTTTAAACTATAAAATTCTTAGAAGAAAACATAGGCTTAAATCTTGCTTTTTTTTTAGGCCATCATTCCTTAAATATGACAATTTTCTATACCCTTAGAAAGCACAACCTTAGACCGGGCATGGTGGCTCACGCCTGTAATCCCAGCACTTTGGGAGGCCAAGGTGGGCGGATCACCTGAGGCCAGGAGTTCTAGACCAGCCTGCCCAACATGGCGAAACCCCGTCTCTATTAAAAATACAAAAAAAAAAAAAAAAAAAAAAAATTAGCCGGGCGTGGTGGCACATGCCTGTAATCCCAGCTACTTGGAAGGCTGAAGCAGGAGAATCGCTTGAACCCAGGAGGCTGAGGTTGCAGTGAGCTGAGATCGCACCACTGCTCTCTGCACTCCAGCCTGGGCGACAAGAGTGAAACTCTGTCTCAAAAAATAATAATAATAATAACAAAAAAATTAGCTGGGTGTGGTGATGTGCACCTGTAACCCCAGCTGCTTGGGAGGCTGAGGCAGGAGAATCGCTTGAACCTAGGAGGTGAAGGTTGCAGTGAGCTGAGATTGCACCACTGCACTCCAGCCTGGGCAACAGAGGAAGACTCCATCTCAAAAACAAAACAAAACAAAACAAAACAAACTTAAAAAAAAGAAAGCACAACTTTAAATATGACAACTTTCTATGTCCTTAGAAAACACAAACAACAAAAGAAAAACAGATAAATGGAATGTCATCAAAATTAAAAATACTTGTGCTTCAAAAGACACTATCAAGAAGGTGAAAAGCCAGGCAACAAAATGGGAGAAAATATTTGCAACTCACATGTATCATAAATGACTTAGATCCAAAACATATAATAAACTCTTACAACTAAATAATAAAAATATAATTTAAAAAATTTCAAAATGCCCAATTTTTTAAATGGGCAAAGGATTTGAATAGACATTTCTTATAAGAAGACACAGAGGCTGGGCGCAGTGGCTCACACTTGTAATCCCAGCACTTTGGGAGGCCAAGGCAGTCAGGTCACCTGAGGTCGGGAGTTCGAGACCAGCCTGACCAACATGGAGAAACCCCATCTCTACCAGAAATTAGCTGGGCGTTGTGGTGCATGCCAGGAATCCCAGCTACTCAGGAGGCTGAGGCAGGAGAATCGCTTGAACCTGGGAGGCAAAGGTTGCGGTGAGCCGAGATGGCGCCACTGCACTCCAGCCTGGGCAACATGAGCGAAACTCCATCTCAAAAAAAAAAAAAAAAAGACTCAGAAGTGGCCAATAACACGTGAAAAAATACTCAACATCATTAGTCATTAAGGAAATGCACATCAAAACTATAGTAAGGTACCACTTCACACCCACTAAGATGGCATTAATTAAAAAAAAGACAGCAACAATGTTGGCAAGGATGTAGAGAAATTACACCTTACTGGTGGGAATGTAAAATGTAAAATGGCGTATCCCCTGCAGAAGACCCTGGCAATTACTCAAATGGTGAAACATTAAGTTACCATATAATCCAGCAACTCTACTCCTAGGTACATATTCAGGAGAATTGAAAACATATACCCACTCAAAAACCTGTACACAAATGTTTATAGCCCCATCATTCAAAATAGTCAAAAGGCAGAACAATGCAAATGTCTATCACCTGATGAATGATAAGCACAATGTGATATATCCATACAATGGAACATTTATTGGCCATAAAAAGAAATTAAGTACTGACACATGTTATAATATGGATGAACGCTGCAAACAGTATGCTAAAGTGAAAGAAGTCAGATACAAAATGTCACATATTGTATAATTATATGTGATTATATTGTTCCAGTATGAAATATCCAGAATAGGCAAATCTATATAGACAGAAAGTAGATTAGTGGTTACCAGAAGCTGGGAGGAGGAGAGCAAATGAAGAGTTTCTATTTGGGATGATGAAAATGCTTTGGAATTGGGTAGTGGTGACTGATGCACAACTCTGTGAATATACTAAAAACAACTTTTAAAGTGTGAACTTTATGTATGTGAATCCTATCTCAAAAAAGTTATTTTAAAAGATGAGTCGGTCGGGCGTGGTGGTTCACGCCTGTAATCCCAACACTTTGGGAGGCTGAGGCGGGTGTATCATGAGGTCAGAAGATCAAGACCATCCTGGCCAACATAGTGAAACCCCGTCTCTACTAAAAATACAAAAATTAGCTGGGCGTGGTGGCATGCCCCTGTAGTTCCAGCTACTCAGGAGGCTGAGGCAGGAGAATCACTTGAACCCAGGAGGCGGAGGTTGCAGTGAGCCAAGATCGTGCCACTGCACTCCAACCTGGGTGACAGAGCCAGACTCCGTCTCAAAAAAATAAATAAATAAATAAAAAATGGATCAGTGTGGGTGCCTACATTACTATTCAGGAATTGCTCTAGGCTTTCTTCACTTCTATGTGACACTTTTCTCACCTTCTCTGTCTTCTCAAACATCTCTATGTATTTTCATTCTCATTTTCCAGCTTCCCTCTTAAATTTTTAAATTTTTTTAATTAAAATAATTTTTTTTTAGAGACAAAGTCTTGCTCTGCTGTCCATGGTGTGATCACGGCTCACTGCAGCCTCAAACTCCTGGGCTCAAGCGATCCTCCCACCTCAGCCTCCTGAGTAGCTGGGACTACAGGTATCCACCACCATATCTAGCTAATTTTTTTTTAAATGAGAGGAGGTCTTGCTATGTTACCCAGACTGGTTACAAACCCCTGGTCTCAAGTGATCCTCCCACCTCAGCCTCTGAAGTTGCTGGTATTCCCTCTTGAATTTGAAGAGACTCAGTGTATGAACATTCCATCTATTTGACCACAATAATTGATCTAGTGATGGACATGTAACCCATGGAAGACCAGTTAGTACCAATAATACTCAATTTAGGCACTTCAGTTGCTCCACTAGGGAAGCAACTTCTACTGCTGTATGAAGTATTGTGACATTGAAGGTACCAGGGGTCTCTAGTAAGAGCCTGAAAATGAAAACCAACACAAGACAAGTATTTCTGATGGTTCCTGGTGAAATAATTTGCACATTGAATTGAGTCACACAGGAAGTCGGATCTGCCCCAATCATTTATGCTTATAGTGAGCCATAAATGGACCGTTTTTCTTAAGCCAGTTTGGGTAGTTTATTATCTTTTGGTCACTTGCAATGAAAGAATCCTAAATGATGAGACTACTTTTCCTGGTGCACAACCCTCTTTAGCACATGGTTTCAAGTCTTTTGCCCCCTATAGGACCCTGCCTATCAGGCCCACACTCAGTGGTTCTTGCCTATCAAAGGAGGGACATCAAACAATCCCTATACTACAGCACATGTAAATTAGCCTCTTATGTAACACACACATAAATGAACATCAAACAGTTGCTATCTCTTTACTGAAAAGTTGGAAAGGAATTGGTGATGGCACAAAGCAAGAGAATGATACCAGAATTAGGAGTTATTCTCTTCTTACACAAAAGTCAGACAGGTTGATTGCCAGTACCAGGGGGAAAAAGTGCATAAAGGCCTCAATAACCTCGATAAAGGGTAACTTGAGTTGGCCTCTGAGAATTAAACTAGTAGAAACCTTACACAAGGAATGGTCATAGCCATCTACGACAGCTAAGGAAGAGACTGCCTCTAAATGTGTGACTTGAGGTTTGGAAACATTTAAAACTCCAATTAAAGTATTCATCTCCAAGAAACCCATATGGAATGCGACTGTAATTAAGTAACATGAAAAGTAATTATATGTTATCTTGCACCTAGCCGCATGTTTGGTATAAAGCAGTGTCAGTACATATTTGTTGAATGAGTGAATGAGTGAATCTGTGTGAATAAAAGGGTCAACACAGCAAGGAAAATCTAAGGAGCTTGAAGCAGGCAGTCATCCTCCACGTGTAATCCAGGGGACAGTGTGTCTCACATAGATATAGACATAGTTACAAACATGGATGTGTATATAGATAGACGGTAGAGATAGACCTGGCTCTGTGTGATTGGTTAATACACATCTACCACCAGACGCCCACTCTCAGTGAAGGGGTCAGACCTTGGACCCTATTGCACTAAACCAGGTAAATTTCACTTTGTGTGACCTCTTGGCAGTCAGCCAGCTGGATTTCATCTAGTGATAACCTCTGCATTGGTCATGAGCTAAGCTAGCCTTAGCACCACAAGTACCTTAACCTACACATGGAGCAATGAAAAAACAACCATAGCATCAGGAAAGACCTTTAAAAACTAGAAATCAGGGTAAGGGGAGGAAGAGCATTAGGATAAATACCTCATGCATGCAGGACTTAAAACCTAGATGACGGATTGATAGGTGCAGCAAACCACCATGGCACATGTATACCTGTGTAACAAACCTGCACATTCTGCACATGTATCCCAGAACTTAAAGTAGAATTTTTAAAAATTTAAAAATTTTAAAAAAATAGAAATCGTGCGCCGGCATGGTGGCTTATGCCTGTAATCTCAGCACTTTGGAAGGCTGAGGTGGGCAGATCACCTGAGGTCAGGAGTTCGAGACCAGCCTGACCAATATGGTGAAACCCCCATCTCTACTAAAATACAAAAATTAGCCAGGCGTAGTGGCGGGCGCCTGTAATCTCAGCTACTTGGGAGGCTGAGGCAGGAGAATCGCTTGAATCCGGGAGGCGGAGGTTGCAGTGAGCCCAGATCGCGCCATTGCACTCCAGCCTGGCAACAGAGAGAGACTCTGTCTCAAACAAACAAACAAAAAAGTAGAAATCTTGCTAGATAATAAGTGTATGTAATTTTTGCTGTGTGATTCCTCTTTCTACAATCATATATTGGGAGCACTTGAACAAAGATTGTGTGAGAATATTGCCTGTGCAAAAATAGCCCTAGGCTCTTTATGACACCAACAGAAGGTCTAGAGAGCCCTCTCCGATATCCATTGAGGAGGACACCATATTCACATAGGCACTGATGCATCTCTTGCTCTAGATACAAACATTTTCCAGATTAAAAAACAAAAACAAGTTTTCCATTTCTGAACTTGCCAGGTCAATGCCAGGCCTTGCTTTGCTCTGATGTGTGGTTACACTTTCTTATCAAAGGAAAACACAGGGGCCTCATCAAGCTTTCTGTGTCAGTCATAATTACAGAAAGAAAGTTTGATTCTATCTTGATTTATTCTCTCTCTCTCTCTCTCTTTTTTTTTTTTTGGTCAAAAGGTCAACAACAACAACAAAAAAAATGTTTGCTCAGAGAGAAAGGAGATTATGTAAATAATTAGCCCGTTCCAAGATTATGCCGCATATATATAGTACAGTGGAAAGCTTAAAAAAGGGCTGGAATTCACAGGGGAGCCAGACAGTTTACGAATTTGGGAAATAGAAACTGTCTATAGGTCTGCTTATCTGAATGCATGAGGGAAGAATTGGGCTGGTTAATGGAATGAGCCCTCCCCCACAAGCCCACACCAGGATTCTCAACTTGCAAAGAATCAGAAATCAGTGAAGGAGACCTAAATGGAATCTCTTCATCAATTGCTAAAGCTATTGTGGTACAGAATTATGTAGTGTCTGGGTCATCTGTATGTATACCAATTCCTCTACATGGGACCGAAAAGAGAGTGAGCTTGAGAAGAAACGTGGACACCACATTTCTAGGATAGTCAGGTAAGATTCTGTCAGAGTGGCTTCCCAGACACCTTCTCAGGCTCATTTTGATGATACTTTCTTTCTCTGATTTTACAGGCTCACCCATAGTTTTCTCACGTGTGATTTGGTCTCCTGAGGTTGAAATCTGAAGTATGAAAAGGTAACAACAGTGCTAAAGTCTTTACCTGACCAATAAGTGATGTGTCTATCCCCCTTAGGTGAAAATGGGAATATTTATCCAAGTATCTTTGTGGGATTTTTGTTGTTTGTTTCAGTGTTGTCCTCTGCTTTCAAAGAAGACACTGAGGATTTCAAAAGCTGATGAAGATTGAAACTGCGCCACGCATCGGTATATTGAGGGCATCCAGGGTCCACAGTTGATTCACCGTAGTGGGAGAGGAAAATTTTGTGGAAGGTTGTGGAGGTTTAGCACCACACCAAAGAATCAACAGCCAGTGAGGACAGGCTTCTGACATCCTTATCTTGTTTATGGCCTCCTCAACCCGTACTGAGTTCCTATTTTTACGGTACTCATTTCAGGTATCCTTAGAGACTAATCCTGATTTCAGCCCTCAGATCTAATACTTAATTATAACTGTTCTTCCAGAAAGGACATTTTACTTGTGTTGACTACAACTCATATTTGTCTCTTGGATTACTTTCTGCTCTCTCCACTCCAGGCAAACACTCCACCTGATCAGAAACAAAAGCAAAGCAAAGTTAGAAGGAAGAGAAACATGAAAAAGGACATTTTAGCTCATATGGAGGCTCTGACCACCAAGGCAAGTGACACAGATCCAGCCACAGCAGCAGTACCCTCAGAGGTGGCACCTCCAGTTCAGACTCCACTTGAAGATGCTCCGCCCATCATCAGTCAAGGGGTAAATGGGCAGAAAAGTATGGGTGAAAAAGAGAATGATGAGACGGAAGAAATGTCTCATTCTACTTTGTGTCCAAGTACAGTGCCTGGTTCCTCAGGCCCAAATGTGGCTCTGGTTCACACAGTATTGGAGAGGGCGTCCTCTGCTGCTAATGATGGGGGAAACGTAAGGAAAAAAAATAGCCATAAAGGGAGGAATAGAAAGGAAAGTAAGGTTGTGTATCTTTCTTGGCCTCGGACGCTACAGCCTCGGGCATCTTCTGCAGCCCCAGTTCTGAGTCAGACTTATGTTATGGGGGCTTTGCCAGTTGCCGATGTCAATGTCAGTGCAGGGCAAGAAAGCAGGAAGCAAAGAGGGAATAATAAGGAGAAGACAGTTCTCTTGCAGCCTTGGAAGACACCGGCTGGCACCCTGCTGCCAGCAGCAAGTCCAGTTCAGTCCTCTCTTGAGGGGGCCTGTCTGGCAGCAAATGAGGAGATTAAAAGAGGGCAGAAAAGCCGCCATAAAGGGAGACATGAAAAGAACAAAAAGATTGTGGCTAGTCCTTGGCCTCTGAGAGTACAGGCTTGGGCATCTTTCACAGTCCCAGCTCAGGTACAGACCATTTTTGCAGAGGCTATTCCAGTTGCTAATGATGGGATCAGTGTGGGGCACAAAAGCAAGGATGAGATAGATAAAATGTCAACTCCTACTTTGTGTCAGAGTGCACAGGATGGTGTCCCATGCTCAGCTACAGCTCTGGAGGGGACGTTCCCTGCTGCTAACAGTGGGGGAAAGGTAGGGAAGAAAAGAAGACATAAAAGGAGGAATAGAAAGAACAAAAGTGTTCTGGCTCATCCCTGGCCCCTGACAGTACAAGTTTGGGCATCACCCACAGTAGCAGATCCAGTCCAGACTTTTTTTCAGAGAGAGTCTCCTGCTGAAGGTTCAAGGGTGAATGTGGGGCAGAAAATTTGGAGAATTCACCTGGCGAACAGTGAGGAAGAAACAAAGGCTGTTCTTCCTTGGTATGTGAGGGCACAGGTTGGTGCCCCTTTCTCAGCAACAGCTCCTTTGCAGACTTCATTTGAGAGGGCTCCATTTCTGGGAGACATATATTCCAAGCTGAACAAATTCACAAGGGTGCCTAAGAGGGGAGATGAGAAACAAATGCAGAACAGCGTAGGGCAGACTCTGAAATTCTATCAGGGTTGGAGAAATTCAGACAGATACCCAGAGAATCAAAACTTCTGGAAATGTACTGTGATGAAATTTGCTAGGCAAGTCGACTGTTGTTATGGGGAGCTCTGCACACGAGAGAGGATGGAGGCTTTGACTTTGGTAAATGCCCATACGCACATCAGTAGTTCAGTGATGGGAATGCAGCGAAGAGAGAAGGAAATGGTTGAATGTCTGGATGGGGACATGGGAAAGTTTTTAAGGCACAGAAGAGAAAAGAAAGGGAATTAAGGAGCATTCAGGATCCTGTAAGTGCAATTGTCTACATTTCGTGGGGAGAGAGGTGTTTGAAATGCTATCCTGAGGAAAGGGAAGCTCACTACATAAATGGTAAATTTTTCCCTATTATACAGTAATATCACACTCTCTTGAGGATGATTTCTCTTTGTAATTAAGTTTTAAGTTGATTGGCAGATACAGGGCAATACTTCAGAAAAGCAAAATCACCCTTTTTCTCTGTGTATCCTCTTTCCCATTTGTTCTCTAACAGCATTGGGAAAGGTCTGTTGTTTATGGCTGATAAACAGTATTATGAGTCTGGATTGTAAACCAATGAAAGAATGTATATTGAATCTTGAAAACCCTTCTCTTGACTGGAAAATGTTGTTGTATCTTGTATATTAGATTGTAAGCTGCCTTAATGATTGCATTTAGTGCTGATACTGGCCAGCATGCAGTTGTTGAGAGCACAGGCTCTAGAGCCACAACGCCTGGGTTCAAAGCCCAGCCTTGCTGCTTACTACCTGTGTTTCTCTGAGCAAGTCACTCATCTCTTCTTAGGTTCCCCCTCTCTCACATGGGGATATTAATAGAACCTGCCTCAAAGAGTTGTGTGAGGATTAAATGAGTTAAGACATGTGAGGCACTTAGAAGAGTACTTTGCATAGAAGCTCTCTAACAGTATCACTTATTGTTATTTTACCTTTCAGCATTACATTTCATGAAAGATATGGCACTGTGGTTATCATATGTTCTAAAAAACAAATGTCAGTGCATGCATAAGACAGAATATGATGCCTGCTTGTGGATAAAATACTTAAGGAGAAAAAAAGCAGGGGGCAATAAAATGGTTGCTACCTTTTCCAGGTAGTAGGATCTCAACCATGTCAAGAAAACATGGAACAATAAAGGCCAGGAGAGACATACCTTATTATGTTAATATTGGTTACTGCTGGATGGGGATATTGTGCATGGCTGCTAGGTTTTTATGCTTCTTGACCCTTTTGTGGAACTGGTCCAAATTTCTACATGACCACATACCACTTTCTGATCAACAAATCTAAGATAAATTAATGAGGGAACCAAGAAGAAGAAGACTTCTCCAAGGTGGACTTATAGGGGGACAGTCACCCAATGTTGGAGGTGCAGAGGGGACAAGGCCTTTCTAGGTGAAGACTACCCCTCAGCCCAGCAGCAGCTGCTGAAAAAGAGATCCAAGCACCTTTGACTGGGGCCAAATAGCACACAGACAACTACGCTGGGAAGGAGGGGAGGGACTTCCAGTTTTCACAAACAACCCGTGGGGCAAACTAGAGGAGATGGCTTTTCTTGTGCTAGAAACAACCATTGCCTGATTCTGCAGGGACGGCTCTGCTCTGGCTACTATTGCTGTCATCTGTGGTTTGTTGAAAGTTTGTCTGGGAAGCTTGGCTGCACAGGGTAGTTGGGTGTAATTTGAGATTAAGGATTACATTTTTGTATCAACCTTTTGTAGAGGCTGGTTTTGGGGTCATTTTAGTTAAAATGAAGCCATCATGGCAACATTAAAAGTGTAGATATTCATGGAAGTCTCTGTGTGTGTGTGTGTCAGGGGATGGGGGTTCAAGCACCCCTTTTACACGTTCCTTTGGTGAAATTTCAAGAAGTACCTACACAAAGGTACACACAGGACTTTTCTGATGCCCACTCATCTCCTGCTCCAAGGGAATGCTTTCAAACCTGGCTCACACAGAAGAAAGGGCATAGGCTGAGAGGAGGGCACAGTCACACTGCTAGGAGGTGCTCAAGGAATTCCCCTTTTTCAAAAGCTGCTTTGTTCCATCCCTGCCCCCTAGCACAAAGTTTGAGAGTAGGTGATTTTTTTTTTTATTTTTTATTTTGGTCTGGTGTATGGCTTTTCTCTGGAGTAAATGTTCTGCTTTGTAGGAACACTGGTATAGTTCAGGGTCAAGGTCTCTCATCAGCCACCAGGTGGATGGGAACTGAATTTTTAAGGCAAGCATTAAAGTTTTGAGTCCTCTTGGCAAACTCATTCTGTCCTCCCACCGAGTCCACACAGGAGCAGTGGGAAAGATTGGAACCCAGCTATCCGCCCAGCTGAAGGCAAATACCATTATCAGGAGAGCATGCAAATACCTTTGGAATAAACCTTAGGAGGACACTAGTGTGACAGGATATGCAAAAATCCAAAGTACACAGCTTGCTTGCAGAAGTCTAAAACTGCTTTCCCGTCACCTTGCCATGCCCCTTACCTCTCGCCAAACTGTGCTTCCCACCCCAAAGATCACAAAAGCAAAATACAAGACATCCTTTCACAGAGGGTACTGTTAAAGGATGCAACAGGAAGCTAACAGCCATCTTCTTGTTACATTTCTGCAGGATTAACAATCACTTGGCTGTTTCTCTCCTACTCCTTAATGACCCAAGCAATTCAGCTATTAAGTGATAAATCCTCTGTGTATTCATGACCGGCTGGTTTAATTCCGCAGCCCAAACTGCAACAATCAAGATAATTGAGCTGTCTCAGAAGCATTAGGGGAGCCAGCTGCTATCCAAAGCAGAAAACAAACTCAACGGGCAGCAGGAGCCCTGTCCCCTGTGAAAGAAATGCTGAAGCAAGGGTCAGAATGGGATGAAGGGCATAAACTTTAAGAAGAGCTAGTGAAAGACAAAAACAGGGCAAAGTGTTTCCAATTCCTTCTGGACACCCTGCCACCTCCTCTTTTGGCCCATATCCTGGCACCCAGCTGCAGCAAGCTGGTGGAATTTACTCCAAGTGGCTCATTAATGGGTCCCAATCATCCTGGGGGAACACAGGGAAGATGGACTAGCTACCTGATAAGAGAGATGACTTGAAAAGATGACCTCTAACTCCTATTTACTATTTGGGGTAAATATAAGCTCACTATTTACCCCAAACAATATCTGTTCTCTGAAAACAAAACAAAACAAAACAAAAAGCTCAAGGAAGGGAAGCAGGAGAACATTTACTTGTTGGTGTTCAGCTTTTTCCTTTGTGGATTGTGGATGCTGAATAGGCTTGGTTGGGCAAGCAGATGATGTTTGGATGAGCGACTTCTGAGTCTCCATCACTCGGGATGGGCGTATTGTTCAGCCAGATGCCCACTCACTAGCTGCAGAAGATTGTACCAAACCCAATACCCTCTTTGTAGAGCTACAGACCTTGAGAGGTACTTTCATTGTGTTTTCCTAGAGAATAAACTCTATTTTAGCTGGTCCAACAGCTGAGAGGATGGAGTTGCTCAGTCTCTTTATAAACAGGTCAGAGCCTGACTACCTCTAGGTGACTGCCTATAAAGTCACTCTCAATTCCAAACTCAAAAGACCAAACATTCTCATCCAGCAACACAGCATTTGGCTCAAAAACTGAATAAATTAAAGATCTTTTCCTTAGCTAAATGGTGCGAATGAGAGTTTTATGTACCCGGAACTATCCTCTTTTTTGAATGAACCATGGGTAAGTGTTTAAGCAAGGAAATACATACTTGGAATGACTTTTCTCAATTTCTTCTTCTTTCAAACTATCATGCACAGATAGCAGATTAATCTTTCAACAATTAACTTTAAACTTTTTAAATTGTGAAATAATTCTAGACTCATAAGAAGTTGCAAAAATAACGCAGAAATGTCCCTTGTACCCATCACCCAGATTTCCCCAATGGTGGCATCTTACATAATTATTGTATATTATCAAAACCAGACTCATTGGCTTATTAGAATTAAGTATACAGACGTTGCTCAGATATCAGCAGTAAAAAAAAAAACCTAAATTTTAAAACACTACAATGGGCCAGACAAGGTGGCTCACGCCTGTAATCCCAGCACTTTGGCAGGCCAAGGAGGGTGGATCACCTGAGGTCAGGAGTTCAAGACCAACTTGGCCAACATGGTGAAACCCCATCTCTACTAAAACTACAAAAATCAGCGGGGCGTGGTGGTAGGCGCCTGTACTCCCAGCTACTTGGGAGGCTGAGGCAGGAGAATCTCTTGAACTTGGGAGGCGGAGGTTGCAGTGAGCCGAGATCGCACCATTGCACTCCAGCCTGGGCAACAAGAGTGAAACTCTGTCTGAAAAAACAAACAAACAAACAAACAAACAAACAAATGCTACAACGAACCCCTAGTGCCCAAGGTTTCAAATTCAAGTGTCTGCCTGCTGCTCAGGTCCATCTGTAATAAGGCCCCACACCACCCAAGCAGCTAGAATTCCTACCTTAGCTTCCCAAAGTGCTGGAATTGAGAGGTGACAATGTGCTAGCAGCCCTCACTCTCAGTGCCTCCTCGGCCTCGGCATCCATTCTGGCGGGGCTTGAGGAGCCCTTCAGCCCACCACAGCACCGTGGGAGCCCCTCTCTGGGCTGGCTGAGGCTAGAACTGCCTCCCTCTGCGGGGAGGTGTGGAGGGAGAGGAGCGGGCAGGAACCTGGGCTGCGCCTCGGGCCAGTGCGAGTTCCGGCAGGCGAGGGTGCGGGCGCCGGCTCGGTGGGCCCCACATACAGAGTGGCCAGCTGGCACCGCCGGCCCAGGGCAGTGTGGGGCTTAGCACCCGGGCCAGCAGCTGCAGAGGTTGCACCACGTCCCCCAGCAGTACTGGCCTGCCAGCGCTGCACTCAAATTCAGCCTTAGCTGCCTCCCCGTGGGGCAGGGCTCGGGACCTGCAGCCCACCACGTCTGAGCTCCCTGCTGCGGTGGGCTCCCATGCAGCCCAAGCCTCTCTGACGGGCGCTGCCCCCTGCTCCCTGGCGCCCAGTCCCATCGATCGCCCAAGGGCTGAGGAGTGCAGCTGAGGACTGGCAGGCAGCTCTGCCTGCAGCCCGGGTGCAGGATCCACTAGGTGAAGCCAGCTGGGCCCCTGAGCCGGATGGGGACTTGGAGAACTTTTATATGTAACCAGAGGATGGTTTGTGCACCAATCAGCACTCTGTATCTAGCTAATCTGGTGGGGACTTGGAGAACTTTTATGTCTAGCTAGAGAATTGTAAATACACCAATCAGCACTCTGTCTAGCTCAAGGTTTGTAAATACACCAATCAGTACTCTGTGTCTAGCTCAAGGATTGTAAACTCACCAATCAGCACTCTGTCAAAACGAACCAATCAGCTCTCTGTTAAATAGACCAACAGGTCTCTGTAAAATGGACCAAACAGCAGGATGTGAGTGGGGTCAGATAAGGGAATAAAAGCAGGCTGTCCCAGGTAGCCAGCAGCAACCTGGTCCGGTCCCCTTCCACACTGTGGAAGCTTTGTTTTTTCGGTGTTTGCAATAAATTTTGCTGCTGCTCACTCTTTGGGTGCACACTGCATTTATGAGCTGTAATAGTCACCACGAAGGTCTGCAGCTTCACTGCTGACAGCGAGACCACGAACCCACCAGAAGGAAGAAGTTGCAGACACATCTGAACGTCTGAAGGAACAATCTCTGGACACACCATCTTTAAGAACTGTAACACCAGGAGGGTCCGCGGCTTCATTCTTGAAGTCAGTGAGACCAAGAACCCACCAATTGTGGACACAGAATTGCAGCACTGACCATAACTTGCCTTTCCTATAAAACGTTTCTCAGTTACTCCAGCCCTCCTTGAGCTTTTTTTAAATTGTGAGTTTATTATAGCTACAAGTCACTTTCAGCATTGGCTGCATAATTTAGCACATGAAGATTTTTTTAAACAGTTGTGCATTTTTTTTAAATTGTAGTGAAATATGCATAGTATAAAATTTATCTACTTAACCATTTTTAGGTGTACAAATCAATGGCGTTAAACACATTCATGTTGTACAACCATTACCACTGTCTATCTCCAGAACTTTTTCATCATCTCAAACAGAAGCTCAGTACCTATTAAAGAATAACTCCCCAGGCCTCCTCCCCCAATCACTGGTCTAGTTTCTGTCTGTGAATTTAACTATTGTAGGTACCTTATATAAGTGGAATCATATAATGTTTGTCCTTTTATTGCATTATTCTAAAAAATATTTCAAACATTCTGCTAGATTGGAAACCCTTCAAGGGCTCAGTACCCTTCTCAAATAAGATAGATAGATAGAAGATAGATAATCTATTCTCTCAGTACCCAGCACGATTCTGGGTGATTAATGGATATAAATTTTTCTTACGTTGTCAGGAAACTAACCAAAAAAATTTCTTTTACAAACCGGGAATGTCTTATAAGAGATGTCCTGGACATTTTGTGGTAACTTTCCCAGCTTTGGGTTAAAAGCACATTCAGGGGCTGGGCCTGCATGTCTGTAGGCCCAGTGGGTTTGGGCTGTGTGTACTGTGATAGGTTTGTATGCTGTTGAAGTTGCCTTCCTTTTGGCCCATCTCCCCAGGTGAATGTTAAGCTTGTTGAGGACAGAGATAAAATTTCTTCGGTGCTTCTTCACAGTACCAATGGCAGTGTCTGCTCCACACACACACACACACACACACACACAAAGCACTTGAGCAATGTTGTCAAGATGGGCAGGGGGTGAGGGCTATGGGTGGGCCTTACATGGTTGTCAAGGAATCTAGGTTGATAAATATAGATGGGGAAGAAGTTGGCACTCACTTGGTTGGCAAACCAAAGTCCACAGGGCAAGATATTTCCACTCTTGGCATTCTCATTGGGGAAGAATGAATAATAGTAAGAACCAACATTAAGTGAGTAAATACCTGCCAGGCACTGCTCTAGGCACTTGACACATACTATCTTTTTTAATCCTCAAACTAACCTTAAGAGATAGATGCTATTGTTTTCATTTTATAGGTGAAGAAAGTGAGGCATAGAAAGGTTAAGTAATTAAGAAAAAAAGTCAGATTTTGAATTCAGATAGTCAGACTCCAGAGTCTGTCTGCACTCCTGGAGTCATGTGACAAATTAAAGAACATAAAAGCCTTCAGACAGTAAAGCATGTATGGCTGGTTAGTTGAGGTGATTAGTTGAGGTGGTTAGAGCACAGGGCCAGATGAGTGAACTTCGTGAGTATCAATTAGCTTTGCTCCTTTTCATGGCCTAACTGTTGCTGGAAAATGGCTGCCCTTGGTCGCAAGGAACCTGAAAGATTGACAGCAGCCTCACCCCTGCTGTTGGCAAAACAACTCCAAGCCTACTGCCTACTCTAGTTCCTATTGCTAATGGGTCATTGATGTCATGTTCATATACTAAGGACAGCATGCTTTGATATGAAGGGACACGTGAACTTCTGAGAAGCTGAGGAGTATGTAAACTCTGGGTACTGCAGGATTGTTATTTAAGGCAGGTCCCATGAAAAAGTCATTGTATTTCAAAGCCCCACACCACCACCACTGCAGAGGGCCTGTTTATTTTACCGTAGGAAATGAATGATGTTCAGCAATTTCTTTACCTAGCTGTGAGATTAAAGCACAGTCCCTTGGGCACCCAACCCACTTCATGTGTACAGGAAGTGGTCCCCCCAACCCCAAGTAGCTGACTCAGTTTTAGAACAATATATATCCTGCAGGAATACTTCCTGTCACAAAATTTCACTGAACCCCTGAAGCAATGAACAGCTTTGGTTCAGGTGAAAAAGAAAGACCCAGATAAAGCAATGAAAATGCATCACTGGACTAAATGGAAGGCCTGCTGGGGCTTTGTGTTCAGGAATGGGAGAATAGATCAAAAGAGAAAGGCTAGGCATAGGGGAGAATGTGTGAACAGCCCTGAAACTGGGGATCTTCATGGCATATTTGGGGGACACTAAGGTAAGCAGGCTGGTGGAAGCAAATGGTTTCTCTTGGGAAGCAATTGTAGATAGGTCTGGAAATGTAAAACATTCTTAGGGGAGAAAGGCAGGCAGAAGGATTTAGCCCTTTTCCCATTTGCCTCGGCACTTGTGGCTGCAGCGTTAACCCTAAGAAAACTTTGCCAGGAAATCTCTCACTTTTATTATTATTTTCACATTGCTCTAGTACGTCAACTTTGGAAACAAAAGACATCATTCTATTAATAGTATTCTAGTTTTTAGTAGCGGTATTTCCATTTACAAAGTATAGTAATTCTAAATCACCAAAAATGTCAAATCCTAGAAAACGTAGCATTCCTACATGTGATGTTAACATCATTCTCGAACAGTTGTTGGCCAAAGATTCATTTCATGAACCGATTTTTCTGAAACAGACGATTCTGATGATTCAGATGATTCTGATGTTAGTTCTGTTTAGAAATAACTGCAAGAACAGTTTTTATATTTTATTTTTGCATTGAAAATGAGTCTGATTTGCTTCAGCCTCAAAGAGCGTGTTTATGTAAAATTAAATGAGTGCTGGCAGTGAGCTGCACTTTTTTTTCTAAACAAGAAAAGGGTTAGATTTGAAATAGGAAGACAAAGAATGTGTTTTTGTCTCCTTTCCCTGGACCCTCTCCTTGCTCCGCTTCACTCTCTTGCACCAGGTTTACAATGGATGTGGGAGACAGTGAAGGAGAGAACTCACCAGGGAGAAAGAAAGTGTAGGCTCCATTCATTATTCCTGTCCCTACAAAGCCCCACTCCACTGGAAGTCTTTCATTCCCCATATTCTAAGCTTGATGCATATCAGAGTGCCCCTCACTGAGTTTAGAGTGGGGTTTAGTGAGGCTATATGGCCACTCTCCAATTCCCACATATGCCCGGTCCCTGTTCTGGTTAAGGCTATGATTTTAACAGCAAGGCATGTGGCCAACTAAGATCATTACAGTCCCCTTTGAGGGAGATCAATGTGTGGCAGAACCCCTCAGGACAGGAAGATGAATGGGCATCAGAAAAGTCCTGCCTGCACCTTTAAGTAGGTACTTCTCCAAAATCTCCCAAAGCCCCTGCTAGAACATCTGGGACATATAAATTGGGCACTTGAGCCCCCTCGGAGCCTTCCGTGAATATCTATCTCCCCCTTCAATGTTGCCATCATGGCTTCACTTTAACTGAACTGACCTCCAAGCCAGGATATACAAAAGGCCAAAAGACAAATATAATTCTTAGTCAAAAAAAACCCTTTATTATTATAGATAAGAAAATCCATTCAAACTCAGAGAGTTATTGTGAAAATTAAATATAACATACTGAAGAAAAAAGGTACTTCTTAATCTCAAACTATGCCCAACTACCTTGTCCAGCCAAGCTTCCCAGATAAGCTTTCAACAAACCTCACAGATGGCAACAACAGCAGCCGGAGCAGCGCCGTCCCTGCAGGATCAGGCAATGGTTGTTTCTAGCACAAGAAAAGCCATCTCCCTTCATTTGTTCCCACAGGTGGTTTGTGAGTTGTCTGTATGCTGTTTTGCCCCAGCCAAAGGTGCCTGGACCTCATTTTCAGCAGTTGCTGCTAGGCCAGGGAGAGTCTTCACCCAGAAAGTCCCCATCCCCTCCACACCTCCAACCTTGCATGACTGTCCTCCAATAAGTCCCCCATGGAGAAGTCTTCTTCTTTTTGGTTCCCTCATTCATTTATTTTAGATTATTTGTTGATTAGAAAGTGATATGTGGTCATGTAGAAATTTAGATAGAGCTCCACAAAAGGGTCAAGAAGCAGAAAAACGAATCAGCCATACATAATCCCGTCGTCCAGCGGTAACCCGTATTAACATAGTAAGGTATGTCTTTCCTGGCCTTTACTGTTCCATGTTTTCTTGACATGGTTGAGATTCTACTACCTGAAAATTGTAGCTACCATTTTATTGCCTGTTTTTGTTTTTTTTTTCCTCTTTAACCATTTTATCCACAAGCATTTTCCATGCCTGTAGGAGTCTTTGTTACCATAATTTAAACGGAGGCATCATATTCCATCTTATGCATGCACTGACATTTGTATAACTTTTTTGGGATAGTAATTCTTAATCTTTTATCATTCTGCACTGAATTTCATGAAAGAGTCTTATACTGTGGTATTACACGTCCTAATAACCCTCTGGGTCTTCGTTGTATGCAAAAGGTTACCTTCATTCATTTGCTGAAGTTGGCACAACCTGGTTCTAAAAAAATTTCCTGTCAACCCCGTGTTTATTTATTTATTTATTGTAATTGAGATGATCTCTCACTCTGTCGCCCAGGCTGGAGTGCAGTGGTGCGATCTTGGCTCACTGCAACCTCTGCCTCCTGGGTTCTAGTGATCCTCTTGCATCAGCCTCCCAAGTAGCTGGGATTACAGGTGCACACCACCACGCCTGGCTAATATTTGTATTTTTAGTAGAGACGGTGTTTCACCATGTTGGCCAGGCTGGTCTCAAACTCCTGACCTCAAGTGATCTGCTCACCTCAGCCTCCCAAAGTGCTGGAGTTACAGGCATGAGCCACCATGCCTGGCCTCTCAACCCCATGTTTAAAGTTGGGGCACCTTTAGCTGCATGGCTTCTAAAGCCATCCTATACAACAATGCCTACTGTTGTATTCTAACACGCAGCTTTCCGTGCTTCTAACACGCAGCTCTGTCCTCCATGGTATAAGACGACCAGCTCATCCCGGTTTGTGTAGGACTTCCCTGGTTTTAACACCAAAAGTCCTGTCTCCAAGGAACCACCTTAATCCTGGGTAGATTTGAACGATAATGGGACTGTCCCCCTTTAATTGCAGAATTTCTTGCATCAGCAGAAATCTTTCAGCCCCAACAGACAGAAATTAATGGTCACTCTCCATAAGATTCCATGGC